>NC_053024.1:561154607-561466981 GCF_003073215.2 Triticum urartu
CACCATGTACTCCTACATGGCCTCTCATCAATACCTTTACCAATTCATGTTCAACACATCCCTCACATTACCTGTTGGGTAACGTAGTAATTTCAAAAAACTTCCTACGCACATGCAAGATCATGGTAATGCATAGCTACGAGAGGGGGAGAGTGTGATCTACGTACCCTTGTAGATCGACAAAGGAAGCGTTAACTTGGTTGATGTAGTCGTACGTCTCCACGGCCAGACCGATCAAGCATCGAAACTACAGCACCTCCGAGTTCTAGCACACGTTCAGCTCGATGACGATCCCCAGACTCCGATCCAGCAAAGTGTCGGGGAAGAGTTCCATCAGCACGACGGCGTGGTGCCGATCTTGATGTACTACCGTCGCAGGGCTTCGCCTAAGCACCGCTACAATATTATCGAGGACTATGGTGGAGGGGGGCACCGCACACGGCTAAGAATATGATCACGCGGATCAACTTGTGTCTCTCTGGGGTGCCCCTGCCTCTGTATATAAAGGACCAAGAGGGGGAGGCCGGCCGGCCACATATGGCGCGCCAGGAGGAGTCCTACTCCCTTCGGGAGTAGGACTTCTCCCCCAATCCTAGTTGGAATAGGACTCGCGAGGTGGGAAAAGAGAGAGAGAGAGAGAGAAGGAAGAGGGCGCCAACCCCCTCTCTCCTTGTCCTATTCGGACTAGGGGGAATGGGCGCGCGGCCCAGCCCTGGCTGCCTCTCCTCTTCTTCCACTAAGGCCCATTAAGGCCCATGTACCTCCCGGGGGGTTCCGGTAACCTCCCGGTACTCTGGTAAAATCCCAATTTCACCCGGAACACTTCCGATATCCAAACATAGGCTTCCAATATATAAATCTTTATGTCTCAACCATTTCGAGACTTCTCGTCATGTCCGTGATCACATCCGGGACTCCGAACAAACTTCGGTACATCAAAATGCATAAACTCATAATATAACCGTCATGGTAACCTTAAGCATGCGGACCCTACGGGTTCGAGAACAATGTAGACATGACCGAGACATGTCTCCGTTCAATAACGAATAGCGGAACCTGGATGCTCATATTGGCTCCTACATATTCTACGAAGATCTTTATCGGTCAGACCGCATAACAACATACGTTGTTCCCTTTGTCATCGCTATGTTACTTGCCCGAGATTCGATCATCGGTATTCCAAATACCTAGTTCAATCTCTTTACCGGCAAGTCTCTTTACTCGTTCTGTAATACATCATCCCGCAACTAACTCATTGGTTGCAGTGCTTGCAAGGCTTAAGTGATGTGCATTACCGAGAGGTCCCAGAGATACCTCTCCGACAATCGGAGTGACAAATCCTAATCTCGAAATACGCCAACCCAACATGTACCTTTGGAGACACCTGTAGAGCTCCTTTATAATCACCCAATTACGTTGTGACATTTGGTAGCACACAAAGTGTTCCTTTGGTAAACGGGAGTTGCATAATCTCATAGTCATAGGAACATGTATAAGTCATGAAGAAAGCAATAGCAAAATACTAAACGATCGGGTGCTAAGCTAGTGGAATGGGTCATGTCAATCAGATCATTCACTTAATGATGTGATCCCATTAATCAAATAACAACTACTTGTTTATGGTTAGGAAACATAACCATCTTTGATTAACGAGCTAGTCAAGTAGAGGCATACTAGTGACACTTTGTTTGTCTATGTATTCACACATGTATTATTTTTCCGGTTAATACAATTCTAGCATGAATAATAAACATTTATCATGATATAAGGAAATAAATAATAACTTTATTATTGCCTCTAGGGCATATTTCCTTCAGTCTCCCACTTGCACTAGAGTCAATAATCTAGATTACACAGTAATGATTCTAACACCCATGGAGCCTTGGTGCTGATCATGTTTTGCTCATGGAAGAGGCTTAGTCAACGGGTCTGCAACATTCAGATCCGTATGTATCTTGCAAATCTCTATGTCTCCCACCTAGACTAGATCCCGGATGGAATTGAAGCGTCTCTTGATGTGCTTGGTTCTCTTGTGAAATCTGGATTCCTTTGCCAAGGCAATTGCACCAGTATTGTCACAAAAGATTTTCATTGGACTCGATGCACTAGGTATGACACCTAGATCGGATATGAACTCCTTCATCCAGACTCCTTCATTTGCTGCTTCCGAAGCAGCTATGTACTCCGCTTCACATGTAGATCCCGCTACAACGCTTTGTTTAGAACTGCACCAACTGACAGCTCCACCGTTTAATGTAAACACGTATCCGGTTTGCGATTTAGAATCGTCCGGATCAGTGTCAAAGTTTGCATCAACGTAACCTTTTACGATGAGCTCTTTGTCACCTCCATATATGAGAAACATATCCTTAGTCCTTTTCAGGTATTTCAGGATGTTCTTGACCGCTATCCAGTGATCCACTCCTGGATTACTTTGGTACCTCCCTGCTAGACTTATAGCAAGGCACACATCAGGTCTGGTACACAGCATTGCATACATGATAGATCCTATGGCTGATGCATAGGGAACATCTTTCATATTCTCTCTATCTTCTGCGGTGGTCGAGCATTGAGTCTTACTCAACTTCACACCTTGTAACACAGGCAAGAACCCTTTCTTTGCTTGATCCATTTTGAACTTCTTCAAAACTTTGTCAAGGTATGTGGTTTGTGAAAATCCAATTAAGCGTTTTGATCTATCTCTATAGATCTTAATGCCTAATATGTAAGCAGCTTCACCGAGGTCTTTCATTGAAAAACTCTTATTCAAGTATCCCTTTATGCTATCCAGAAATTCTATATCATTTCCAATTAGTAATATGTCATCTACATATAATATCAGAAATGCTACAGAGCTCCCACTCACTTTCTTGTAAATACAGGCTTCTCCAAAAGTCTGTATAAAACCAAATGCTTTGATCACACTATCAAAGCGTTTATTCCAACTCCGAGAGGCTTGCACCAGTCCATAAATGGATCGCTGGAGCTTGCACACTTTGTTAGCTCCCTTTGGATCGACAAAACCTTCTGGTTGCATCATATACAACTCTTCTTCCAGAAATCCATTCAGGAATGCAGTTTTGACATCCATCTGCCAAATTTCATAATCATAAAATGCGGCAATTGCTAACATGATTCCGACAGACTTAAGCATCGCTACGGGTGAGAAGGTCTCATCGTAGTCAATCCCTTGAACTTGCCGAAAACCTTTTGCGACAAGTCGAGCTTTGTAGACAGTAACATTACCGTCAGCGTCAGTCTTCTTCTTGAAGATCCATTTATTCTCAATTGCTTGCCGATCATCGGGCAAGTCAACCAAAGTCCATACTTTGTTCTCATACATGGATCCCATCTCATATTTCATGGCTTCAAGCCACTTTGCGGAATCTGGGCTCACCATCGCTTCTTCATAGTTCATAGGTTCATCATGATCTAGTAGCATGACTTCCAGAACGGGATTACCGTACCACTCTGGTGCGGATCTTACTCTGGTTGATCTATGAGGTTCAGTAGTATCTTGTTCTGAAGTTTCATGATCATCATCATTGGCTTCCCCACTAACTGGTGTAGGTGTCACAGAAACAGTTTTATGTGATGCACTAATTTCCAATAAGGGAGCAGGTACAGTTACCTCGTCAAGTTCTACTTTCCTCCCACTCACTTCTTTCGAGAGAAACTCCTTCTCCAGAAAGTTTCCGAATTTAGCAACAAAAGTCTTGCCTTCAGATTTGTGATAGAAGGTGTATCCAATAGTCTCATTTGGATATCCTATGAAGACACATTTCTCCGATTTGGGTTCGAGCTTATTAGGTTGAAGCTTTTTCACATAAGCATCGCAGCCCCAAACTTTCAGAAACGACAACTTTGGTTTCTTGCCAAACCACAGTTCATAAGGCGTCGTCTCAACTGATTTTGATGGTGCCCTATTTAACGTGAATGCGGTCGTCTCTACAGCGTATCCCCAAAATGATAGCGGTAAATTAGTAAGAGACATCATAGATCGCACCATATCCAGTAAAGTACGATTACGATGTTCGGACACACCATTACGCTGTGGTGTTCCGGGTGGCGTGAGTTGCGAAAATATTCCACAATTTTTCAAATGTACACCAAACTCGTAACTCAAATATTCTCCTCCACGATCAGATCGTAGAAACTTTATTTTCTTGTTACGATGATTTTCAACTTCACTCTGAAATTCTTTGAACTTTTCAAATGTTTCAGACTTATGTTTCATCAAGTAGATATACCCATATCTGCTCAAATCATCTGTGAAGTTCAGAAAATAACGATACTTGCCATGAGCCTTAACACTCATCGGACCGCATACATCAGTATGTATTATTTCCAATAAGCCAGTTTCTCGCCCGGGAGAATGGAGTCTTAGTCATCTTGCCCAGGAGGCATGGTTCGCAAGCATCAAGTGATTCCAAAATCCCATCAGCATGGAGTTTCTTCATGCGCTTTACACCAATATGACCTAAACGGCAGTGCTACAAATAAGTTGCACTATCATTATTAACTTTGCATCTTTTGGTTTCAATATTATGATTATGTGTATCACTACGATCGAGATCCAACGAACTATTTTCATTGGGTGTGTAACCATATAAGGTTTTATTCATGTAAACAGAACAACAATTTATTCTCTTACTTAAATGAATAACTGTATTACAATAAACATGATCAAATCATATTCATGCTTAATGCAAACACCAAATAACACTTATTCAGGTTCAACACTAATCCCGAAAGTATAGGGAGTGTGCGATGATGATCATATCAATCTTGGAACCACTTCCAACACACATCGTCACTTCACCCTTAACTAGTCTCTGTTTATTCTGCAACTCCCGTTTCGAGTTACTAATCTTAGCAACTGAACTAGTATCAAATACTGAGGGGTTGCTATAAACACTAGTAAAGGACACATCAATAACATGTATATCAAATATACTTATGTTCACTTTGCCATCCTTCTTATCTGCCAATCACTTGGGGTAGTTCCGCTTCCAGTGACCAGTCCCTTTGCAGTAGAAACACTTAGTCTCAGGCTTAGGACCAGACTTGGGATTCTTCACTTGAGCAGCAACTTGCTTGCTGTTCTTCTTGAAGTTCCCCTTCTTCCCTCTGCCCTTTTCTTGAAACTAGTGGTCTTGTCTACCATCAACACTTGATGTTTTTCTCGATTTCTACCTTCGTCAATTTCCACATTACGAAGAGCTTGGGAATCGTTTCCGTTATCCCTTGCATATCATAGTTCATCACGAAGTTCTACAAACTTGGTGATGGTGACTAGAGAATTCTGTCAATCACTATCTTATCTGGAAGATTAACTCCCACTTGATTCAAGCGATTGTAGTACTCAGACAATCTGAGCACATGCTCACTAGTTGGGCGATTCTCCTCCATCTTTTAGCTATAAACTTGTTGGAGACTTCATATCTCTCAACTCGGGTATTTGCTTGAAATATTAACTTCAACTCCTGGAACATCTCATATGCTCCATGACGTTTAAAACATCTTTGAAGTCCCGATTCTAAGCCATTAAGCATGGTGCACTAAACTATCAAGTAGTCATCATGTTGAGCTAGCCAAACGTTCATAACATCTGCATCTGCTCCTGCAATAGGTCCGTCACCTAGCGGTGCATCAAGGTACCTTAAGCGTGCGGACCCTACGGGTTCGAGAACAATGTAGACATGACCGAGACATGTCTCCGGTCAATAACCAATAGCGGAACCTGGATGCTCATATTGGCTCCTACATATTCTACGAAGATCTTTATCGGTCAGACCGCATAACAACATACGTTGTTCCCTTTGTCATCGGTATGTTACTTGCCCGAGATTCGATCGTCGGTATTCCAAATACCTAGTTCAATCTCGTTACCGGCAAGTCTCTTTACTCGTTCTGTAATACATCATCCCGCAACTAACTCATTGGTTGCAGTGCTTGCAAGGCTTAAGTGATGTGCATTACCGAGAGGGCCCAGAGATACCTCTCCGACAATCGGAGTGACAAATCCTAATCTCGAAATACGCCAACCCAACATGTACCTTTGGAGACACCTGTAGAGCTCCTTTATAATCACCCAGTTACGTTGTGACGTTTGGTAGCACACAAAGTGTTCCTCTGGTAAACGGGAGTTGCATAATCTCATAGTCATAGGAACATGTATAAGTCATGAAGAAAGCAATAGCAACATACTAAACGATCGGGTGCTAAGCTAGTGGAATGGGTCATGTCAATCAGATCATTCACTTAATGATGTGATCCCGTTAATCAAATAACAACTACTTGTTTATGGTTAGGAAACATAACCATCTTTGATTAACGAGCTAGTCAAGTAGAGGCATACTAGTGACACTTTGTTTGTCTATGCATTCACACATGTATTATGTTTCCGGTTAATACAATTCTAGCATGAATAATAAACATTTATCATGATATAAGGAAATAAATAATAACTTTATTATTGCCTCTAGGGCATATTTCCTTCATTACCGACATAAACATTTCACTCTAGCCCATCAGCCAGATGAACCAGACCTGACACAACACTAAGCATAGCAGGCATAGCAAGGTAGGAAACACAAACATGGCTCAATCAACTCCTACACATGCTAGTGGGTTTCATCTAGTTACTGTGGCAATGACAGGTCATGCAGAGGATAAGGGTTCAACTACCGTAGCACACAGCAGTTTGAATCGCGTTGTCTTAATGCAGTAAACAAGAGCATAAGCGAGAACATGGGTTTGTATTGGAATGATCAATGGGTTGCTTGCCTAATGTAGTGGTAGTAGGGTAGTTCCCTTCAGACGGATACTCGGGGTTATCCTCGGAGGCATAACCTACCACGAAAGACAGACTGAAACATAATCAACATAGGATAATATGCAACAATATGATGCATGCCATGACATGGTAGAAATGAATATGTCTTGGCCTAATGCAAGCTAAAACAGGAAGGAATGAACTCATTTGAATCAAAGATTCAAATGTTAGCTCATTTAATATGGCCTTATTAGTGCATTATCTTATTCTTCTTAAACAGCAAGGTTAACTTTTTTTGTCATGCATGAAACCATTACAGATGGATAGATTGAATTTTTCTGATCATTTTTCATATATAAATTGTTTGATTTGGAGCTATGGTTTATTTTCTATGATTTTTAGAAGTTTTGGTTATTTTCTGGAATTTCCTATATAAGAATAAATCCAGTAATTGAACTAATGCGTCAGCATGACATAGGTGTGACGTCAGCGGGTCAACTGGGTCGGCCAAGTCAAACCTGACTGGTGGGCCCTGTCTGTGAGTGACTCAGCTAATTAACGTAATTAAATTAACACCAATTAATTGTCAGTGGGGCCTGGGCCCACATGTCAGTGACTAAGCTAATTAAAATTAGTTAAATCTAATCCTAAACTAATTAGCAGGCCGGCACCACCTGTCATAGACTCAGGGGGGGTCAACCTGGGCCCACACGGGGTCAAATAGGGTCAAATCGCCGGTGTCTAGCCGCCGACGAGGCCAGACGCGGCGGAGCAGTGCGGGATTTGCACTCCGGCAACCAAAAGGACGGCGGAGACAATCTATCTGATGCGGGGAGGAAGCCGCGTCGAGTGGTGGCAGTGGGTGGAGCTGGGGTGGCCAGAAACGTCGCCGGCGACGAGTTTGGCGGCAGCCGGAGCTTGGGTGAGGATTAACTAGTCGCTAGGGGGCACGGGGAGGCGCGTGGTTTGGTGCGTTGAGCTCCTGGAGGTGCGGTAGGACTAGTGGACAGGGTGGCGTGGCCATTGGGTGGCCGGAGCCTCATCGGCGACGAGCTCCACGGCAGTGCGTGCGGGTGATCTACATGCAGTCGCTACGGGGCTCGAGAGAGAGAACGGAGAGGGTGGGGAGGTGGCTGAGCTCACGGGGGTCTCGTCAAGGCAGTCAGCGAGGTCGGGGATGAGCTGATGCGGCGGGGACGGCGAAGGGGATCTCCGGTGGCCGGAGTTGAGGGCGAGCTCGGTGCAGCATCTCCGGGGCGAGCGAGCGCTCGGGGCTCGACCCACTCGATGTAATCGATGACGGCGGAGCTCGTGGACACGATGGCGCGGCGCGAGGATGACGGAGGGCACGGCTACGACGACGGTGCAGCGATAGGGGCGTCGGCCATGGTGGGGAATGGCGAAGGGAGAGAGACATGGGGGAGAATGGCGTGTCCAGGGGCTTCGGGGCACGACGTGGAGGCGTCCAGGCGTCCAGGGCCGGGCGGCAAGCAGGTGGCGCCGTGGCAAGCTCTGGCGGGGAAGATGCAGCTGGCTGGCGCGGGCCAGCACAGTGCTAGGCCGCCAGGTGGGCCGGCTGGTGGGCTAGGTGGGCTGCGCCCGTAAGTTCCTCTCTCTCTCTCTCTCTCTCTCTCTTTCTTTTCCTGTTTTTTTATTTATTCTATTATTTCTGTAACTTCAGGGCTTTATTAAAAATGCCAGGGCATTTCCATAAATCATAAAATTAATCATGGCTACTGCTTAGAAAATATGCAACAGCAAACATTTTAGTTTATGATTATTTGAGCATTTAAAATATTTTATAGCATTTAAATGCCCAAATGCAAATACTATAAGGATTAATCCAATGACCTTAGATGTCCTGGAAAAATGTGCACCATTTTTGTCAAAGGTTTTAACCCAAAACAAAAAGGGTGGGCTTTTTAGAAGGGCATTTCAGGTTCATTGAAAAAGTTTTTAGTAAACCCTAGTTGTTCCAGGGGGGTGCTGGGGGTTCTGTTTTCCCCATTTCAAATTTAAGAGGAATTTAAACATGATGCACACTCTAATGCTTGAACTAGCTAGGGTGTAGCAACTCACCCCCACTCAAAAGAATCTTGTCCCGAGATTTAGGATCCTCCGAAAAGAAAGGTGGGGTACTCGAGTCGAAGACGATCCTCCCTTTCCCAAGTGGCCTCTTCCTCGGAATGGTGTGAACATTGAACCTTGAGAAACTTGATATTATGGCGTCGGGTGGTACGCTCGGCTTGATCAAGGATACGAACGGGATATTCTCGATATGAGAGGTTATCTTGTAGATCAAGCATTTCGTGGTCCACTCCATGGATGGGATCCGCGAAGCAACGCCTGAGTTGAGAAACGTGGAAGACATCGTGAACTCTGGAAAGATGTGAAGGTAGTTCCAATTGGTAGGCAACTTCTCCTCGTTTGGCAAGAATGCGAAAGGGTTCAATGTAACGAGGAGCTAATTTGCCTTTTATACCGAAACGATGGGTTCCCTTTAATGGAGTAACCTGAAGGTAAGCCTTCTAGCCAACTTCATAAGTCATGAGCTTATGTCTACGATCATATTGGCTCTTTTGACGAGATTCGGCTGTTTTCAATTTCTCACGAATAACGCGAACCTGCTCTTCTGCTTCCTGAATCATATCCGGGCCAAAGAGTTGTCTTTCCCCGGTTTCTGACCAGTTAAGAGGCGTTCGACATTTTCGTCCATAGAGAACTTCGAAAGGAGCCTTGCCCAAGCTAGCTTGATAACTATTGTTATAAGCAAACTCCGCGAATGGAAGGCATTTCTCCCAAGCCATTCCGAACGAGATGACAGAAGCTCGGAGCATATCTTCCAGAATTTGATTGACTCGCTCTACTTGACCACTTGATTGAGGATGGAAGGCGGTGCTAAAAGAGAGACGAGTTCCCATAGCATTTTGGAAACTTTCCCAAAATCGAGAGGTGAAGAGACTCCCAGGGTCTGAGTTAATTTCCAATGGAACACCATGAAGAGACACTATACGGGAGATGTATAAGTCAGCTAGCTGGCTAGCGGTGATACTCTCATGAATAGGTAGAAAGTGGGCTACTTTGGAAAGACGTCCGATCACGACGAAGATGGCATTATTCCCTCTCTTGGTCCTGGGAAACCCAGTGATGAAATCCATACTGATTTTATCCCATTTCCACTCAGGAATAGCCAAAGGTTGAAGGGTGCCAGCAGGCCGTTGATGCGCTGCTTTAACACGACGACAAACGTCGCAATTAGCAATGTATTGAGCGATTTATCTCTTCATCCTAGTCCACCAAAACCTCTGGCATAGGTCTTGATACATTTTAGTACTACCGGGATGAATGGTGAGAGGGGATTCATGAGCTTCCTTAAGAATCAACTGGCGTAGATGTTGTTTCCTGGGAACCACCAAGCGGTTCTCGAAGAAGACAGCACCTCGCTCATCCATGGAAAAACATTTAGCAACTCCGCTAGCGATGTTTTCCTTAATCCGGGATATGCCCTTATCATACCACTGGGCGGTTATGATCTGATCCATAAGATTAGGCTTCGCCACCAGGGTGGATAGGAATCCTCGAGGAACAATGTGAAGATTAAGCTTACGAAATTCCTCATGGAGAAGTGGTTGACTTTATTGTAACATCAGGTGGTTACAATAGGATTTACGGCTTAGTGCATCAGCCATGACATTGGCTTTGCCCGGGGTGTAAGTTATTCCTAAGTCGTAATCCGAGATCAACTCGACCCAACGTCGTTGCCTGAGATTCAAATCTGGTTGGGTGAAGATATATTTCAAACTTTGGTGATCGGTGAAGATCTCGCAACGATTACCGAGGAGGTAATGTCACCAAGTTTTAAGTGCATGGACTACAGTTGCAAGCTCTAGATCATGTGTGGGATAATTTTCCTCATGTGGGTGTAATTGCCGTGAAGCATAGGCAATTACCTGACGATCTTGCATGAGTATGCAACCTAGTCCTTGTCGCGAGGCGTCGCAATAGATAATAAAGTCCTTGGAGAAATCTGGTGGTACCAGTACGGGAGTAGATATCAGGCGTCTTTTCAGTTCCTAAAAGCTGAACTCGCACTGTGGAGTCCACTCGAACTTTTATCTTTCTTGAGGAGTTCAGTTAGAGGTTTAGCAACCTTGGAGAAATTCTCGACGAAGCGGCGGCAGTAGCTCGCTAAGCCAAGGAAGCTCCGAACTTGCTTGACCGTCTCAGGTGGAGTCCAATCAAGGACGGCTTGAACTCGCTCAGGATTGAAGGCAATACCCTTACCAGAGATTACATGGCCTAGATAGGTCACTTCTGGCAACCAAAATTCACACTTGGAGAATTTGGCATAAAGGCGATGCTCTCGAAGTTTCGTCAATACCAGTCTTAGATGTTCGGCATGTTCCTCTTCATTCTTGGAGTAGATGAGTATGTCATCAAGGTATAATACGACGAATTTATCCAAATAATCCATGAACACCGAGTTCATTAACCGAGAGAAGGTGGCTGGGGCATTGGTTAAACCGAAGGACATAACGGTGTACTTGTATTGGCCATAATGAGTAACAAAGGCCGTTTTGGGAATGTCCCCGTTTCTAATTTTGATTTGATGGTAGCCCAACCTCAAATCCATCTTGGAAAAGACTGAGGATCCAGCGAGCTGGTCATACAGATCGTTGATCCTGGGAAGCGGATACTTGTTCTTGATAGTGACCAAGTTGACAGGTCGGTAATCTACAACCATTCGATCCGTTCCATCCTTCTTCTTGACGAAGAGGACGGGGCAAGCCCAAGGAGAGGAACTAGGACGGATGAAACCCTTTTTCAAGGACTGATCGAGTTGGTTCTTAAGCTTGGCTAGCTCTAAGGGTGCCATCTTATAGGGTCTTCTAGAAATTGGAACGGTTCTGGGAACATGGTCTATCACAAACTCGACATCCCTGTCAGGTGGAACACCTGGCAGTTCTTCTGGAAAGACATCTGGAAAATCCCGGACTACCGGAACATCCTCAAGCTCTGGAAGGGGGTTGGCATTTAGGGAGTAAAGCTGGCGCTTGGCCACTCAAGTTAAGACATTGACTGTCTTGCCCGATGGGTGAGTAAGTTGAACGGTTCTAGTGGCACAATCAATCTTAGCATAATGAGCTAACATCCAGTCCATACCCACACTACTAGGAAAAGGCCTACTAATGGCGCACCGGTTTTGCCTACTAATGGCGCATCACCGGTGCGTCATTAGTAGCACGCCACTAGTAATTTTTACTAATGGCGCACCACTGGTGCGCCATTAGTATCTGGTATACTAATGGCGCACCATCCAGTGCGCCATTAGTATATAACACCATGCGCCATTAGTGTGCCTCCCAGGGGCCATATTTAACCATGTGCTTTGGCACACTAATGGCGCACTGCGGATGGATGCGCCATTAGTATACTTGGCATACTAATGGCGCACTCTGTAGTGATGCGCCATTAGTATGAATATTAGTTTTTTTTTACTTTTCTGATTTTTGCACATGTTACAAAATATATTATTTGACAGAATATAGACAGTAGCACACAGCAACAGCAGATTCATCGAATACAATAGAAGATTAGTCTCCGAATACAATTCATCATATTAGTCTCCGAATTCAAAAGACCGAACAAAGATAAAACATTACAAGTCTCGAGACCGTGAGTATCGAGTTTGTCGGAAGTAATACTAATCCTAACAAGTCCTACTAATCATCATCATACAACTTCTACTCGTTATTCATAACAAGTCATACGATCATCATCTTGATAGTCTTTGAACCAACCCTACTTAATTGTCCTTAGCACATGATCATCAGTATTAGGCAGGACCTAAATACCCTATTTAAGCTAAAATAGCATAAAACAATATAGACCTTGACTCTCCATTATGGAGAATGGAGAACATCCTGTCTCCAATTCTTGCGCTTCGCTTCCTTTTGCTTCCAAGAAGCTCCTTACGACTGTCCATACATTTTTTCCATCCTTTGATTTTCATGTCTCCACTTCTTTTAGAAATCTCGTATGGACAGTTGAGATTCATAGGACGACCTGGCTGTATGTTCAAAACATTAACACTACCGTTCAGATACATCATATGAGGCACACAATTCTCTGGGATTATCTGTTGAAAAACATAGTAATAACTTCATAGTTAGCAATGATGTACTAGTTTTAGAAGTATGCAAAAGATGCACGGATGTCGTAATAGTAAAAATCTTACCAGGGTATCTCCATGGTAGTTACCATAGTTAAACACATGCACTAGTGGCACGTATTTACCATAATGTTGAGGAGTTTGATTGTAGATATTGTAATTCTCAATGTCAGTACAAAATCCGACCAAATGATTTTTCTCCTTGTATGTTGTTAATTCGGAGCCATCGGTGTAGTGGGTTTTGTCTACCATCTCCCGCACATTCTTTGAACAATAAAAATAAGCTGTCAATGGAAATAAGCTATCAACTATTTTGAAATAAACAATATAAATTAGCTAATAACTATGTTTGAGAAACTCACATAGCGGTAGAACTGGAGGCGTATCAACAAGGACCCAAATGTCCATATTGTCTTGGTTGATGTCAGGATTACCAAGATCCTTGGTGATAAGCATACCCTCATCAAAACCATACATCTTGCAAAATGCTTCAAATTTTTGCAACCAAAATGGGTTACGCTCTCAGAATTATATAGATTTACTTCAAAGTCCACATCGTGATGAGTCCTTAGGTGAATTTTCTTTGTTTCAGAAATTTCATGGTCTTCAAAATCCATCCTCTCCAAGACATAGCGTCTTGCATGGCATGGGATAAGCTATACTCGAATTGTAAAAGATGAAAATTACACGTTGAAATAGTTGAAGTCATGCTTAATTATGAAAATAACACTTGTTGTCATTGTGTACCGTTTCAACTTCGAAGGTCTCCTCGAGCTTAATGCTGAAGCGCCGATCATCGTCCAGGTGAGGCATGTCGCACAGACCTCGATCGCCGTGGCACCAGTCGCACTCCGCCTGGAGACTTTCGTCATCCGATGATGATGACGACATATCCTACGTTCATAATTCAAAACTACATCATTTAGGGTTTGTCGACACCGAGGCATCCTAAAAGCTAAGCTTTTATCATTTAGGGTTTGTCGACGCGAGGCACCCTAAAAGCCTAAGCTTTCATCATTTAGGTTCTTATCGACACCGAGACACCCTAAAAGCCAAGGTTTTATCATTTAGGGTTTGTCGACGTCGAGGCACCCTAAAAGCCTAAGCTTTCATCATTTAGGTTTTGTCGACGCCGAGGCACCCTAAAAGCCTAAGCGTACATCATTTAGGTTCTCATCGACACCGAGGGACCCTATAGAAGCAAAGTTAAGTTTTCATCATTTAGGGTTTATCGATGCCGAGGCACCCTAGGTTGGGCCTAATCACTTGGCACTAATCACTTTGCTCTATTGCCACCTATGTTGGGTTTATCGATGCTAACGGGAATTCTAAGTTGGGCCTAATCACTTGGCTCTATTGCCACCTATGGTTTAATGCAGCAAGAATGGCGGGGCAGTTGATCCTACTTAATTAAGTACTAAGATACCCCGGCCCATGCATTAGTAGCAAGTACCCCATATGTCCGATTTTTAGCAAAGTCATGCTAAAATTCACGGAAAATTTCAGCATGACCTTTGCTGAAAGTAAGACATATGGAGTACCTGAATTTTCCGGAACGGAAGTTAATCAACATTCCGGCAAACTCAAGGGCCTCTCGGGGTACCTGCAAAATCATCATGACATGATGGTCGGAGACAAAACCCAGCAAACTAGCACCACAATGTGCCTCTACTTTCATATGGATGAAAAGGCCACAGGCCATATGGTCCTCTGCTTCATATGGACAAAAATCAGCTCAACTTATGTGAGCTTCCATTCCAGATCTAATAGGTCACCCAACAAAAAATCATGAATAGTTTTAGCTGAAAAAAATCATGGATTGCTGTTAACTGAAAATTAGTGAAAGAAACTGTTGCTGATCATGGATTACTGTTAATTAAAAATAGAGCATCTGGCTTGTCTTATCATGTTCACTAAGTCCACAAAAATGAATAGGTTCAGTAAACTTGAAGTACTCAACACTAAACATGGTTCAGAGCTCACTACACTACACTACATCGTGCAATGGTTCAGACCTCACTACACTAGAACAAGCTCACTACACTACACTACACTACACATGCTTAAACTATGAACATAAACAAACACCAACAATGCAATATGTAAACTACCTCTGTTTCTAGGCAACAAGAGTTATCATCAATGCTTTTGAGTTTATTAAGTACCTTCAGTTCTGAGTTTTAAATGTCAAAAGAGCTTCACAGAATCTTGAATCCTCCAAATCACTCTTAACAGTTCTGCATTGCACAAAGGCAGCAATGAGCCAATGATATCAGTAGCAATAATAGGTGCTTACATTCTCATAACGTCAGTATTAGTTAACCAAAATTCAACCTACAGAGTTCTAGTACAGTGAGTAACTCCCAATTCTTTTAATAGAAGCACAATTAACAACACAACTAGGGAGTCTAGGACAATGCCACCAGATAGAATTTGAAGGAAAAACGTTCTTCCAGAACCTTCAAGCCACAATCATACATAGAGTGGCTGATCATATAAGCTATTTTTAAATAAACATCAACTAAACTTGATGACAAGAAAAACTACAATCACATTGATACAAACTAGAGCATATAGCAATAGTAAATTGCTGCTCCATATAGCAATAGTAATGCACCTAATCAACATTGTAGAGCATCCTGTTACAAACTTGTTCTGATCCTGCAAATTAATGGGGAGGAAGAACTAGGGAGGGAGGGAATGGTAATGGTTCAGAGAAGAACAATAGTAATGCTCCATATAGCAATAGTAATGCTCCATATGTTCCGATCCATATAGTAAGAAGAACTAGGGAGGGAGGGAATGGGGAGGAAGGGTGGAGAGGGAGGAAGGAGGAGAGGTACCTGGGCGGGCGTGGCCAGTCGCCGGAGGGGTCGGGGTCGGCGGCGGCTTCGAAGGGGTGGCTCGAGGGCGTCCGAGATCGTCCGAGTCCTCGTAGTCGAAGAGGAAGACGACGGTGGTCCTCCTAGGCGCCTCGGTTGGTCGTGGGGAGGCCGGCGGCCACGTGCTTCGCTGGTCGGGGGGCGCGGGGGCGGCGACACGGGGGAGCGGGGGCGGCGGCGTGGGGGAGCCGGAGCGGGTGTGGCGAGGGATGGAAGGGGATCTGGCGAGGGAGAGGGAAGGAGGTATCGGGCGAAGGGCCGGGTACCCAGCTATAGAGGGGGGAATCTTAGTAGTGGCGCACCATCGAGGGGTGCGCCATAAAAACACTCATAGCAATGGCGCACCATTCTCTGGTGCGCCATTAGTAACTTTTTTTTTCTGATAGCAATGGCACACCGTCCTCTGGTGCGCCATTAGTAACTTCTTTTTTTCATTATTTCTTGTTGCATCTAATAATTTGTTTTTTTATCAAATTTGTTATTTTCATGAGGACTAGAACAAAATATATCATCAAATATCATCAAATTTGTTTTTTTAATATCATCAAATTTGTTTTTTATTTTTAATTGAAAATATCATCAAATTTTTTATTTGAAAATATCATCAAATTTGTTATTTGAAAATATTATCAAAAAGCAGGGGGAGGGTGCGGGGTGTCGGCGGCCGCGGTGGAGCGGGCCGGGGGAGGGTGCAGGGGGTCGGCGCGGGGGGTGGGGGGTGCGGGGGGGGCGGGCGGGCGGCGGGGTGGGGGGGGGCGGGGTGCGGGGGCGGGGGGGCGGCCGGTGGGGTCGGGGCAGCGGGGGGAATTAGCTAGGGGGCGAGGGAGAGGGATGTAGGGGATCTGGCGAGAGGGAGGGAATTAGCTAGGGGAAATCTTACTAATGGCGCACCAGGCGGTGCGCCATTAGTAATCTTTTATATATATATAGCAATGGCGCACCAGCCAGAGGTGCGCCATAAGTAATTTTTTTTGTTGCATGTAATATTTTTTTAGAAAATGAATATGAATATGAAACAGTAATATTTTTTTATAAAAATAGTAATAATTGTTGTTTAACAACAATTGTAGTCTACACTTTTTTATTATTATTTTTTAAAAAATGAAGAGGGGAGAGGAGGCACGGGTGGGATCGAGATCGAGATGGAGGGGGATCGAGATCGACTGTCCTCATGAATATTCAATATTTTATCATATTGAATATGAAAAATATCATCAAATTTGAAAAAATATTCATGAATTCAAAAAGTGCCCATGAAATTTAAAAATATTCATGATATCAAAAAGTGCCCATGATATTTAAAAATATTCATGATATCAAAATATATACTAATGGCGCACTTCTACAGGGTGCGCCATTAGTAGTTTAAACTAGTAATGGCGCACTGTGAGGCGGTGCGCCATTAGTAGTTTTACAAAAAAAAGAATAAAAAAAATTCAGTACTGGCGCACTCCATGTCTGGTGCGCCATTACTAGTTAGAACTAGTAATGGCGCACCAGAGGTAGGATGCGCCATTAGTATGTATGTAAAAATGAAAAAAATTTATCACTAGTGGCGCACCAGTTTTTTGGTGCGCCATTAGTTTCTTCCACACTAATGGCGCATCACGAACTGGTGCGCCATTAGTATATAGTAGTGGCGCACTACTTCCCTGGTGCGCCATTAGTGTCAATCCTATCTATAGCCCTTTTCCTAGTAATGCCAAGATGATGTTTATGTCCGAGGACTTGAGAGCTATTAAGGATGCAAGGAAGACAAGTCTATCGACAAGAATTTCGTTCCCATGGCTTACTCTAGAAGTTTGCCACCTAGAGCCAGGGGTTTGAATTTCCATGGTAGCGGGCATGTCACAGAATGTCGTGTTATGCAATCGAGCATAGTTCTCGGATATGAATGAATGAGATGCTCCAGTATCGAAAAGAACAGATGCCGGATGGCAATTAACAAGGAGCGTACCAAGGACGACGTTAGGATCCTCATGAGCCTCCTCGGCTGAAACATAGTTGACATGGCCACGTGCAATAGTGACCGGCTTGGCGTAGATTGTCTTTCCCGCTGGCTTACCATGGCCAACGGACTTTCCAGACTGATTGGGGTTGTTCTGGGGACACTCTCGACTATAGTGACCCGGGTCTCCACACTTGAAACATGTCACCACATTGGGGCGTGGAGCAGCATTAGCAGCGGGGCCACCATAGGGCTTGGGCGGTGCAAACTGCTGGTTGGGACGAGGCGCCTCAAAGGATGGCCTCAGAATGAACCTGGGTGGCAGTGCCGTGCTTGGGATCCACACCCAGCGCTTCTGAGCTCCAGAGCCGGATGAAGAGCCAAAATCACATGAGTGCTTGCGTGAAGCGTCATAGTCAGACTGGCCTGACTCAGCACTGATGGCTTTATTGACCAACTTCTGAAAAGAGGTGCACTCGTGCAGACGAAGATCACGGCGAAGCTCAGGGCTAAGTCCCTTGCGGAACCTTGCCTGCTTCTTAGCGTCGGTACATACTTCTTCAGGAGCATAACGTGCCAGATTCCCAAATTCACGACTATAAGCATCCACAGTCAGTCTTCCTTGGGTGAAATTGCAGAACTCCTCCCTCTTGCGATCTATGAGACCTTATGGAATGTGATGCTCACGGAAAGCCTCACTGAATTCAGCCCAAGTAGTGATTTGACCGACCGGGCGCATGGCTTCAAAATTTTCCCACCAAAGGCTAGCAGGGCCTTCGAGGTGATAGGCAGCATAAGTAACCTTATCAGCTTCGGCTACGTTGGCAGAACGTAGCTTGTGGGTGATGATGCGAAGCCAGTCATCCGCGTCGAGGGGCTCGATGGAATGGTTAAACTTTGGTGGGTACAGCTTGATAAAGTCATTAATTGACACCAAGTCATTTCGCTGATGGCGT
This sequence comes from Triticum urartu, assembly GCF_003073215.2. Taxonomy (NCBI): domain Eukaryota; kingdom Viridiplantae; phylum Streptophyta; class Magnoliopsida; order Poales; family Poaceae; genus Triticum; species Triticum urartu. Next base: position 561,173,344 of record NC_053024.1, read on the forward strand.
GCAGTGTTCTGCTCAATCCGCTCTAGCAGGCGGTTTGTCTCACACTTGTTTCTTTCCGCCTCCAGCATCACTTCGGCCAGAGAAGGCGGGTGAGGCAGATTTTCACCCCTAACTGCACTGGCTTCCCCCTGCTCCGGGGCAGCAGGGTTGCTGCGGGTGTTGACCATCCTAGGAGAGAACAAAACAACGGTTTAGATAAGGATGGCACAACTTAGCAAGGAAGTGCAGAATGTAATGGATAACACGGAATGCAGAGATGTTCATCCGTATGTCATGGTAATATAGAACTGCCATATATATACCAACGGTCATACACACCATACATAGTTTGGTACAAGCCCAGGCTATAGTACAACTATGATGAAATACGTTACATCTCATCGGAGGCATTCCAAGCTCCTATACATTATTTGTCTACACCTCCGGAATTGATTACACACCAAGTCATATTCCACATGTCATGCAGGACAGTGGAGATACAACTATTACAATACTAGTGATACTACTACTAACTCAGACAGCTCCGTAGTAGTCCTCGTAGAAGTCACCTCCATAGCCTGGAAGTTCAACGTGATCATCCGGGAACAGACGGTCCTGAGGAGCTTGTGTACCAAAGGGGCTAGGATGAGGTCTTGGACCAACAAACGGTGGCCTACGGGGACCACGAGGAGGGGTGATGCCTCCCACATCACGCCAATCCACCATGTCTGGCAGAGTAGATCTCACAGGATACAGATCCCTTGTATCCATACATCTAGCTTGCACTGCAGGTGCAAACCGAGTCGAAGTGGCCCAATGATCAGCATGGGTGTTGAAAAGCTCTAGCCTCAAGGCCCGATTCTCTCGGTCCTTATCCTCGAGCATCTCGGCAGTGGTACGGGTTAGTGAGTCCTCCTGAGTGGAGTCAGCATAGATAGCCTGGAGATACCCTTGCGCTCCCGGAAGTGAAGCTGGCATGTAACGGAAGTCGGTGTTCCGAAGCAGGCCAGTCCGGACTCGCATGATGGTCATCATGGAATAGGCAGCATCCTGCATAGCCATCTCAACAGTAACCCCGAGTCCATAGGAACAGTGGAGGGGCTCGGTAGATCCAGGATAAGAAGAAATATCCTGACGGTGCAGAAATATTGGCTTTGATTAAAGTCTCAGAACTGCTCTTCAATAGTGTATTAGGGATACCAACGGTAACCCGTCTCGATCATTACCCGGACTAACATAGCAGTATGACCGGGCACATCAAGGCACCGGGTCAGGCGAACCACTTGGTTTTGAGCACGAGTGGCCATCTGAAAGCACAACCACAATGCAAAGACATTAGAATTTCTAGGGAAAATTGGACAGCATAACAGCTGTAAATGCTCAGAAAAAGATTTGAGACATCCACAACAGTTTGCAATACCACTCAACAACATCATATCAAGGTTCTGATTCAACTAGCAACATACTAAAAGTAGTAGAAACTGAACTGAGGCTTGTAACAACAATCATATAAGGTACTACGGATTAGTAACACATGAACCTGACAGAAGAAGAGAGCCTAGTCCTTAACCCACGTTGAATGAGAAGAGAATGACTCAGATCAGAGGGCATAAGGTAAAGGAGTAAAAGAGCCTTACGTTCCCTCCCACAATCAATTCCCCTACATATAACTAAAGCATTTCTAGACTCGACATCGACCATTTTGGCTCAACGAACCTACAGGCAGTCCGGCTCTGATGCCAATGCTGTCAGGACCCCGATTACAAGTCACATCGATCTAGCCGGTAACACCTCATATCACATTGTGGCCTTACGCACGGTATCCCATGGGTGTCGCCTTACCATGGCCCGGGACCGTTTGCGCCTTTTGGCTCACATATATGATAGTGTCGCTAGCATCCATATGACAGAGAACCCGGGCCGACATGGCTAGTCGTGAACCCAAAGCGGCACAGACCTATGGAGACAGGCATACATGAATCACATCGAGCATGTCGGTCATCAGCGAGTGAATCCGGGCTGTAGCACTGGGCTAACAGGACTCCGGGGAACCCGGGCTATAGCAGGCTAGGCAGGACTCCGGATGTCACCGCGTGACATTTCCCCGAAGGGACAGACATAGGAACAAAGTGAAACACATGCCGACCAGTCAAGTGTCCTGAGGAGTAGTGCTGGGCTAGCAGGACTCCGGTGAACCGGGCTGTAGCGGACTACTATGGCTCGAGGAACACTAGACTACATTTCCCCATAATAAAGGCTGCCAAGGATAAAAAACTAGATTGTCGGATCCCACTCACACCAAGCATTTCAATCATACACACAATATGCCCGATATGAGTACATACAACATGGCATCACAACAAAACTCTACAACTCAAGTACTTTATTTAGAGGCTCCAGAGAGCCATACATAACATGTTCATACAGGTAGGGTCACATGACCCGACACTCAAGTCATACAAGCATACAAGCACATGCGGAAGCAAATAGTCTGAGTACAGACACTAGAAAGCAAGAAGGCTTCTCGAAGCCTGTCTATCTACATAGGGCCCTCCATGGCCAGGATCACCACCTGGGTGGCTAGTCACTCGTCGACATCAAGTTCTACATAGAACCCATCGGAGGGGGCGGTGTTGTCGTCTGAAAACAGTAATTAAGCAAACATGAGTACAAAGGTACTCATCAAGTCTTACAACAGAACCTACTATACATTCTCATTCTCAAGAAGGTGGTGGAGTTATTGCAGCAAGCCATCTTTGACTCTTGGCTAAGCTATCCTATGAGACTCCACTAGTAAAATAGTTTTCGCACACGAGTCCACTACTCACCAACACAATACTCCACCGGGGATCCTCCCTCGTCATCCTACGAGGGGGCCATCCTCGGTACTCACACTTATCTCGAGTCTTTTAGTAGTAACAATTAACTTGTCTATGAACTATATAGGCAGGGGTATACTTCTTCATACACGCTTTCACCACTTACCGCCGTTTACACGACATGTACTCAGCAACCTTCAACCGGAAGCCCAACGAGGGTGTCAGCCATGGCCTACCTAAACACTTAAGTCCCTAGTCCAGGTTTATCGCCTATTCAGGTTCCATCCGCAGGGAGTCTGGCCGAGGTTTCCACATACGGCCCCGAACGATGTGAACAGGGTCCCGAGACGCCAAACGGGCGCCCAGCATACCCGGCCACGGTGTATCTACCGCAACATAGCCCACCCCTAGGATCAGTGCTACGCACGGCCGCCAACACATAACCTACAAACACCAGAAACTATTTGCAACTCCTGGACAGAGTACTAGGGTGATTAAGAAGCCGAGAGGGTCAATTAAGGATCCCAATGCATGGTAGTAGCTGATTCTTAAAATCACACATACACATCGCAGTTCTTAGGGATGGCCTCAATGAAACAACCCACCATGTACTCCTACATGGCCTCTCATCGATACCTTTACCAATTCATGTTCAACACTTCCCTCACATTACCGACATAAACATTTCACTCTAGCCCATCAACCAGATGAACCAGACCTGACACAACACTAAGCATAGCAGGCATAGCAAGGTAGGAAACACAAACATGGCTCAATCAACTCCTACACATGCTAGTGGGTTTCATCTAGTTACTGTGGCAATGACAGGTCATGCAGAGGATAAGGGTTCAACTACCGTAGCACACAACAGTTTGAATCGCATTGTCTTAATGTAGTAAACAAGTGCAGAAGCAAGAACATGGTTTTGTATCGGAATGATCAATGGGTTGCTTGCCTGATGTAGTGGTAGTAGGGTACTGCCCTTCAGACGGATACTCGGGGTTATCCTCGGAGGCAGAACCTACCACGAAAGACAGACCGAAACATAATCAACACATGACAATATGCAACAATATGATGCATGCCATGACATGGCAGAAATGAATATGTCTTAGCCTAATGCAAGCTAAAACAGGAAGGAATGAACTCATTTGAATCAAAGATTCAAATGTTAGCTCATTTAATATGGCCTTATTAGTGCATTATATTATTCTGCTTAAACAGCAAGGTTAACTTGTTTTGTCATGCATGAAACCATTACAGATGGATAGATTGAATTTTTCTGATCATTTTTCATATATATAAATTGTTTGATTTGGAGCTATGGTTGATTTTCTATGATTTTTAGAAGTTTTGGTTATTTTCTAGAATTTCCTATATAATAATAAATCCAGTAATTCAATTAATGCGTCAGCATGACATAGGTGTGACGTCAGCGGGTCAACTGGGTCGGCCAGGTCAAACCTGACTGGTGGGCCCTGTCTGTCAGTGACTCAGCTAATTAACATAATTAAATTAACTCTCATTAACTGTCAGTGGGGCCTGGGCCCACATGTCAGTGACTAAGCTAATTAAAATTAGTTAAAACTAATCCTAAACTAATTAGCAAGCCGGCCCCACCTGTCATAGACTCAGGGGGGGTCAACCTGGGCCCACACGGGGTCAAACAGGGTCAACTCACCGGCGTCTAGCCGCCGGCGAGGCCAGACGCGGCGGAGTAGTGTGGGATTTGCACTCTGGCGACCAAAAGGACGGCGAAGACCATCTACGTGATGCGGGAAGGAAGTCGCGTCAAGTGGTGGCAGTGGGCGGAGCTGGGGTGGCCGGAAATGTCGCCGGCGACGAGTTTGGCGGCGGCAGGAGCTCGGGTGAGGATGAACTAGTCGCTAGGTGGCACGGGGAGGCGCGTGGTTTGGTGCGTTGAGCTCCTGGAGGTGCGGTAGGACTAGTGGACAGGGTGGCGTGGCCATTGGGTGGCCGGAGCCTCGTCAGCGACGAGCTCCACGGCGGTGCGTGCGGGTGATCTACATGCAATCGCTACGGGGCTCGAGAGAGAGAACGGAGAGGGTGGGGAGGTGGCTGTAACACACCCGCCGGTGGTCGTTACTCCTGGCGGGATCTAGACTGGCCTCACAGATCAATACTAGTCTTCTCTGCGCACTTTGTCCTCACTCATGCGCACCCGGGAGCAACTTCCCTATCGGCCACCCATCCTAACACTACTCCAAGCTGAGCACGCTTAACTTTGGAGTTCTGTCCAAATGGGCTCCCGGAAAAGAAGGAATTCCTTATTGATATGAGTAGTCTATCATCCCTAATAAGCCAGGCCATCACATACACCCCCACTCAGAGGAACCGACGTCCTCGTCGGGCCACAGGAACTTTCCCTCTTGGCACAAACGTCTGTGCTTCTAGTCCAGTACATGTGCCATGTCGTGTGCCACGACGGGTCACAAATGTCATGAACAACATGACCACGCACCTGTCCGCAACCATCCGTGTAACCGCGAGGGTCTCTTTCCGGCGGAGTCCGGGAAGCGAACACGGTGTTGGAGTTATGTTTGACGTAGGTTGTTCTAGGATCACTTCTTGATCATAGTTTAACGATCGTGCTTTGCCTTCTCTTCTCGCTCTCTTTTACGTATGCTAGCCACCATATATGCTAGTCGCTTGCTGCAGCTCCACCTCATACCTTTTACCTTACCCATAAGCTTAAATAGTCTTGATCGCGAGGGTGTGAGATTGCTGAGTCCCCGTGACTCATAGATACTTCCAAAACCAGCTTGCAGGTGCCGATGAGTCCGTGCAGATGACGCAACCAAGCTCAAGATGAGCTCGATGAAGATCTTGTCCTTTGTGTTGTTCCGTTTCCAGTTGATCAGTAGTGGAGCCCAGTTGGGGTCGATCGGGGGACCTTGTCGCATTTGGGGTTCTTCTTTTATTTTGGTTCCGTAGTCGGACCTTGATTGTATCTGGATGATGTAATGCTTTATTCATGTAATTGTGTGAAGTGGCGATTGTAAGCCAACTTTGTATCTCTTTCCCTTATGTATTACATGGGTTGTGTGAAGATTACCTCACTTGCGACATTGCTTTCAATGCGGTTATGCCTCTAAGTCGTGCTTCGACACGTGGGAGATATAGCCGCATCGAGGGCATTACAGTGGCTGAGCTCACGGGGGTCTCGTCAAGGCAGTCAGCGAGGTCGGGGATGAGCTGATGCGGCAGGGACGACGAAGGGGATCTCCGGTGGCCGGAGTTGAGGGCGAGCTCAGTGCAGCGTCTCCGGGGCGAGCGAGCGCTCGGGGCTCGACCCACTCGATGTAATCGACGACGGCAGAGCTCGTGGACATGATGGCGCGGTGCGAGGACGACGGAGGGCACGGCTACGACGATGGTGCAGCGATAGGGGCGTCGGCCATGGTGGGGAACGACGAAGGGAGAGAGACAGGGGGAGAATGGCGTGTCCAGGGGCTTCAGGGCGCGACGTGGAGGCGTCCAGGGCGCGGGCGGCAAGCAGGTGGCGTCGTGGCGAGCTCAGGCGCACCGGCGTCACCTCCCTGCCTGCCTGGTGGGGAAGAAGCAGCTGGCTGGCGGGGGCCAGCACAGTGCTAGGCCGCCAGGTGGGCCGGCTGGTGGGCTAGGTGGGCTGCGCCGGTAAGTTCCTCTCTCTCTCTTTCTTTTCCTGTTTTATATTTATTCTATTATTTCTTTAACTTCAGGGCTTTATTAAAAATGCCAGGGCATTTCCATAAATCATAAAATTAATCATGGCTACTGCTCAGAATATATCCAACAGCAAACATTTTAGTTTATGATTATTTGAGCATTTAAAATATTTTATAGCATTTAAATGCCCAAATGCAAATACTATAAGGATTAATCCAATGACCTTAGATGTCCTAGAAAAATGTGCACCATTTTTGTCAAAGGTTTTAACCCAAAACAAAAAGGGTGGGCTTTTTAGAAGGTCATTTCAGGTTCATTGAAAAAAGTTTTTAGTAAACCCTAGTTGTTCCAGGGGGGTGCTAGGGGTTCTGTCTTCCCCATTTCAAATTTAAGAGGAATTTAAACATGATGCACACTCTAATGCTTGAACTAGCTAGGGTGTGACAGATTTATCTTGGATATCAACATTGCGTTAAAATGATTCTGATGTAGTATGATGATATGGTATCCTCCTCTGAATGTTCGAGTGGCTTGATTTGGCACATGTTCATGCATGTAGTTGAATCAAAACCAACATAGCCTCTATGATATTTATGTTCATGGTGTTCATATCCTACTCATGCTAGTGTCCAATGTTACTTATGCATGATGCATGCTCATGACCGTTGTTGCTCTCTAGTGGCCGCTTCTCAACCTAATTGCTAGCCCTCGCCTGTACTAAGTGGGAATTCTTCTTGTGCATCAAAAACCTTGAACCCAAAAGTTATTCCAGATGAGTCCACCATACCTACCTATATGCGGTATTACCCTGCCGTCCTAGGTAAATTTGCATGTGCCACCTCTAAAAACTTCTAATAAATATCCTTTTTGTGTGCCTGGAACATTCATGGAACGACACAAGGTGGTCGGTATCTTCCATGTTAAGCGGGTTATTCTCAGGTCGAGTGTTTATTCACTCGCCATCGCACGAGAAAAGGGCGGTAATAGGGATGCCCAGTCCCAAACTGCAAATAGAAAAAGCTTACAAATAATCAAACAAAAACTCCCAATGGAGTCAAAACCTTTACTTTTATCGCTTGGGAACCGCCACTAGCGTGCTTAGCATGGAAGATATTGATAACTGATGACCGTGAAGTAAATGAGAAGGGTGCATGTCTCAAAATATCATTTACCTCTATTTTAAAACTTGAGCTCTGGCACCTCTGCAAATCACTGCTTCCCTCTGCGAAGAGACTATCTATTTACTTTTATGTTGTGTCATCACCTTCTAAAATAAGCGCCAGAACCTGAGAGCACTACTGTCATGCTTATGCATTGTGTGTAGCTAATGTTGGGTGCATCATGACTAGATCTTTTCTACCATGAATTACAATGTTTAGTCGTTGCTTGAACTTTGGAGGTGCTCTGCATTTATATTTTGTGGTCTCAGAAAGGGCTAGCGAGATACCACTATTGTCATATTATATCATGGTTGTTTTGAAAACATGTTGCCGTTTGAGATATCTTATTATTCCTCGCTAGCTGATTATGTCATTGATATGAGTCAATACAATCTTTAAGAGTTATTGTCGGCATGGTTAGTTATAATGTTGGCCGAAAACCTGGGTGATGTTTAAGCTTATTTATGCAAACAAGAGCAAAAGAGTTCGTAAAAGTTTTTCTTTTTCACTTTCAGTTCATCAACTGAATTGCTTGAGGACAAGCAAAGGTTTAAGCTTGGGGGAGTTGATACATCTCCAACGTATCTACTTTTCCCAATGCTTTTCCTCTTGTTTTGGACTCTAATTTGCATGATTTGAATGAAACTAACCCCGGACTGACGCTGTTTTCAGCAGAACTACCATGGTGTTGTTTTTGTGCAGAAATAAAAGTTCTCGTAATGGAAAGAAACTTCGCGAGGAATTTTTATGCAATAAACAAGAATTTCTGGAGCCAAGACCCACTAGCGGGGGGCACCTAGGTGGGCACAACCCACCAGGGCACGCCCCCTCCTGGCGCGCCCAGGTGGGTTGTCCCCACCTGGTGGCCCCGCAGACCTTGAAACCTACGCTATAAAATCCTATTTTTCTAGAAAAAAGCCAAGGAGAAAGAATTATCACGATCCACGAGACGGAGCCGCCGAACCTCCTGTTCTTCATCGGAAGGCTAGATCTGGAGTCCGTTTGGGGCTCCGGAGAGGGGGATCTTTGTTCTTCATCATCACCAACCCTTCTCCATCGCCAATTCCATTATGCTCCCTACCGGGAGTGAGTAATTCCTTCGTAGGCTCGCTGGTCGGTGAGGAGTTGGATGAGATTCATCATGTAATCGAGTTAGTTTTGTTAGGGCTTGATCCCTAGTATCCTTTATATTCTAAGATTGATGTTGCTATGACTCTGCTATGCTTAATGCTTGTCACTTTGGGCCCGGGTGCCATGAACTCAGATCTGAACCGTTTATGTTATCATCATTATATCCATGTTCTAGATCCGATCTTGCAAGTTATAGTCACCTAGCTACTGATACGCCTCCAACGAATCTATAATTTTTTATTGTTCCATGTTGTTATATTATCAATCTTGGATGTTTTATAATCGTTTTATAGTCATTTTATATCATTTTTTCGTACTAACCTATTGACATAGTGCCAAGTGCCAGTTGCTATTTTTTGCATGTTTTTTGCATCGCAGGAAATCAATATCAGACGGAGTCCAAATGAAACAAAAATCCACAGAGGTTTTTTATGGATCAGAAGGAACGTAATGGGCTCTGGCTCCGCCTGGGGGGTGCCCAAGGGGGCACATCTCACCAGGGTGCGCCAGGAGGCCCATGCGCACCCTAGTGGGTTGTGCCCACCTGGTCCCCCCCAGACCGCCTCTTTGCTCTATAAATACCCCGATATTCCAGAAACCCTAGGGGAGTCGATGAAATATTCATCTAGTCACCGCAGAGTCTAGAACCACCAGATCCAATCTAGACACCATCTCGGATGGGGTTCACCACCTCCATTGGTGCCTCTTCGATGATGCGTGAGTAGTTCTTTGTAGACCTTCGGGTCCGTAGTTAGTAGCTAGATGGCTTAATCTCTCTCTTGATTCTTAATACAATGGTCTCTTGGAGATCCATATGATGTAACTCTTTTGCGGTGTGTTTGTTGGGATCTGATGAATTTTGAGTTTATGATCAGTCATATCTTTTTATATCCATGAAAGTATTTGAGTTTCTTTGATCTCTTTTATGCATGATTGCTTATAGCCTCATATTTATCCCAGTGACAGAAAGGGAAAAAACACGTATGTATCATTGCTACTAAGGATAAAACGATGGGGTCTATCTCTACATAGATAGATCTTGTCTACATCATGTCATCGTTCTTATTGCATTACTGTTGACGCTCAAAAGTGGCACGATCATCAAGCAGCATGCCGGGGAGAAAACCTTGCCGGGGTAAAATCTTGCCGGTGTGAAAGCTTGCCGGTGTAAACGCTTGCCAACGTGGAAAGCTTGCCGGCACAGAAAGATCGCCGGTGTGGAAGCTTGCCGGTGTGAAATCTTGCCAGGGGAGAAACCTTGTCAGGGAGGAACCCTTGCCGGAGTACAAACCTTGCCGGAGTGAAACCTTGCCGGTGTGGAAGCTTGCCGGTGTGAAATCTTGCCGGGGGAGAAACCTTGTCAGGGAGGAACCCTTGCCGGAGAACAAACCTTGCCGGAGTGAAACCTTGCTGGTGTGAAAGCTTGCCGGGTAGAAACATTGCCGGTGTGGAAAGCTTACTCGGATGGAAAACTTGTCGGGTTGGAGGCTGTGATAGTCAATCGAATGAGAAGTTGAAGATGGGCTCAAAAGGTTATTCAGATAATCTCGGATGGAAAAATGATCTACACGGGTTGTCTTCATCTCGTCGAAACGATCGATTTTTATATAAAAATCGTTTAAATCTGAGTTCGTATGCAAAAGTTAGAGCAATCGGAGTGCAGCCCTGTCACGAGGCGAGATGTGGCGCGCCCCACCAGACACATGTCTGACGGGTAGCGCGAGGAAATAGCCTGTGTTGCGAGACCGATCTGACCCTCAAGATGATCTCTGATCAACAAACCTTCAACATGAAAGTTGTTCGTCTCGTCGAAACGGTCAAGATCGCTTTTGGGCTTGTTTTCATCCGAGATCGTTTACCACCGCAAAAAAGACCCGCAAGGTGCAGCCAGTTTAAACCGAACAGTTTTGGAAAGTTCGGATAAACCAGTCCGAATTTGACTAGGGTTTTGGACGTGAATTGATGTAATTTTCTTGTAAGGAAAGCCTAGATAAATTCTTTGCTTGTACGGGAAGTCCATCCACCTCTTATATATGTTGGGGGTGACGGCCGATTGAAACAACAACAATCGAACCAATCTATCAATTACACTTTTGTGTTCATCTACTTTTATCCCTCACCCTTGTATCTTTCTTTCTCGTTCTTCATTCGTTCTTAGCGTTGGAAGGCAGCGATCCACGAGGCTCTAGGGGCGAGCGAATCGACCTAGGGCAGCCATAGCCGCCGCAATCCCTGACGGGGTCCCTCCCGGGTGCGCGGGGTTTCGGGTCTGCAAAAGTGCCCGCCGACTGTCCTGCGTATCGCGCTGTCGGTCGGGTCTCCTTCGATGTGAGCTACAGTGCATCACCCCCGGCGTCGAGGGTACACGGGACGTGTTCGTGTTTCAACACACTTTTTGGGGTTTCGGGTCTGCAAAAGCGCCCGCCGACTGTCCTGCGTATCGCGCTGTCGGTCGGGTCTCCTTCGACGTGAGCTGCGGTGCATCACCCCCGGCGTCGAGGGTACACGGGGGAGAAACCTTGTCAAGGAGGAACCCTTGCCGGAGTACAAACCTTGCCGGAGTTAAACCTTTCCGGTGTGAAAGCTTGCCGGGTAGAAACATTGCCGGTGTGGAAAGCTTACTCGGATGGAAAACTTGCCCAGTTGGAGGCTGTGATAGTCAATCGAACGAGAAGTTGAAGATGGGCTCAAAAGGTTATTCAGAGGATCTCAGATGGAAAAATGATCTACACGGCTTGTCTTCTTCTCGTCGAAACGATCGATTTTGATATAAAAATCATTCAAATCCGAGTTCGTATGCAAAAGTTAGAGCAATTAGAGTGCAGCCCTGTCACGAGGCGAGATGTGGCGGCCCCACCAGACACATGTCTGACGGGTAGCGCGAGGAAATAGCCTGTGTTGCGAGACCGATCTGACCCTCAAGATGATCTCTGATAAAAAAACCTTCAACATTAAATTTGTTCGTATCGTCGAAACGTTCAAGATTGCTTTTGGGCTTGTTTTCATCCGAGATCGTTTACCACCGCAAAAAAGACCCGCAAGGTGCAGCCAGTTTAAACCGAACAGTTTTGGAAAGTTCGGAAAACCAGTCCGAATTTGACTAGGGTTTTGGACGTGAATTGATGTAATTTTCTTGTAAGGGAAGCCTAGATAAATTCTTTGCTTGTACGGGAAGTCCAGCCGCCTCTTATATATGTTGGGGGTGACGGCCGATTGAAACAACACCAATCGAACCAATCTATCAATTACACTTTTGTGTTCATCTACTTTTATCCCTCACCCTTGTATCTTTCTTTCTCGTTCTTCGCTCATTCTTCGCGTTGGAAGGCAGTGATCCATGAGGCTCTAGGGGCGAGCGAATCGACCTAGGGCAGCCCATAGCCGCCGCAATCCCTGACGGGATCCCTCTCGGGTGCGCGGGGTTTCGGGTCTGCAAAAGCGCCCGCCGACTGTCCTGCGTATCGCGCTGTCTGTCGGGTCTCCTTAGACGTGAGCTGCGGTGCATCACCCCCGGCGTCTAGGGTACATGGGACGTGTTCGTGTGTCAACACACTTTTTGGCATTTTGGGTCTGCAAAAGCGCCCGCCGACTGTCCTGCGTATCGCGCTGTCGGTCGGGTCTCCTTCGACGTGAGCTGCGGTGCATCACCCCCGGCGTCGAGGGTACACGGGGGAGAAACCTTGTCAGGGAGGAACCCTTGCCGGAGTACAAACCTTGCCGGAGTGAAACCTTGCCGGTGTGAAAGCTTGCCGGGTAGAAACATTGCCGGTGTGGAAAGCTTACTCGGATGGAAAACTTGCCGGGTTGGAGGCTGTGATAGTCAATCGAACGAGAAGTTGAAGATGGGCTCAAAAGGTTATTCAGATTATCTCGGATGGAAAAATGATCTACATGGATTGTCTTCGTCTCGTCGAAACGATCGATTTTGATATAAAAATCGTTCAAATCCGAGTTCGTATGCAAAAGTTAGTGCAATCAGAGTGCAGCCCTGTCACGAGGCGAGATGTGGCGCGCCCCACCAGACACATGTCTGACGGGTAGCGCGAGGAAATAGCCTGTGTTGCGAGACCGATCTGACCCTCAAGATGATCTCTGATCAAAAAACCTTCAACATGAAATTGTTCGTCTCGTCGAAACGGTCAAGATTGCTTTTGGGCTTGTATTCATCCGAGATCGTTTACCACCGCAAAAAAGACCCGCAAGGTGCAGCCAGTTTAAACCGAACAGTTTTGGAAAGTTCGGATAAACCAGTCCGAATTTGACTAGGGTTTTGGACGTGAATTGATGTAATTTTCTTGTAAGGAAAGCCTAGATAAATTCTTTGCTTGTACGGGAAGTCCAGCCGCCTCTCATATATGTTGGGGGTGACGGCCGATTGAAACAACACCAATCGAACCAATCTATCAATTACACTTTTGTGTTCATCTACTTTTATCCCTCACCCTTGTATCTTTCTTTCTCGTTCTTCATTCATTCTTCGCCTTGGAAGGCAGCGATCCACGAGGCTCTAGGGGCGAGCGAATCGACCTAGGGCAGCCCATAGCCGCCGCAATCCCTGACGGGGTCCCTCCCGGGTGCGCGGGGTTTCGGGTCTGCAAAAGCGCCCGTCGACTGTCCTGCGTATCGCGCTGTCGGTCGGGTCTCCTTCGACATGAGCTGCGGTGCATCACCCCCGGCGTCGAGGGTACACGGGACGTGTTCGTGTGTCAACACACTTTTTGGGGTTTCGGGTCTGCAAAAGCGCCCGCCGACTGTCCTGCGTATCGCGCTGTCGGTCGGGTCTCCTTCGACGTGAGCTGCGGTGCATCACCCCCGGCGTCAAGGGTACATGGGACGTGTTCGTGTGTCAACACACTTTTTGGCGACTCCGCTGGGGACGAAGCTTTGAACGGTCTCCAGCCCGTTCTTGCTACAAAGAGATCGTCATCTAGGGTTTGCAATCTACAAAGGTAATATGAATACCCAATTCACATATGTAGATGCAAGTAATGCATATGTTGTTGCTAGATCATCTAATGAGAATAATGTATCGGCTAGCCCTAGCTTTATCAATCATATATCTAATTATGTGCAAGGGCCGATGCAACAAAATCTTCATGGTTCTACTTCATATAATTTTAGCAGCATGCAACATATGTATCCCAACTCCCATGCATCGGCAACCCCAAAAATTTATATGCCGATGAATAATATGATGAGTTTGGGCAATCAAGTTGAAACACCTCTTGTAGGAACTTCCAATATCATGCGACAAAGTGTTTCACCTTTTTATTCATCAGAAACTAATTTGCAATATACTAGTTCAACCATGCCGATGGATGGGAGAATCGGCCATGCTACTACTAGCTATTCGGCCAATTACTCTCAACCGTCATATACTACACCCCATCTCAGTAATTTTTCAGCACCATACACAACTGTAGATGTTCATAATTCGGCTTCACACCTTCCTGGTCATAGCCGAATAAATGTAAATTTTACAGGAGAGGTTGTGCCCAATATTGTAGAAGATAAGGTAGTAGTGGCTGCATTAAAGATTTTAGCCCAAAATAAGAGGATTAGTGCTCTTTGCCTTGAACAACATGAAAAGGGGCTATTTCCTGATTATGCCGCAATAAAAGCTAGAGTTTTGCAAGAAGATGAATCTTTGCCAATTGATAAAATTGGCGAGCAAAAATATGGTTTTACAACAATGCATATGCCTTCACCTAGTACTACATCATATTATACACCCCCTACACTATTGCAAAATTTCGGCAACACCCGTGTGTCATTGCCGAAAGAATCTAAAAACATTGGGGGGCAATCATATCCAGAGTGGGCTGAAATTGAGAAAAAACTTAAAGCCAACTTTGCCGCTCGCCGCCAGAAACAAATAGAAAAAGAATTGGCTCAGATGGAAGAAGCATTGCCAATTGGTAGTATCAATGAAAAGAAGGATGATTCGGAACTTGAAAGTGCCTCGGTTGAAAAAGCCGAATCAAGTAGTATATATTACAAATCCATCAAATCCAAAGAGGCAAGCATTATTGAGAAAGGGAATGGCAAGCATAGCAAAACAACCATGTTTGATTTTTTCTGAAGTTAATGGAACCTACTTCCTGCCCTATGAGTTTCGTGCCATAGAAATTGACAAGCTTCAAGGACAAGAGCAAGTAGCCGAACAAAGTTCGGTTGACGGAGATCTTCAAATTTATGATGCACGAAATCAAGAAGAAAATTGTGACATGGTGTTGGGAAGTCATCCAGAAGCAAAGCACGATATTATTCATCATATGCAATCATCATGCTCTCCCAACATATTTGAAGAGGTATGTCTAGCAAGTAATTTACCTATTTTCAGATTTGGCCACAACTTTATTGTTGATACATCTATTAGAAAAATTCTAATAAGTAATTTTCAAAGACCAATGAATAAGGGCAATTTACTTGTTAGCAATAAAATTGTTACTAAGCATATCGGCCAATATATTGTACCATTCAAAGAGACCGATAGTGACTTATTACTGCAGCCAAAGCTTTTCCCATTACTTTATTTAAAGTTCATATCTAATTGGGTAGCTTTGATTGCTTCATGCTTAGCTTACGCATGGTATCAATTGAGACGTGTATGTTCTAACTACATTGATTTCAGAAATTTAAAGCGAAGGTTAAAATCTTTTGGGAAAACCGATGCTAGTATAGTTTCTTATTTAAGGACATCGGAAAAAGTATGCGAAAGAGAATTCATAGCCGAATGGGAAGATGTCAAATCTGAACCGTTCGTTTGCTTAACTCCAAAGCCGTTCTCACAACAAGATCGGCTAGAAAACAAAAGGTATACCTTCGATTCAAACATGTGTGATCAAATCTTTGATTTGTTGTTGAAAAATAATTACATTAGAATTCTTGATCACATGTATTGTGATCAAAAGGACGAATGTATTGTAAGTTGCATGATTCGTATAAGCATAATTTTGAGGATTGTAACATGTTTCGTCAAATAGTTAAATCGTCCACTGATAAAGGACGATTGAAATTTGTTGAGACACCAAGAGATGACCAGTCTATTCCGATTGGTCCCGATGGTAGAAAGTTTTTGGATCGGCTGCTTCAAGCCGATCCATTTGAAGAGAAGGTAAAAACTGCAGGTGATGGGATCAAGCTTTCAAGTAAAGAAGTTGTCGAAGAGCATAATGAACATAATCTTGAGGGCAAGAATTCCATCGAAGCTACAATGGAGACGCCAAGGACTGGGGGCAGCAAGCAAATCCAATGATCGATGAAAGCAAACCAAAAGGAAACAAAGGCCGAAATAAGCGCAAGTGTAAGAGATCAAAAATCACCTTCGCTGAACTATTGGATAAATATCAAAAGAAGAGTGAAGAGAAGAATGCTTATCAGCCCAATCATGCAAAGAAACCAAGATTACCCCCAAGGCGCAAATATGAGGATCGGCATTGGCAAAGTGAGAATTTTAATGCAACATATTCATATCCTTATTTTGGGCCGCCAATGCCAATGACGTGGATGCCTCCCTATGCTCATATAGATCCATATCCATCATGGGAGGGGTATGATACAAGGGCACATTCTCCATCTTATTTTAGACTATCTCACCAATATTATGCGGCTCCGAGAAGATCAATATCTGAACAATCACATGTTAAAGACCGTTTCAATCATAAGGAATCGGTCCAGAGCTCAAGGATGAAGAAAGAGGTGGTCAAGCAAGTTTGCCGTGTTAAAAGAGATGGTCGTAAGAGTGCAACTTCAGATTTGATCTCAAATAAAAAAGAGCCAATTAAAGTGTTAACATTGGCTACTAACGGCAATGAGGTAAAGCAACCAATTATTGAGAGTCAAAGTGCAAAATCTGAAGAAAAGAAGTTGAGAGTGCATAAGGCCAAAAAGGAACTGCCATTGGTCAAAACAGAATTACAGCCGAGATGCCCACTTGGCTTAACGTATTGGCAAAAGAAGGAATTACAAAATCTTAGTGCACAAGAGCTGAGACAGAAGAACATGGCATGGGTTCCCAAGAGGATCATTCATAACAAAAATGATGTGCATGCTTCTATTGCAACAAGTACAATAAAAGTGAAGAAAGAGAAGAATGGAAGCAACAAACAATTAAGCCGAAGGTGTGGATCACAACATCAAAATCTTCGGTTAGCACATCATCCATTTTCTTCAACAATGCCACTGATGCCTTTGCCATGGAATTCATCCACAGGTATGATCAGTTACCCTCCATGGGCTTATTTTGATCAATGGATGCAACATAATTTTCTATATCATGACAGAGTATTACCAAATCACTATACATTTGGTTAGTTACATTTTTGTTGCTAATACAAAGGGGCCGAAATATCTTATTGCTATTTCATTGGTTTATTTCGGCTATACATACCTTGGTGGGTGAATACTACATGGACCTCATTGTAATGGCCGATATTTATCTATCGCCCTAAGAATATATCTAAGAATGGCCGGTGTGGTATTCTAACATCGTCCTTAGTTTGAGATAAGTGCTTGCAAAGGAATTTGTCAAATTGATGTCATTGAAGATATTATGCATAGATCAATTCACCAAAATTGCAAAGTGAACTTATGTTTTGATTGGGTGTGCTTTGGCTTATTAGTATTCAGAATTTATGTAAGGCCAAATCATGGTTGATTTTATTTGAGCATCATATTGACATCATGCATAATATTGATTTCAGCTTGATCTCTCTAGAACCATGGAGATTATATATTGACGGTTAAATTTGTAGCAATGGCCAAGGTGTTGGTGTTGTTTATATATATCCTTATGGTGCTATTTTGTGAAGCCTCATGCCGCTTAAAATATTTTTGCACAATGATCATAGCCGAATATGCATTGTCATTCGGATTGGAGCTTTGCCTTGCTATAGGTGCTATACATATTGAGGATTCCGGTGATTCATTACTAGTAGTGCAACAAATATCCAATGGTTATCAATGTTTTGACGAATCACTTTTAGTTTATCTTGAGGTATGTCTAGATGTAAAATTTACCATGGGTTGTTTTAAGATTCTTAGTATATCTAGACATGATAATTGGAGAGAGTTGGCATAGCAAGCATTTGGCTACCATGTTGGTCATGGTGTATTGCACATCTATCAATAGCCGATGCTTATTCTTGCCAACATAGGTAAGGCCGAATTGGAGTCCACAGCTTCGGCCACTAATGAAATTTTTATGCAGGCGAAAGTAAGTGTCGGTGTCAAAACCGGCGGATCTTGGGTAGGGGGTCCCGAACTGTGCGTATAGGCTGGATGGTAACAGGAGGCAAGGAACACGATGTTTTACCCAGGTTCGGGCCCTCGTGATGGAGGTAAAACCCTACGTCCTGCTTGATTAATATTGATGATATGGGTAGTACAAGAGTAGATCTACCACGAGATCAAGGAGGCTAAACCCTAGAAGCTAGCCTATGGTATGATTGTTGTATGATGAAGTTGTCCTACGGACTAAAACCCTCCGGTTTATATAGACACCGGAGAGGGTTAGGGTTGCACAAAGTCGGTTACAATGGTAGGAGATCTAAATATCCGCATCACCAAGCTTGCCTTCCACGCCAAGGAAAGTCCCATCCGGACACGGGACGAAGTCTTCAATCTTGTATCTTCACAGTCCTGGAGTCCGGCTGAAGGTATAGTCCGGCTACCCGAACACCCCCTAATCCAGGATTCCCTCAGTAGCCCCCGAACCAGGCTTCAATGACGACGAGTCCGGTGCGCAGATTGTCTTCGGCATTGCAAGGCGGGTTCCTCTCCAAATTCCGTGTACCTGCTGAATAATGTCCGATTTTCGTAATGTAGCGCACCTTGGCTTCCACGCCCAATAATGGCCGTCTTCCACGTGTTAAACGAATGCGAAAAGTCGGGGTGTTTTTACATTCACACCCCTAGCCGCATAAACGAGCCGCCTATTTAATGGGATGGGGATTCAGATCCAAACCACACCTTCTCCTCTCCGCGAGAAATCATCAGAGCGCCTCCAGCAACGGTCCATTCCAACATGGCCAGCCGTCGCAGCTCCTCCTCTCACCCTTCCAGTCCTAAACCTGGATACTAGGAGAGGTGCTCCATCCCGCACAGCGAGCTAGTGTCGCTTCAGGCCAAGGGATTTCTCCCTCAGGCCTATATGGTCCCGGTCCGAGCCGGACTCGCCACCTATAATGGCGGAGAGCAAGCGGAGAGCACCCCCAATCCCTCCAAAGGAGAGCGGGTGTGCCTCGTCCCTTATCTAGTAAGAGGACTTGGATTTCCAATTCATCCATTTCTCCGTGGGCTTGTGGAGTTCTACGGCCTCCAGCTGCACAATCTCACGCCCGCCTCTATATTGAATATCGCGGGATTCGTCGCCCTTTGCGAGCTATTCTTGGGTGTTGAGGCTCATTTCGCGCTGTGGAAGAGGTTATTCTGCCTGGTGCCCCGCTCTCAAGAGGGGTCTATATATCAAGTGGGCGGAGCCGAACTGTGGCATATCGCCGGGACCGGATATCTATCCGGAACCCCAAAGAAGGCGTCCGAGGACTGGCCTTCGGAATGGTTTTATATAGATGATGTCCCGCTGCCGGATCCTATCCGGGCCGGTCTCCCCGAATTCAACAGTACTCCCTTAAAGAAACGCCTAAGCTGGCGTCCGCGGATCTCTCAGAGAGAAGGCGACAGGGACGTCCTTCACCTGATGGGTCGGATAAGACTATTGGCTCATTCTGGACTAACCATGATTGAAGTCATGGCCGCATGCATTATGCGGGGGGTGTAGCCGCTTCAATATAGAGGCCACCCCATGTGGGATTTTAACGGGGAGGATGACGCCACCCGTTACGGTCGTAAGGGGCCAGTCTCAGCCGCCGCTCTCGTAAAGATCTTATCCTCTTTGTACAAGGGAGAAGAGGAGGAATTCCTCCACGTCAACCCGCAGGGCGGATTTTCTATGTACAACCCTCCGAGTTGGGTAAGTGGACAATTGTGCTTGCCCATCCGTTTTATATTCCCATGATTAAATATGTAGTCTTCCGATTTCAATGCAGGAACTGCGTCAGGAAGTAAAGGATATAAACAGCCGTCCCCCCAGCCCGAGGATCCAGAACAGTCCCTCGATCCGGACTCCGAAGAGGATCCGGACATATTGGTGGAGCTGATTGACGGGGTGTTTCATCAGCTAAGCAAGGACAATACCTTGGTGGCCATTACGGCCGATTACCCAGGGTTAATCCCGGCCTCCCAGGTAATAGAGAGCGGAGTCTCATCCCCTTGAGAAGGAATCCATTCTCACGCATTTCAGTTTTCCTGACAACGGCCGTGTTTTGCAGGGGAGGTTTCCGAGGCGGGAGGCCGAACCTGCGGCGGCTAGCCAACGAGGGGCCGCAGGGCCCTGTGGGGTAAAAAGGAATGTAGTCCGGACTGAGACGCCGACGCAAAGGTATAGCGCATCCTCTTTTTCCCTGGTGTTATTCCTTTAGGGCATATTAACGTTCGTGCTGTCTTCAGGACGAAGAGACCTCGCCGGACTACATCCGGAGAGGTTGCCAATCGCGCCTCCACCAGCCAGGCTCCAACGCCTGGCCCGGAAGCGGAAGCGAACACAAGGCGCACATCGGACGTTCCTCCGACAGAGGATGCGGACAGGCTGTCTGCCACCAATTCCGAGGTGGAGAGTGCCATGAACCACAGGCGTCACCGGACAGTTTTTCGCGACACTTGTTTCTCCCAAGAGGCATTAGATGCCTTGAATTCGGGAGATGGGTATCTCCGTGCCGCTCAAAATCCTTTAGCCAGAGCCATGGAGCAATATGTAAAAGATATATGGGTAAGAAAATTTTGGTAAATATATATATATATATACCAGTAGCCCCCGAGACTTGAAACAGTTAGGCTAACTAATTTAAGGATCATTTGTTATGCAGGTTCTTACAGAGAAGAATACCATACTGTCCCAGGAGCTAGAAGAGTGCAAAGCCCAACTGGAGGCCTCACTAGTCGCGGTAGGGGAGCCCTAAGAGACCCCCACTGGTAAGATACACTTCGAAAGATTAGTATCTTGCGAAGTGCGGCGTGGGTGTAAAACTGACAAATCATATTGCAGATGGCGCCGGACTAGATCCGGAGAGGCAACAACTCTTGCGCCGACTAAAGGCCGGTGAGAGTATGTTGACAAGGGTGAGGCAGGAGAAGAATGATCTTCAGGATGCCAACACCAAGCTGGACGTTGAACTTAAAGATGTTCGTGGCCAGCTGTCGGACTCTACTAAGGAGAATCAGCGGCTTCGACGCGGCATATTTAGTAAGTGCTTAAGCGAATCTTTGAAAGAAAAGAGTTCAGCGAGGAAGTCGAATAACAGAGTAATGTCTGTAGGTATGCTATCGGGTCGTCCTCCAGAGGAGATGCCCGGTTCTACAGGTGACCTTCTTCCCGAGCTCTCGCAACTGCATGAGCGAGTTTGGCAGGCGATGCGAGGCGTTGCCCGAGCCTTATGACTTCCCACTCCATGCCCGAGGGCCTTGGAGAGCTTTCTGAGAAGCTTAAGGGAGCTCGGCGGCGCTTCCGGTTGTGGAAGATGTCGGCCTGCCGACAAGGCACTAGGGAGGCCTGGGCCATGGTGAAGACGCGGTACACGAAGTCTGACCCAAACCACATGGCCGAGGTCGGACCTGTGGGGCCTGATGGGAAGGAGATCCCTGTAAGCTTAGTGTATGGCCAAGTAGAATTAGCCGCAAAGTATTCCCAGCAGGACTGTAAGTTAGACAGCCTGTTAGATGGTATTGAAGAGGAATACAGTCAGTCAGAGTGACTATGTAATTTTTAATTGACATGTGTAATGCCTTCTAGCCGGATTGTAGATCGTTTGTCGTTGCCGACCTTTTCACTTCAACCTCAGGACCTGACGGTTCGGAGTGTGTCTGAATACTCTACCGGTTATGTAAGAACCGGGGTATGCATGGAGACCAGGCGTAGGGGTCATTAGTGCTTTATCAGACAAGTTCCCAACTAGTTATGTTATATTACATGGTTAGTAAGAAACATCTTCCAGAGAGAATAGTTCCATCAGGGGTTCCTTTCTCTGGGAGGAATGCCCTAAAGTGCATGTCCGGACTGCAAACGCAGGAAAATCATCTGGGGGCATATATATAAATAAGTAAAAAAGGTCATCTTTTAGATCACCGACCGAATATTCCCTTAAGAATGCTAGCTTTCGGCTTCACCTAGTCTGAGGTACACATCCGGCTGATCCGGCAGTAACAATCGCAGAGGTGCTCCCTTTACCACCTAGCCGAACAATCGGGAACGTAGGGGTAAGCACAGGAGCCAGGCAACCCAGCTTGGACAAAACTTAAGTCATATCGATGCATATAATGGTGAAGAAAAGGTACATGCGGAAGTTTGACACATGTGGTGGGCGTGAAGCCCGTATAAATAAGCTTCTGTTAAAGAAGCCCCCAGGTTTAATGAGCGCGAGTAGCACTTCACTTGAGGAGCCTTTAAGGGCTATAAAAGAAAAGAGGGGAAGGAGAGAAATGTAAGACAGAAAATGTAAAAAATGGACAGAGGAAGGAGACAAACACAGAGTCTGGCGCTAGGCGTAGAATCTTCGGAGACGGGCTGCGTTCCATGGGTTCGGCTCGAGTCAGTTATCCGACGCATCTCGCAGGCGGTATGCCCCACCAGTCAGGACTTGGTCGATTATGAAGGGACCTTCCCACTTGGGCTTCATCTTGTCCTTTTTCTTGTCTGGCAGGCGTAGAACTAATTCGCCAACGTTGTAGTTTTTGGCCCGCACTTCTCTGCTTTGATATCTTCGAGCCTGCTGTTGATAGAATGCGGAACGGGCTTTTGCCACATCGCGCTCCTCCTCTAAGGCGTCCAAACCGTCCTGCCGATCGAGCTCGGCTTCCCTTTCTTCGTACATGCGCACTCGAGGTGAGTCATGAATTATGTCGCAGGGCAAGACTACCTCTGCGCCGTACACCATAAAAAATGGTGTGTATCCGATGGTGCGATTCGGCGTGGTCCACAGCCCCCAGAGTACGGAGTCGAGCTCCTCTACCCAGTGCATGTTAGATTCCTTGAGGGGCCACACTAATCTGGGTTTGATGCCGCTCATGATGAGACCATTTGCACGTTCGACCTGACCGTTAGTTTGTGGGTGATAGACGGAAGCATAATCGAGCTTGATGCCCATGTTTTTGCACCAGAGTTTTACCTCATCGGCCGTAAAGTTCGTGCTGTTATCGGTGATGATGCTGTAGGGGACGCCATAATGGTGTACGACCCCGGATATAAAGTCTATCACAGGTCCGGATTCGGCCGTCTTAACAGGCTTGGCTTCTATCCATTTGGTGAACTTATCCACCATGACAAGTAAGTACTTTTTCTTGTGGGTTCCGCCTTTAAGGGGTCCCACCATGTCAAGCCCCCAGACCGCGAAAGGCCAAGTGATGGGGATAGTTTGGAGGGCGGTGGGTGGCATATGGATTTGGTTTGCAAAAAGCTGGCAACCGGCGCATCGTTGGACCAAGTCCTGAGTGTCCGCCCAGGCCGTCGGCCAATAAAAGCCTGTACGGAAAGCCTTGCTTACAAGGGACCGAGCTGCGGCGTGATGGCCACCGAGTCCGGCATGAATTTCAGCTAGCAGGTTCCGCCCTTCCTCTTCGGAGATGCACCTATGAAGGACTCCAGTAGTGCTTTTCTTATAAAGTTCTCCCTCATGGACTTTATAGGCTTTAGATCGCCGCACTATACAGTGTGCCTCGTTTTGGTCCTCTGGGAGTTCCTGCCTAGTAAGGTAGGCTAGGAATGGTTCTGTCCATGGGGCGATAACGGCCATTAGTACGTGGGCTGAGGTTGTGATTTCATTGGCAGAGCCTCCGATTATGTCAGATTGTTCGGCGTCGGACAGTGCGGTTGGGTCCGGGCTAATATTGCCATGTTCCCCTTCATACTACGGATGGCTTGAACAGCCTTTCCAGGAAGATGTTGGGGGGACCGCATCGCGTTTTGCGTCGATGCGTGCCAGGACGTCTGTCGCCTGATTGTTTTCTCGGGCTATATGGTGAAATTCGAGCCCCTCGAACCGAGCTGACATTTTGAGGACGGCATTGCGGTAAGCTGCCATTTTTGGATCCTTGGCATCGAAGTCTCCATTTATTTGGGATATCGCGAGTTCCGAATCCCCGTGCACCTCTAGGTGTTGAATGCCCATGGATACTGCCATCCGGAGACCATGTAAAAGGGCCTCATATTCGGCTGCATTGTTGGAGTCCGTGTACATAATCTGGAGTACATATTGAACTATGTCTCCTGTGGGGGACGTCAAAATGATGCCGGCCCCTAGTCCGGCCAACATTTTGGAACCGTCGAAGTGCATGATCCATTTTGAATATGTGCCGTACTCTTTAGGGAGTTCGGCCTCCGTCCATTCCGCGATGAAGTCGGCCAAAACATGCAACTTGGTAGCTCACCGTGGCCTATAAGTTACGTCGAACGGGAGGAGCTCGATGGCCCATTTTGCAATCCGGCCCGTTGCGTCACGGTTGTTTATAATATCGTTGAGTGGTACTTCCGATGCTACTATGATTGAACACTCTTGAAAGTAGTGTCGTAGCTTCCGGGATGCCATGAATACCGCATATGCAATCTTTTGATAATGTGGGTACCATGATTTGCATGGGGTGAGGACAGTGGACACATAGTAATCTGGCTTTTGAAGGGGGAATTTGTGTCCGTCCGTTTCCCGCTCGACGACGAGTACTGCGCTGACAACTTGATGGGTTCCTGCAATGTACAATAGCATTGGTTCGCCGTTGTTTGGCGCGGCCAGGATGGGGTTTGTTTCCAATATGGCTTTTATTTCCTCGAGTCCTGCCGTGGCGGCATCCATCCACTCAAAGTGTTCGGTGCGCCGAAGGAGGTGATAGAGGGGTAGTGCCTTTTCTCCCAACCGGGAGATAAAGCGGCTTAGAGCCGCCACGCATCCGGTTAATTTTTGTATTTTTTTGAGGTCCTTTGGGATATCCAATTGTGACAAAGCTCGGATCTTGGCTTGATTTGCTTCGATTCCTCTACCGGATACAATGAAGCCCAAGAGCTTTCCGGCTGGAACGTTGAAAATGCATTTTTCCGGATTTAGCTTGATGTCATATGCTCGGAGGTTGTCAAATGTAAGCCTCAAGTTGTCTACTAGAGATTCGACATGTCTTGTTTTTACGACCACATCATCCACGTATGCCTCTACTGTTTTGCCGATCTGGTTTGCCAGACATGTCTGAATCATGCGCTGATATGTTGCGCCGGCGTTTTTGAGCCCGAAAGGCATTGTGTTGAAGCAGAATGGGCCGTATGGGGTGATGAATGCCGTTGCGGCTTGGTCTGACTCGGCCATCTTGATTTGATGGTAACCGGAGTATGCGTCGAGGAAGCACAACGAATCGTGTCCTGCAGTGGCGTCGATAATTTGATCGATGCGGGGGAGGGGGAAGGGATCCTTTGGGCAAGCCTTGTTAAGGTCTTTGAAGTCAACGCACAGGCGCCAGGATTTTTCCTTCTTTGGTACCATCACCAAGTTTGCTAGCCAGTCCGGATGTTTTATATCTCTGATGAATCTAGCCTCCAATAGTTTGGCTAGCTCCTCTCCCATTGCCTGTCTCTTGGGCTCAGAGAAACGCCGAAGGGCTTGTTTGACAGGTTTGAATCCTTTTAGGATATTTAAGCTGTGTTCGGCCAGCCTGCGTGGGATTCCTGGCATGTCTGAAGGGTGCCAGGCAATAATGTCCTAGTTATCCCATAGGAATTCTCACAGTGCGGCGTCTACATCGGGGTTTAATCATGCCCCGATGGAAGCTGTTTTATTGGGGTCCGTTGGATGGACCTGGAATTTGACTATTTCATCCGCCGGTTTAAAGGAGGTGGACTTGGATCTTTTATCGAGTATCACATCGTCCCTGTTTATCGTGGAGTGCAGCGCAGTCAGTTCCTCAGCCGCTAGGGCTTCGGACAGTGCCTCAAGGGCCAATGCGGTTGTCTTGTTTTTGGCGCGGAGTGCTATGTCCGGATCACTAGCAAGAGTGATGATTCCGTTCGGCCCGGGCATCTTGAGCTTCATGTACCCGTAATGGGGTATTGCTTGGAAGATTGTAAACGCTTCCCGCCCCAGCTGAGTGTGGTATCCGCTACTGAATGGGGCCACTTGGAATGTGACCTCTTCGGACCTATAATTA
Organism: Triticum urartu; assembly: GCF_003073215.2. Classification (NCBI taxonomy): domain Eukaryota; kingdom Viridiplantae; phylum Streptophyta; class Magnoliopsida; order Poales; family Poaceae; genus Triticum; species Triticum urartu. Next base: position 561,199,334 of record NC_053024.1, read on the forward strand.
TCCGGCGTGCCGAACACCACATCTAGTGTGATTTTTCCTGCACAGCGCGCTTCCTGACTGGGGATTATTCCTCTAAAGGTTGTGCTGCTTCGCTCAATGCGGTTCCAGTCTATTTCCATTTTTTGAAGGGTTTCCTCATAAATGAGGTTCAATCCGCTGCCTCCATCCATGAGTACCTTGGTGAGGCGAAAGTCGTCCACTATAGGACTGAGTACCAATGCGGCTGGTGCTCGAGCTGTTCGGATTTTAGGTCCATCACTGGCATTAAAAGTAATAGCCGTGTCACTCCATGGGTTTATTGTTGCTACTTGATAGACTTTGGCGAGGCTGCGGAGTGTTCTTTTTTGCATATTATTTGATGCGAAAGTCTCAAAGACTGTTAAGACTGTACTGGAGTCCCTGAGGTGGTTTTCTGCGGCCTCTGGAATTAGGAGATCTTTGCCCCTTTTGGCCACCTGCCAGAGTATCCAACATGCTCTAAGGCTATGAGTTGGTGCGGCGTCCTCTTGTACTATGAATTTTACAGGGTCCATTAAGCCATCCCTCCAGTACGGTTCCATGCCCTGTAGAGGGTTTCGGTTTTTTGGTTTTTAACCCGGGTGTCTGACGATGATGCACCCTTTTATTTCGGATGAGGTTTCTATTTAGGGCCGGATTGTCCCAAAATTTAGTTTTGGTTTTCCGGGCGCTTTCCATCGTACAGTACTTTTGTACTATGGACGCCAAGTCAGAGAAGCGTGTAATATCACGACGACCTATGGCGTTGAGGATTCCCTTGTCCGTGCAATTATTGCAAAAGATTGAGATTGCGTCTTCCTCGCGGCAGTCCTTTATCCTGTTCATAACCAGGAGGAACCTTGCCCAGTAATGATGTACTGTTTCTTCGGGCTTTTGCCTGATTTGGGATAGATCGCTTATGTTCGGGTGGGTGGGTGGAATTAAATCTGGAACTTCACCCAATCTAAGACTCAGAGGCCAAGGAGTTTCCGAACTCTGAAGTTTGGATTCTTGGATGTTGTCCAGTGAATCTAGCCCGTTGCCTGATTCTAAGTTCAGGTCTTGAGTTACATCCTCCCCTCCGCGGGTATCCGTCTTGGAGGGATCAGGAATCCGGACGTAGATAGTCCTTAAGATAGATGAAGAGTCGTCGCACTGTGCCTCTACCACGGCAACGTGATGGGTGACTTGGGGAGAATTAATTTCTCTTAGATCGGGTTTAAGCCCAACCTGGTCATAATCCGTAGTGACCCCCAAGGCGGCAATGCGATCCAAGAGCTCGTTTACGGAAGAGAGCTCCATTGGATCTAACTGCTCGACGAGTTCCGAGCTGACGTGAAGATTGCTTTTGATGACCCGAGAGGTCACCGTCGGCGCAACGGCCGAACAGGCGGTCATGAGAAAACCGCCTAGCCGGAGAGTTTGGCCAACAACCAAGGCTCCCTTAGTAACGGCGCCATCTTTAAAGACGGGAAGAGGCATCCTTCCTGATTGCGACAGCACAGAGGAACTCTCAATGAAAGCACCAATGTCGGTGTCAAAAACGGCGGATCTCGGGTAGGGGGTCCCGAACTGTGCGTCTAGGCCGGATGGTAACAGGAGGCAAGGAACACGATATTTTACCCAGGTTCAGGCCCTCTTGATGGAGGTAAAACCCTACGTCCTTCTTGATTAATATTGATGATATGGGTAGTACAAGAGTAGATCTACCACGAGATCAAGGAGGCTAAACCCTAGAAGCTAGCCTATGGTATGATTGTTGTATGATGAAGTTGTCCTACGGACTAAAACCCTCCGATTTATATAGACACCGGAGAGGGTTAGGGTTACACAAAGTCGGTTACAATGGTAGGAGATCTAAATATCCGCATCGCCAAGCTTGCCTTCCACGCCAAGGAAAGTCCCATCCGGACACGGGACGAAGTCTTCAATCTTGTATCTTCATAGTCCTGGAGTCCGGCTGAAGGTATAGTCCGGCTACCCGAACACCCCCTAATCCAGGACTCCCTTAGTAAGGATTGGAGAAAGTTTATTGTTGATTGTCTACAAAATCCTAGCAAAAGGGTGAACAATATGGTTCGGAGGATGACATTGAGATACATATCTATGGAACTTTATCACTGGATTGTTAATGAAGCTGAGAAGGTTTCACCCAAGTTTGCATCAGAAAGTTCACACAAGACATGGCCGATATATACTTATCGTCCTAAGAACATATAAATGGCCGATGGAGTGTTGACATCGTCCTTAAAATAAACTTGGTACAAGTATTTTTTGGCACGCTAGCTTTACCAAAAAAACAGGGGGGCCATGTGTTGACGCTCAAAAGTGCCACGATCATAAAGCAGCATGCTGGGGCGAAAACCTTGCCGGGGTAAAATCTTGCCGGTGTGAAAGCTTGCCAGTGTAAAGGCTTGCCGGCGTGGAAAGCTTGCCGGCACAGAAAGATCTCCGGTGTGGAAGCTTGCCGGTGTGAAATCTTGCCGGGGGAGAAACCTTGTCAGGGAGGAACCCTTGCCGGAGTACAAACCTTGCCGGAGTGAAACCTTGCCGGTGTGGAAGCTTGCCGGTGTGAAATCTTGCCGGGGGAGAAACCTTGTCAGGGAGGAACCCTTGCCCGAGTACAAACCTTGCCGGAGTGGAACCTTGCCGGTGTGAAAGCTTGCCGAGTAGAAACATTGCTGGTGTGGAAAGCTTACTCGGATGGAAAACTTGCCTGGTTGGAGGCTGTGATAGTCAATCGAACGAGAAGTTGAAGATGGGCTCAAAAGGTTATTTAGATGATCCTGGATGGAAAAATGATCTACACGGGTTGTCTTCGTCTCGTCGAAGCGATCGATTTTGATATAAAAATCGTTCAAATCCGAGTTCGTATGCAAAAGTTAGAGCAATCGGAGTGCAGCCCTGTCACGAGGCGAGATGTGGCGCGCCCCACCAGACACATGTCTGACGGGTAGCGCGAGGAAATAGCCTGTGTTGCGAGACCGATCTGACCCTCAAGATGATCTCTGATCAAAAAACCTTCAACATGAAAGTTGTTCGTCTCGTCGAAACGGTCAAGATCGCTTTTGGGCTTGTTTTAATACGAGATCATTTACCACCGCAAAAAAGACCCGCAAGGTGCAGCCAGTTTAAACCAAACAGTTTTGGAAAGTTCGGATAAACCAGTCCGAATTTGACTAGGGTTTTGGACGTGAATTGATGTAATTTTCTTGTAAGGAAAGCTTAGATAAATTCTTTTCTTGTACGGGAAGTCCAGCCACCTCTTATATATGTTGGGGGTGACGGCCGATTGAAACAACACCAATCGAACCAATCTATAAATTACACTTTTGTGTTCATCTACTTTTATCCCTCACCCTTGTATCTTTCTTTCTCGTTCTTCATTTGTTCTTCGCGTTGGAAGGCAGCGATCCACGAGGCTCTAGGGGCGAGCGAATTGACCTAGGGCAGCCCATAGCCGCCGCAATCCCTGACGGGTCCCTCCCGGGTGCGCGGGGTTTCGAGTCTGCAAAAGCGCCCGCCGACTATCCTACGTATCGCGCTGTCGGTCGGGTCTCCTTCGACGTGAGCTGCGGTGCATCACCCCCGGCGTCGAGGGTACACGGTACGTGTTTGTGTGCCAACACACTTTTTGGGGTTTCGGGTCTGCAAAAGCGCCCGCCGACTGTCCTGCGTATCGCGCTGTCGGTCGGGTCTCCTTCGACGTGAGCTGCGGTGCATCACCCCCGGCGTCCAGGGTACACGGGACGTGTTCGTGTGTCAACAATTACTTCGTTTCTCCATGAACTTAATACACTAGATGCATGCTAGATAGCGGTCGATGTGTGGAGTAATAGTAGTAGATGCAGGCAGGAGTCAGTCTACTAATCTTGGATGTGATGCCTATATAATGATCATTGCCTGGATATTGTCATGAGTATTTGAAGTTCTATCAATTGCCCAACAGTAATTCGTTTACCCACCGTTTGCTATTTTTCTCGAGAGAAGCCACTAGTGAAACCTACGACCCCCGAGTTTCTTTCTCATATATTTGCCTTTGCGATCTACTTTTCCTTTGCTTTTATTTTCAGATCTATTAATCCCAAAACCCAAAAATACTTTGCTTCAATTTATTCTTATTTATTTGTTAGGCATTCGATCTATCAATCTACTACAAATTTACCTCACATCTGTTTGCCTATCTTGAGGCGCCGTACCCCGGAAGGGATTGACAACCCCTTTAACACGTCGGGTTGTGAGAAGTTGTTATTTGTGTGCAGGTGATGTTTACGTTGTCTTGCGTGGTTCTCCTACTAGTTCGATAACCTTGGTTTAATATCTGAGGGAAATACCTACCGCCGCTGTGCTGCATCATCCCTTCCTCTTTGGGGAAATACTGACGTAGCTTCAAGCGACATCAAAAGGAATTTCTGGCGCCGTTGCCGGGGAGGATCTTCAACATATACCAGGTTCCTAATCACAAATCTAATCTCCTTGCAATTTACATTATTTGCCATTTTCCCCTCATTTTCCTCTCCCCCACTTCACAAAATTTGCCATTTTATTCGCCCTCTTTTTTTCGTTCGCCTTTTTCTCGTCAGATCTCATGTTTGCTTGTGTTGCCATGTGCCTTCTATTTGCTTGCATCTTTGCTTGTTAAAGATCTATTGATATGGATCCTCATCCACTTGCAAATCTTTTCAAAAGATCCAATTATGATGAACCTATTGCTTGTGAATTGAGTTCACTTGATTATCTTTATGAAGTTTTGCTTGAGATTCATGAATCTGAAAATTGTGATGAAGAAATTTATGAAGTGATTCATGATAGCTCTTTGAATGAAAAGCATGATTGCAATGATTTTACTATAAATTCTATAAATGTCAATTGTGCTAGTGATATTCAAAAACCCAAGCTTGGGGATGCTTGTTTTGTTATGTCCGCTACTTATTGCAATAATCATGATTGGGGTGATGATGGTTCTTATGATCTTGATAGTTCATTTAAACCTCACGATGAATATGTTTGCAATAATATTGAAAGTGGGTTTGGAAGAGTGTCAACTTTAGCTGAAAATAATCCCACATATTTGGAGAGTGTTCAATCTTATGAATTTCTTTATGAAAGTGGGTTTGGAGAGGTCATGACTTTATTTGATGATAATCCCACTATTTTGGAAGAGTGTCAACTTTGCATGCATGCGGATCATAAAGAGAAAATTTTATATGATAGTTATATTATTGAATTTGATTATGATCCTACATATAATTATTATGACAGAGGAAAATATGGTTGTAGAAATTTTCATGTTATTAAATTTCCTCTCGTTGTGTTGAGATTGTCAATGTTTTATTCCTCTCCTTTGCATATGCTAGATGTTTCTTGTCTTGATAATTTGTTTTCCTATAAAATTCCTATGCATAGGAAGTAAGTTAGACTTAAATTTGTTTTTTACATGCTACATGATGCTCTCTTCGTGTTTCAATTACTATCTTTCATGTGAGCATCGTTGAAATCTTATGCCTAGCTAGGGGCGTAAAACTATAGCGCTTGTTGGGAGGCAACCCAATGAATAAAAAATATTTTTTCTTTGTGCTTCCGGTGTTTGAGTGTTAGCAAAATTATGCTACTGATATGATTGTGTTTTTATGTTTTAATTGGTGTTCGTGCCAAGTAAAGCCTTTAGGATATTCTTGGGTGATAGTTTTCTGATCTTGCTGAAAAAACAGAAACTTTTGCGCTCACAAAAATATTCTTATTTTTTATAAAAGAGCGATAAAATACCCATTCCACTTGCAGTAGATAAATTTACAAATTTCTCAGGCCGTCCTAATTTTTCAGAATTTTTGGAGTTACAGAAGTATTCAAACAAATCAGATTACTACAGACTGTTCTGTTTTGACATATTCTGTTTTCTTTGCATTGTGTGCTTATTTTGATGGCTCTATGGTTTTCTTTGATGATTTTTTGCCATAGAAAAGTTGGAATACAGTAGATATAATGCAAAAACAATATATGAATTGGTTTGGTACATTACTTATAGTAGTGATTTATTTTTCTTATACTAACAGATGTCACAAAGGTTTTGTTGAGTCTTGTGTGATTAAGGTTTTCAAGTTTTGGGTTATCTTACGATGGATGAAGGAATACAGGATAGAAGAGCCTAAGCTTGGGGATGCCCCAGCATCCCAAGCTATTATCTAAAAATGAGCAACCGACTAAGCTTGGGGATGCCTCCGAGTGGCATCCCCTCTTTCTTCTAACGACCATCGGTATTTTACTCGAAGCTATATTTTTATTCGTCACATGAATGTGTTTTACTTGGAGCATCTTGTATGATATGAGTCTTTGCTTTTTTTGTTTTGTTTTTTAAGTCTTGATCCCATGCTGGACACACTTATTTGGAGAGCCAAAATTATATCATGACTTGTTAGAATTGCTCTCTTTGCTTCACTTAAATTTTTTATGAGCTATGGACTTGCTCTAGTGCTTCACTTACATCTTTTTGTGCACGGTGTGCTTAGTATTTTTGAAAGTGTTGGTATGGAAGGCACCCATGGATACGGTTAGCCCTGGAAAGTGAAAGTATGGTGGAAAAAGGAATAAACTTTATTTTTGGTTTGGGAACCGCCTATGATATATCTAGGATGGAAAGTGTTGGGAACTCTAAGTCGTTTTCGTTGGTGGGATGGATACACCTCCCAAAATGTTTTATCTCTATTTTTTTGCTTTGAGCTCTGGCACCTCTACAAATCCCTACTTCCCTCTGCGAAGGGCCTTTCTTTTACTTTATGCCATTTTTATTTTTGAAATTGAGTCTCCATCTTCTGTTATAAAAGCACCAACTACGAGTCAATATGATCATACTTAAGTATTGGGTGTAACTGTTAGGGAACACAGTAATTTCAAAAAGTTTCCTACGCACATGCAAGATATATCATGGTGATGCATAGCAACGAGAGGGGAAGAGTGTAGTCCACATACCCTGATAGACCGTAAGCGGAAGCGTTATGACAACGCGGTTGATGTAGTCATACGTCTTCACGATTTGACCGATCCTAGTACTGAAAGTACAACACCTCCGTGATCTGCACACGTTCAGCTTGATGACGTCCCACGAACTCTCGATCCAACTGAGTGTCGAGGGAGAGCTTTGTTAGCATGACATCGTGATGACGGTGATGATGAAGCTACCGGCGCAGGGCTCCGCCTAAGCACTACACGATATGATCGAGGTGGATTATGGTGGAGGGGGGCACCGCACATAGCTAAAAGATCAATGATCAACTTGTGTGTCCTAGGGTGCCCCTGCCCCCGTATATAAAGGAGCAAGGGGGGAGGCCAGCCGGCGCTTGGGGCGCGCCAGGAGAGGAGTCCTCCTCCTAGTAGTAGGACTCCCCTTTTCCTAGTCCTACTAGCAGGGGGAAAGGAAGGAGGAGAGGGAGAAGGAAGGGGGCCTACTCCCATTCGGACTAGAGGGGAGGGGGCGCGCAGCCTGCCCTGGCCGGCCCTCTCTCTCTCCACTAAGGCCCATGTGGCCCATTAGTTCCTCGGGGGGGTGAGGGAGTCCTGGACTAAGGGGTCCTTGAGCGTCCATCCTATTAGCGGACTGATGGGCTGTGAAGATACGAAGACCAAAGACTACACCCGTGTCTGGATGGGACTCTCCTTGGCGTGGAGGGCAAGCTTGTCGACTAAATATGTAGATTCCTTTCTTTGTAACCGACTTGTATAACCCTATATCCTCCCGGTGTCTATATAAATGGGAGGATTAGTCCGGAGGACATACATTATCATAGCCGTACAAGCTAGACCTCTAGGGTTTAGCCATTACGATCTCATGGTAGATCAACTCTTGTAATACTCATATTCATCAAGATCAATCAAGCAGGACATAGGGTATTACCTCCATAAAGAGGGCCCGAACCTGGTTAAAACATTGTGTCCCTTGTCTCATGTTACCATCGACCTTACATGCACAGTTCGGGACCCCCTACCCGAGATCCGCCGGTTTTGAAACCGACATTGGTGATTTCATTCAGAGTTCCACTGCGCCGTCATCAAGAGGTTTGATGGCTCCTTCATCCATCTACAACGATGCTGCCCAAGGGGGAGTTTTCCTCCCCAGATAGATCTTCGTGTTCGGCGGTTTCGCTCTGCGGGCCAACTCGCTTGGCCATCTGGAGCAGATCGAAAGCTATGCCCCTGGCCATCAAGTCAGATTTGGGAGCTTGAACTACGTCGTGGACATCCGTGGGGACTTGATCCTCGCCGGATTCGAGACCGCGGCCACCAATCCTGGCAACCCAAGGGACATGACCTAAATCTGTCATCGGACTGCATCCATGAGACAGCTCCCGTAACCGCTCTGGCCTTAGATCCAGAGCAGGCTGCGCCATCCAAGGACGGGAAGCTTAACCCCGCAACAGAGGCCACAGATTCCCCGGCGTTGGAGCCGCACATAGACTTGATCTCACACGATACCTGTGCCACCGGAACTCCGGATTCGTTTCCGGCCGTAAGTTCTGAATCACATGAGCTCGCGGACGACAAACTTGATCGTTTATCGATCTTCGAATTCAGCGCCGCAGACATCTTCCAACACTCGCCTTTGGGAGACATGCTAAACTCGTTAAAGAATTTGTCCTTGGCAGAGGACTCACAGCCGAACTATATCCGGTTCGAACTAGGGGCTAACGATGGAGAATTTTGCTCCCCACCCGCCTGCCACCCACTTTATAGCCATGGTCGAAGATTTAACCGACACACTTGATTACGACTCCGAGGATATCGATGATATGGATGACGATGCTGGAGAAGAAGAGGCCCAGAACCCACCGTTCACCAGACGCTGGACGGACACTTCGTCGTATGATGTATACATGGTGGATGCACCAAAGGAGAACAGCGACGATGACAAGGAAGATCCAGCTGAGGATAAACCTTCCGAAATACAATCCAGAAGGTGCCGAAGACAATGAAGACCCCGTTGAAACAGCTAATGAAAAAGATGAACGGGAGATGGGCAGGTTGGCCTTGGTAAATAGGCCACGCACGAAGACTTAGAGGACGGAAGTTATCTTCCACTCTCCGAGGATGAGGTGAGCCTCGGCACCGACGATTTCATCATGCCTGAGGAACCTCTGGAGCTGGAGCGCTTCAAGCGCCAGCTCATAGCCACTGCAAGGAGCCTGAAAAAGAAGAAACAACAGCTTCAAGCTGATCAAGATCTGCTCAATGATAAATGGACCGATGTCCTAGCAGCCGAAGAATACGGCCTCAAGCGCCCAACCAAAAGTTACCCAAAGCGCAAATTGCTACCTTAGTTTGACGAGGAGGCGCCGGAATACATACCACCATCGTACAATGCGGCTGACCGACCACCACGTGGTCGGGACAAAACGGCAACTCACGCCGAACACTAGCCTGCCCCACCTCATCGCACAGGTAGGGGTAAATTAGCCCACGGTCATACATATGACCTCCGGCAAAACCTGAACAATAAAGTAGGATATACCAGATCAATCTACGGATCTCGAGGACGTGCCTCGACACGCGATGATGGCCACCTATTCGGACGTGACAAACTTAGTTATGCGCGGGCTGAAAACCGCAGATTGACTCCATCAGAGCTACGTCGCGATACGGCCCAATATAGAGGCGCCGCACACCCTCATTGCTTCACTGATGAGGTCATGGATCATGAATTCCCAGAAGGGTTCAAACCCGTGAATATAGAATCATACGATGGAACCACGGACCCCGCGGTGTGTATCGAAGACTTCATTCTCCACATTCATATGGCCTGCGGCGATGACCTCCATGCCATCAAATAACTCCCTTTAAAACTCAAGGGGCCAGCTCGGCACTGGTTAAACAACCTTCCTAAAAATTCTATCGGCAGCTGGGAGGACCTGGAAGAAGCCTTCCTCGACAACTTCCAAGGTACATATGTCCGGCCACCAGATGCCGATGACTTAAGCCACATATTTCAACAACCTGGAGAGTCCGCCAGGAAATTCTGGACTAGGTTCTTAACTAAAAAGAACCAAATTATCGATTGTCCGGATGCTGAAGCCCTAGCAGCCTTCAAACACAGCATCCGCGACGAATGGCTCACTCGCCACCTCGGCCAAGAAAAGACAAAATCCATGGCGGTCCTCACGGCACTCATGACCCACTTTTGTGCAGGCGAGGATAGTTGGTTGGCCCGTAGCAAAAACAATGCAAGAGACGCCGGCACGCCCGAAGTTAAAAATAACAAGAACAAGTCTCGACGCAACAGATACAAGCGTCGAAACAAAAGTGATAACACCGAGGATACAATGGTCAATGCCGGATTCAGTGGATCTAAGTCCGCTCAACGGAAGAAGCCGTTCCAAAAGAACAATTTAGGCCCATCTAGCTTGGACCGCATACTTGATCGTCCATTCCAGATTCATGGCACCCCGGATAAACCACCCAATCATACAAATAGAGATTGATGGGTTTTTAAATAGGCGGGCAAATTAAACGCCGAGAACAGGGAAAAGGGATCGCAAAGCGAGGATGATGACGAAGAGCCCCAGCAACTGAACACAGGGGGACAAAAGAAGTTTCCCCCTCAGGTCAAAACGGTGAACATGATATACGCTACCCACATCCCCAAGAGGGAGCGCAAGCGCGCGCTTAGGGACGTCTATGCGATAGAGCCAGTCGCCCCAAAATTTAATCCATGGTCTTCATGCCCGATCACTTCCGATCGCCGGGATCATCCGACCAGTATCCGTCACGATGGTTCAGCAGCACTGGTCCTAGACCCAATAATTGATGGGTTCCACCTGAGTCGCATCCTTATGGATGGAGGCAGCAGCCTCAATCTGCTCTATCAGGATACAGCGCAAAAAATGGGCATTAACCCATCACGGATCAAGCCCACAAGGACTACCTTCAAACGAGTCATACCAGGTGTAGAAGCCCGCTGTACGGGCTCAATCACACTAGAGGTTGTCTATGGATCTCCGGACAACTTCCGAAGCGAGGAGTTAATCTTCGATATCGTCCCCTTCCGCAGTGGCTATCACGAACTGCGTTTGCTCGATTCAATGCAGTACCACACTATGCTTACCTCAAGCTCAAGATGCCCGATCCGTGCGGCGTCATAACGGTCAACGGAAATACAGAATGCTCCCTCCGTACAGAAGAGTACACAGCTGCCTTAGCAGCAGAAGTACATAGCGGCCTTCTCAAGCAAAACCTTAATTCGGCGGCCGAGCCCACGAACACCGTTAAGAGGGTCCAAACTACTCTGTAGCAGGAGAGCTCGGCTTGTCAGGAGCTCGACTAGCAATCTGGCCTCCATCTCAGTCCCAATAAGGTGGCGGCATTCGTGCCGCGCGTACATAACTACACACTTAAAATCCCATGGGCATCGACGGAGGCATAGCTAGCTTGTGGTCCATAGTACGCCTCAACCGACATCGGATACACACATACTTTCACTTTTACTTGTTTCCTTTGCAGGTCTCAATCCCACAGGCCCCATCTGGTGGACTGGTCATCGACCCTCTTGAAGGATAAACACACCAAGACGGCGAGAAATGCAGACATATGGGGACTTTTTAGGTGATTCCATTAACGGCGACTCTACCTGTTTTTCAGGACCCACATGCAGCTCCCCCCTGGTTTCGGCGTGTCAAATAGCCTGTGGCTTATCGCACTACTTGTATCGATGTGCCTTGACATACTAATTAAAATACAATGAGAAAAGTTTGCGGCTGGAGCTTTAGGACCCCAGCCTTTTACCTTTGTACCTTTTTTGTTTTCTTTCTCTTTTTTCAGCTCCCCTATGGATAACCCTATCAGGTAGTACCCGTACACTTTGATACATTTGACGTTTGCCAGGGGCTTCATAGCACCCCACATTACGGCAACAAAATTCCAACACTTTTTATAAGTATAGTTCGGCACCCCGAATTTAGCATTATATGCATTGGCTCCGAATCATGTCTTTGGTCAATAGTTGGGTTGCCCGGCTCCTGTGCTTGCTACCTTACATTCCGCTATATCGACTAAGGTAGTAAAGGGAGAACTACTGCGATTGTGCCTTGGTTTATCCAAAGGAGCACCTCAGTAGAGAAAGCCAAAAACTGACTGTCATGATGCGGCAAGAGCCGGTCAGCTGTTCGGCGGTTACAAATCGTTCGAGATTTCTTATGCATTACGCGAAGGATCGGTACTTCCCGATCAGATGCTTATAGCACTCTAGTTCAGATACTAGGGGCTGCGCCCATGTTTTTATTATAAAACTCCTATGGTTAAGTGAGGGCCTTCAAGCTGCATAGTCTGGTTGCCTGGTTCGTTGTGCTAAACAACTCCTTCAAGGACCATATAATTGGATCAAGATTGTTTAGATTCCATCCCGAACACCCCCGTACTACCTATGTGGGGGCAGAAGCCGACGACTGGCCAACCCAAAGATTCAAACAACACGTACACACATGAGGAAAAAATTAAAACATAACAAGCATTATATTACACAACATCGTTGATTCATGTTACAGGACAGGATAATACGAATATTTTCATGGGAATATAACATCCTTCGCACATTGCTCCACCACAAGGCGGGATCCCTCCAGGACACCATCAAAATATAACTCGGGACGGCGGTGCTCCTTGCCCTCAGGCGGCCCCTCGGTCATAAGCTTCTTGGCATCCATCTTCGCCCAGTGCATCTTGACACGGGCAAAGGCCATCCGGGCACCTTCAATACAGACCGATCGCTTTATGACCTCAAGCCATGGGCAGGCACTAACAAGCTACTTCACAAGTCGGATGTAGCTGCTGGGTATCGGCGCGGTAGGCCATAGTCCGACTATCAGGTCCTTCATGGCTAGATCTAGCACCTTGTGCAGCTCGACCAGCTGTTTCAGATGTTCCGGTCCAAGATATTGAGACCAGAACAACTTCTCCGTAGAACTCCCTTCTTCGGCTCGATAGAACTCAGCAGCATCTGATACGCTGCGCGGAAAATCCATAAACGCCCCTGGAGAGCTCCATATTCGGGTAAGTAAAAGGAATGTTTCCTTCACATACTTGCTTTGCATATTGAAAGCCTTACCCGCCGCGATCTTCTTGGCCGCCTAGATTTCCTGAAGGGCGCTCTGGGCCTCAGCTCAAGCCTCTTGTCCGCTCTGGCGGGCCTTTGCAAGTTCGGACGCTTGCGTTTTAGAATCACGCTCCAAGGACTCATACTTCTTGATGGCATCCTAGAGCTCTTGCTGGACCTCGCTGACCCGGGCCTCGTGTTTCTCGCACGCGGCGCGCTCCTTAGCCGCTTTGTCCTCGGCCTCGGCTAACGCCTTCTTGAGGGCCGCCACCTCGGTCGTGGCCCCTAATAAAACTCATGACACTTTAGTCAGCACGAAACATTCATCCTTCCTCGATTCACGCGTAGGTCACTACATACCTTGGCTGTCCTCCAGTTGCTTCTTCATGAGGCTGAGCACTTCTTTGGCTCGCTCCAGGCTCTGCTTCAGGCCGGAGACCTCCGCAGTGTGAGCAGCAGCAGCCAGCAGTGACGCCTGCTTATTCACATAGACATCTTATGTTAGACTCCTGTAAAAATTATTTTGACCCTCTGTTTGCCTTTTTCTTTCCGAACACCGAACAGAGCATCAGGGGCTACTGTCTACACTGTGACATCCTTTCTACAATTACACTACATACCTCAAAGCCTGTTAAAAGGCTAGCGCAGGCTTCGGTTAGTCCTCTTTTGGCGGACTGAACCTTCTCGATTATCATGCCCATAAGGACACGATGCTCATCCACAATGGAAGCGCCTCGCAGCGCTTCAGCAGATTATCTGGTGCCCCGGGTTCGACAGGGGTCACCGGCGGAATACACATACTCCCTTCTTTCGTAGGAGGTTGCGTGTCAGATTCGGGAGCCGCATCGGTCTCCGGAATCGAGTCCTACTGAGGGTCGGACCGAACACGACCCTCCTCACCACTAGTCTCCCAGGGTATTGGCTCCGGCTGGTGTCCGGCGATGGAGGCATCGCCTTCGGGCGCCTCCTGAGCCTCTCCCTGACCCAGGAAAGTCCTTCGAGATAACACCTCTGCGTCGTCCTTGGCCTTGGGGGAGTCAGCGGGCAGCGGTGACATGCTGGCCATCTCCTCTGAATCTAGTGAACCCTCTGTTGAGGATCGTAGGGAGCTGTCGCGAGCTGGACTGTGATGGCATAATTTAAAAATATTAACACTACAAATGGAAAGGCCAGCATTTGGACATCCATAAGGTTTTTTGTACTTACTAGGCGGCCCGAGGCTTGGTCCGGGGCATCCGCTCCTGACTGTTATCGACATCCCATGCGGAGTCATCCGCAAGGGAGCCCTTCCCCCTCTTGGGCGCCTTCGCCTCCAAATTTGGGGAGGCCCCTCTTTTCTTCCTTCCCCCTCTAGGGGGGAGTTGCTTTCTTCCTCCTCCTCCTCGTCATCTTCGGCGGCCGAAGAGCGAGTCCCGTCTTCGGACGTCACGTCCGAAGCGCCTTTTCGGCGAAGGCCACTCCGGGCCCCCATGACCGTTTTCTTGGCCTTCTTCTCAGGCACGTCATAAGGCGCCGGAAATAGCATCTTCGTCAGAAGTGGGGTCTCTTGGTATTCAGGCAGCGGAGCCGGACAGTTAATCTGCCCTGCTATGTCGATCCAGGCCTAAAAAAATTGATAGGAAGGCTTAGACTCCTTCTCAGAATATGTTAGTAAAGGCTATACCTTGAAAACATGAAAGAACTTACCAAATTAGCCTGGCGTTTTAAGCTGAGCCCGTGATCCTCGGTCGTAGGCGGTGGTGTCTCGCCGGCCTTGAAGAGAACTTTCCAGATGTCTTCGTGTGTCGTGCCAAAGAGCTCTAGCAGCGTCTGGTGCTTGGCCAGATCAAACTCCCACAAATAGCAAGTCCAGCGTTGGCACAGAAGGATCCGATGAATGAGCATAACCTGGATCATGTTGACAAGTTTTATTCTCTTGGTTATCATGTTCTGGACGCACGTCTGGAGCCTAGTTAGCTCGCTCGAAGAACCCTAGGTTAGGCCCTTCTATTGCCAGGAGGTGAGCCGCAGCGGAGCTCCGGATCGAAATTCAGGGGCCGCCGCCCAGTTGGTGTCGTGCGGCTCGGTGATGTAGAACCACCCCGACTGCCACCCCTTCACCGTCTCCACAAAGGAGCCTTCGGGCCATGTGACATTGGGCATCTTGCCCACCATGGCACCTCTGCACTCTGCTTGTTGGCCTCTCACCACCTTCGGCTTTATATTGAAGGTCTTCAGCCATAGGCCGAAGTGAGGTGGGATACGGAGAAAGGCCTCGCAAATGACTATAAATGATGAAATGCTGAGGATAAAGTTGGGGGCTAGATCATGAAAGTCCAGCCCGTAGTAAAACATCAGTCCGCAGACACATGGGTGGAGAGGGAATCCCAGCCCGTGGACGAAATGTGTGAGAAACATGACCCTCTCATGGGGCTCTGGGGTAGGGACGATCTGTCCCTCGGTCGAGAGACGGTGAGCGATCTCCTTGGCCAGGTATCCGGCCTCTCGGAGCTCCTTGATGTCTTTCTTCTTAACAAAGGAGGCCATCCACTTGCCACCAGCTCCGGATCCGGACTTTGTTGGAGTGCTCTCTCCGGCGGGGGAAGCTAGGGCTTAGGCGCTGGAGCTCAGGAATGGATGGGCAGAGGAAGGAGAAGGCAAGGGCAACTGAGGGTGAATCCTTATGACCTTATAAAGGTCACGAATGTTAAACGCCTTCCCACTCGCTTTGAAACTCGCCTATTCCCAAGGGCTATGTAAACAGCACAGTTGGGTTACCCATGCCCGTATTAATGAGAATCCCGTAATAAGGGGACACGATCTCTGCTTTGACAAGATGTGCCAATGGCAAACGCGTCTCGAAACATGGAGCGATAGACGAAAAACGGTTCAAAATTATGACCAGAAAAATGTGATGTCATGTTACGAGAAGTTGTCAGCAGATTGGACGTGTGTAAAATTATATTCTCTCTGCGGTTGTGTGTGGTGTGTGTTACAGGTCCGGACACGTCGATACGTCCGAAGACTATTGTGGGTTTGGAAGGAGGAACCCGCCTTGCAATGCCGAAGATAGGCCTACGCGCCGGATACCTTGTCATTGAAGCCAGGTTCAAGGGCTACTGAGGGAGTCCTGGACTAAGGGGTCTTTGGGCGTCCAGCCTGTTAGTCATGGGCCGGACTGATGGGCTGTGAAGATACGAAGACCGAAGACTACACCCGTGTCCGGATGGGACTCTCCTTGGCGTGGAAGGCAAGCTTGGCGACTAAATATGTAGATTCCTTTGTAACCGACCTTGTGTAACCCTAGATCCTCCCGGTGTCTAAATAAACCGGAGGACTTAGTCTGGAGGACATATATTATCATAGCCATACAAGCTAGACCTCTAGCGTTTAGCCATTACTATCTCGTGGTAGATCAACTCTTGTAATACTCATATTCATCAAGATCAATCAAGCAGGACGTAGGGTATTACCTCCATAAAGAGGGACCAAACCTAGGTAAAACATTGTGTCCCCTGTCTCCTATTACCATCGACCTTAGACGCACAGTTCGGGACCCCTACCCGAGATCCACCGGTTTTGACACCGACAGGGGGGTTTCGATAACTGTCCGACACTCCGGTTTTCTTCGAAATCACCCGGAACACTTCCGGTGTCCGAATATAGCCGTCCAATATATCAATCTTTATGTATCGACCATTTCGATACTCCTCGTCATGTCCGTGATCATATCTAGGACTCCGAACTACCTTCGGTACATCAAAACACATAAACTCATAATACCGATCGTCACCGAACGTTAAGCGTGCGGACCCTACGGGTTCGAGAACTATGTAGACATGACCGAGACTCATCTCCGGTCAATAACCAATAGCGGAACCTAGATGCTCATATTGGTTCCAACATATTCTACCAAGATCTTCATCGGTCAAACCGCACAACAACATACGTTGTTCCCTTTGTCATCGGTATGTTACTTGCCCGAGATTCGGTCGTCGGTATCTCAATACCTAGTTCAATCTCATTACTGGCAAGTCTCTTTACTCATTTCGTAATGCATCATCCCGCAACTAACTCATTCGTCACATTGCTTGCAAGGCTTATAGTGATTTGCATTACCGAGAGGGCCCAGAGATACCTCTCCGATACACGGAGTGACAAATCCTAATCTCGATCTATGCCAACTCAACAAACACCATCAGAGACACATGTAGAGCATCTTTATAGTCACCTAGTTACGTTGTTACGTTTGATAGCACACTAAGTGTTCCTCTGGTATTCGGGAGTTGCATGATCTCATAGTCATAGGAACATGTATAAGTTATGGAGAAAGCAATAGCAGTAAACTAAACGATCATCGTGCTAAGCTAACGGATGGGTAAAGTCAATCACATCATTCTCTAATGATGTGATCCCATTAATCAAATGACAACCCATGTCTATGGTTAGGAAACATAACCATCATTGATTCAACGAGCTAGTCAAGTAGAGGCATACTAGTGACACTCTGTTTGTCTATGTATTCACACATGTACTAAGTTTCGGTTAATACAATTCTAGCATGAATAATAAACATTTATCATGATATAAGGAAATATAAATAAAAACTTTATTATTGCCTCTATGGCATATTTCCTTCAGTCTCCCACTTGCACTAGAGTCAATAATCTAGATTACATTGTAATGATTCTAACACCCATGAAGTCTTGGTGTTGATCATGTTTTACTCGTGAGAGAGGCTTATTCAACGGGTCTGCATCATTCAGATCCGTATGTATCTTGCAAATCTCTATGTCTCCCTCCTTGACTTGATCGTAGATGGAATTGAAGCGTCCCTTGATGTGTTTGGTTCTCTTCTAAAAATCTGGATTCATTTGCCAAGGCAATTGCACCAGCATTGTCACAAAAGATTTTCATTGGACCCGATGCACTAGGTATGACACCCAGATCGGATATGAACTCCTTCATCCAGATTCCTTCATTTGCTGCCTCCGAAGCAGCTATGTACTCCACTTCACACGTAGGTCCCGCCACGACGCTCTGCTTGGAACTGTACCAACTGACAGCTCCACCATTTAATAAAAACACGTATCCAGTTTGTGACTTAGAGTCATCCGAATCAGTGTCAAAGCTTGCATCAACGTAACCATTTACGACGAGCTCTTTGTCACCTCCATATACGAGAAACATATCCTTAGTCCTTTTCAGGTATTTTAGGATGTTCTTGACCGTTGTCCAGTGATCCACTCCTGGATTACTTTGGTACCTCCCTGCTAAACTAATAGCAAGGCACACATCAGGTCTGGTACACAACATTGCATACATGATAGAACCTATGGCTGAATCATTGGGAATGACTTCCATTTTCTCTCTATCTTCTGGAGTGGTCGAGCATTGAGTCTGACTCAACTTCACACCTTGTAACATAGGCAAGAACCCTTTCTTTGCTTGATCCATTTTGAACTTCTTCAAAACTTTATCTAGGTATGTGCTTTGTGAAAGTCCAATTAAGCATCTTGATCTATCGCTATAGATCTTGATGCCCAATATATAGGCAGCTTCACCGAGGTATTTCATTGAAAAATTATTATTCAAGTATCCTTTTATGCTATTCAGAAATTCAATATCATTTCCGATCAACAATATGTCATCTACATATAATATCAGAAATGCTACAGAGCTCCCACTCACTTTCTTGTAGATACAGGCTTCTCCAAAAGTCTGTATAAACCATATTCTTTGATCACACTATCAAAGCATATATTCCAACTCCGAGAGGCTTGCCCCAGTCCATAAATGGATCGCTAGAGCTTGCACACTTTGTTAGCACCTTTTGGATTGACAAAACCTTCTGGTTGCATCATAGAAAACTCTTCTTTAAGATATCCATTAAGGAATGCAGTTTTGACATCCATTTGCCAAATTTCATAATCATAAAATGCAGCAATTGCTAAGATGATTCAGACGGACTTAAGCATCGCTACGGGTGAGAAGGTCTCATTGTAGTCAACTCCTTGAACTTGTCGAAAACCTTTTGCAACAAGTCGAGCTTTGTAGACAGTAACATTACCGCCAGCGTCAGTCTTCTTCTTGAAGATCCATTTATTCTCTATGGCCTGCCAATCATCGGGCAAGTCAACCAAAGTGCACACTTTGTTCTCATATATGGATCCTATCTCAGTTTTCATGGCCTCTAGCCATTTTGCGAGGGAGTCCTGGACTAAGGGGCCTCGGGCGTCCAACATATTAGCCATGGGCCGGACTGACGGGTTGTGAAGATACGAAGACTGAAGACTGCACCCATGTCCGGATGGGACTCTCCTTGGCGTGGAAGGCAAGCTTGGCAACCGGATATGTAGATTCCCTTCTTTGTAACCAACCTCGTGTAACCCTAGATCCCCCCAGTGTCTATATAAACTGGAGGACTTAGTCCGGATATGACACTCATTATCATAGCCATACAAGCTAGACCTCTAGGATTTAGCCATTACGATCTCGAGGTAGATCAACTCTTGTAATACTCGTATTCATCAATATCAATCAAGCAGGACATAGGGTATTACCTCCATAGAGAGGGCCCAAACCTGGGTAAACATCGTGTCCCTTGTCTCCTGTTACCATCGACCTTAGACGCATAGTTCGGGACCCCCTACCAGAGATCCGCCGGTTTTGACACCGACATTGGTGCTTTCATTGAGAGTTCCACTATGCTGTAGCCAAAAGGTTTGATGGACCCTTCAATCATCCATATTGACGCTGTCCAAGGAGAAACTTTCCTCCCCGGACAGATCTTCGTGTTCGGCGGCTTCGTACTGCGGGCCAATTTGCTTGGCCATCTGGAGCAGATCGAAAGCTACGCCCCCGGCCATCAGGGCCCCCGATTTCCTCCGCTTGTTCTGCTTCATTGATGGTTTGACAGATGGTTGAGTTAACCGAAGCAAAAAGGTACCTGGTTCCACAGGTAGCTTAAATGCAGCACGCTTTGACAGGTAGTCAGTGATGTCATTCTTCGTCCGGGGAACGTGCTCCGCTTGTATACCATCGAAGCACTCCTCCAGCTTCCTCACCTCATCTACGTAGGACTCCATCAACGGACTCTGGTAATCTTTGTTGACCTATCTGACGACAAGCTGCGAATCACCCCTGACGATGAGCTTCTTCACCCCGAGGTCTGCCGCGATCCTGAGACTGGCAAGTATCCCCTTGTACTCAGCAGTGTTGTTTGTGGACATCTCCTTGGGAAAGTGCATCTGGATCACATACTTGAGGTGCTCTCTGGTGGGTGCGACAAGCAGCACACCGGCATCGGCGCCTTGCTGCGAGAAAGCCCCGTCAAAGTACATGATCCAGGCGCGACTTGCTTCCTTGCCGGGGAGAGCGGTCTCCTGGATTTGTTCGTCGGGCTTGAGGTCCATTCTGCAATGAACTCAGACAATACTCTGCTCTAGATTGTTGAAGTACTTTCAAACTTCAACCCAAAGCTTGACAACTCCAAGGCCCACTCCACAATCCTTCCGGTTGCATCTGGGTTGTGTAGTATCCGCTGCAACGGGAGGCGGGTGACGTCAGTGATCTCGTGGGCTTGGAAGTAATGACGCAGCTTCCTTGAGGCCATAAGGAGGCCGAAGAGCAATTTCTGCACACCAGAGTACCTTGACCTGCCCCCTGCAAGGGGGAGTGAAAGTGCTAGTTATCGACTAGAGGGAGGGGGTGAATAGGCGATTTTTATGAAAGTCTTCAAAACATGGAAGTTTCGAAGACAAATGATAGAAATGAACCTATAAACATGCAGCGGAAGGTAGACTACACTAGGTAAGCCATAGTCAAGTATTCAATGAAGTGAAGGCATGAAGACTAATAGTAGCAGTACATATCAGGATGGAAGATAGTATGAAGCCAATCAGAACAAACAGTCATACAGTGAAGACAAATAGATAATGCAAACAGGTAATGACTTCACAAGGACCAACTGTAAATAAAGAGATGGGAAGGATAGAACCAGTTGCTTAGTGAAGAAGACAATGATTTGTTGGACCAGTTCCAGTTGCTGTGACAACTTTACGTTTGGATAGGGAGGCTAAGATTTAACTCAGAAGACCGTGTCTTCACCTTATTCCCCTTGAGCTAAGGACACATAGTCCTCCCCCAATCACTCAGGTAAGTCTTCAAGGTAGACTTCCAAACCTTCACAGACTTTGTTCACCGGCGATCCACAATGACTCTTGGACACTCAGAACACGACGCCTAACCGAATGGAGGATTCATAGTCCTCAAGTGTAACAAGTCTTCAGATCACACAGACAGGAAGACTTCAGTGCTACCTAACACTCTTTGGCTCTGAGTGTTTAGGGCTTTGTCCTTGCAAGGATTTCTCTCTCAAAATCTTCGGAGGTGGGTTGCTCTCAAACGATAAAAGCCGTGCACTAACTCTGAGTAGCCACCAATTTATGGTGTAGGGGGTGGGCTATTTATAGCCACTAGGCAACCTGACCTGATTTTTCTGAAATGACCCTGGGTCACTAAGGAACTGACACGTGTTCCAATGGTCAGATTTCAAACACACGCGGCAACTTTACTTGGGCTACAAGTAAAGCTGACTCATCCAACTCTGGATAAGATTTGCTCTCATTGTCATCGCTCGAAGACATAGGATTTTGGTTAATAATCACTTAAGTCACTCTGACTTTGTTCACTGGGACCCCACTTAACAGTACGGTGGTTCCTATGACTCAACAAAGAAGAAAACGAAACAATGAAACAACTAAGTCTTCGAGCTCCATAGTTTTCATGCGATGTCTTCTCTTGTCATAGTCTTCAATGTGAATATCTTCACATACCACCTTTGTCTTCAATGTCTTCATACATTTTTAGGGGTCATCTCCGGTAGGTAAACCGAATCAATGAGGGACTACTACCTGTGTTATCCTGCAATTCTCACAAACACATTAGTCCCTCAACCAGGTTTGTCGTCAGTACTCCAAAACCAACTAGGGGTGGCACTAGATGCACTTACAATCTCCCCCTTTTTGGTGATTGATGAAAAACTAGTTGAAGTTTTCAACGGGGATAAAAGTATGTGAGATTGTAAATGATTTAGGTATTGTCTTCGTAAGTAGCAGAAAGGCTCCCCCTGAAGATGTGCATATAAGTATTTTGCTTTTGAATGCAAATGCACATGGCAGGTTGTACTTGCGGAGCTCCTCTTCTACTTATGAAGACAATTCATCATGCATGAAAGGATATAACGAAGATAATGACATGCATAATGAAAAATGGACGTCTGTGAAATGACTTCGTGCGGGATTTATCATCGCATCACAGAATAGCAAACAAGTAGCAGACAACCATCAAGTTTAAGTGTTACAACTCAAAGAACCAAATGTATCAAAAGTGAGAGTTGTAAACACTAGGCAAAAATATAAAGCAACCGCCCATTTGGACCCGCTTGAAGACTATCAACTCATATGCTTCTCCCCCTTTTGTCAGTAAGGACCAAAAAGGTTTGAAGACATAGAGCCTCTACTCGTTCCCAGAAGGAGTAGGAGAAGATGTAGGGTCAGCGTTGGTGTTTGGCGGTGCAGAAGAACTTGGTGCAGTGTCAACACGCGCTGAAGTTGGAGGTGGTGTAGTAGCATTATCTTGATCATCTATGACTCTGGCATTCACCGTTGTAGCTGAGGAGGAATAGTCAGAGTCTTCAAGAGATGGAGTTCGACGCAAGACAGCATTCCTTGGAGGAGTGGAGTCAAACTTGAATTTTTCAATGAAGCCATCATCTTGAAGATCTGCTTCAGCACTAAGCAATGTCAAACTCTTCCATGACCTCTGACAGGTTTCATGTGTAACAAAGGCATTCTTGGTGGCAAGATTCGAATGTGATTGACGTCCACCAAGAGGCTTTGCATCTGACGCTTAAGCCAGTCATGATGCTTGTCCTGTTTCTGATGTAGAGCGACGAGAAGCTCTCGGTCATTGAGAACACGAGATCGCTTCCGAGGCCTTTGAGCAATGGTGCTTTTAGTGGCTTCAGTTTGGGTGCAAGGGGCACATGTATTGTCAGCCAAGGGATAAACATGAGAAACAGCCTGAACTCCTTCAATGGGTTGTGAGAAGCTTTGGTGATCAGCAGTGTGAAGAGTAACAGGCTCTTTGGCAGGCTCTAGGTAGATGGTCTAGCAGATAGATCAACCTCTGGCAAGAATATGAGATGATTGTGTGTAGAAGGCTGATAGTTGATTGCAGAGTGAAGCTTTATTAGGTGCATTACCCATGGAGCGTAGAACTTTAGACCAAAGATGTCGGAGCCAGATGCAGCCAATTGCCTGATAAAAAAGTCTTGAGCATTGAAGCAAATGCCATTGAAGATATAGAAAACCAAAGTCTTCATTGCTCCTTCAAGCTTCGCTGCAGAAGAATGTCCTTTGACAGGCCATAGAGTACGCCTGATGATATGATAAATGGTGCGGGGCAGATACTCGAGGTCTTCAACAAAGAATTCTGTTGGGTATTCAACGTCGTGTGGCAGAGGCTTCATCATGCTCAGCATTTGGCTTAAATTAGGCTCTGGCTTTTGGAATATGCTCTCCAAAGCATTCTAGTGTAGTTGACAACCTGGTCATAATGTTCGCCAGGAGTGGGCAGGGCTGTAAGCTCGATGATGTCTTGGGCTTTAGCTTCATGATGTACATCGCCCGTCATCCACTCAAGGATCCATGTCTTCAGATCCCTGTTGTAGCCACGAATGTGGAGGATAGCATAGAATTGAAGCAGAAGCTCTTCATTCCAATGTTCTTTTGCTGTCACAAATGGGAGAAAACCAGCATCTTTGAAGCAGTCAAGGGCTTCTTCTAGGCAAGGCAGGCCAGCCATGGCTTCACTGTCTAGACGCATATGAGGAAAGATGTGCCCTTGATCATAGAGAACACAAGAAGAGTAACTGCGCTGCTGATAGCTCCAGAACCGATCAGATGAAATTCCTAGCTTGGAATAGGGGTTCTTGGCACTATCAGAGGAAGTGTTGTGCGCAATGAATCCATTCACATTGAACGATCCTGGTGAGGTTGCTATACCTGGAAACCTGGGAAACCTTGGCTTCGGCTTCTGGACCTGAGGCCTGTGCTCGATATGATAGTCAAATTGCGGACCAGCAGCAGGTGGAGGAACTAGAATGGGCCATTTTACAGTGACCAGCTCACCATGATCATATGCTTGCTCAATGGTGTGTGGCCGTGGAGGCGGTACATGAGCAGTGGCAGTGGTATTGACTTCTGGCTGCAGATTTGCGTCAGGAGCAGCATTGGCTTCAGGTGCAATCACTTCTGGCACCACATTAACTTCATGCGCCACAACAGCTTCAGCCATGACAACGTCATTGGCTTTAGTATGGGTGTTGGTGGTTGCCTCAATGTTATCAACCTCCACTCGAGTAGCTGGAGGGTCGGACACGTTCTCCTCGAGAACAACTTCAGGGTTGGTTGCTGGTGTAGCAACACGTTCTTCTTCATTTCTTGGCTCTTCTTGTTCATCGGCTGATGCAACCAGAATATCTTCAGCCGCTTTGGCTTCAGACTCGGGGATGTTCGCAGTAGGAGAGGCTTCAGGAAAGACTTGGCGTGAAACGGATTGGTGCTCTTCTCCTTCTGGAACACTTGACAGAGTGACCTGTGGCCTTGGTCCTTTGCGAAGCCTGCGGAACGCTGGTGATGCTTGTGAAGATGGAGTTGGTTGGGCCACAAAGTCATTATCTTCAAGCACCGGAGTGGTGACTTGAGGTGGGGGAGTACTTGGTGATTCTTCTTGACGGGGGGAGTCTTGTGGGTGATCAGCCCATGAGTCATCCTGAGCAATTGGCGTCAATGGACGACCAATGCTGATGAGTTCGCTGTTTGTGAGAACAGGCGATGATACCACATTGTGTTCGATCTGAGGAAGGACTTCATCATCGTCAACATTGTCTTGATGACCAATGTATTCAGCTGCGGTGGGGTCAACAGCTGGAATGTCTTCAGCTTCAGGAGCCTCTGTGGAAGCAGGCTCATGAACTATCAACTAGCGCTCACTATGTTTAGACGCAGGACGAGCCACTGAGACCGACTCGACAACAAGGGGCTCTGGGAGCAGCCTGGTATTTCTTCTTTGTCTTTCTCTTTTTCGTCGGTGGAGCATCGTCAGTGGTGTGCCTGGTCTTGCACTTGCGGGCTTCGGCTTTAGCTTCCCTTGTTTTCTTGAGCTCCGAAGCCACTATGAGGACCTTAGGCTTCGAGCCTGTCATACTGGCAGGGAAGACAATGTGAGGTTCTTCCTGCCTTGATGCTTCAGGAGGGGCCACAGCAGGCTTCTTCTTCTTCTTGGCAGCCATTCTGGGGTCGATGCTAGGTCGCCCTAGAGCCTTGCGCTTTTCAGCTTCATTGTAGCCTTGAACACATTTGGCAGCCAGGTGTTTCACAGGCTCTCGAGAACCTTTAGCTTCTTCACGTTTCTTGTGGAATGCCTCCTTGAGCTCATGCAACATGACCTTGAAATTTTGGACGTCTGCCACGTTGAGCTTGGCCATGTGCTTCTTGAACTGAGCCTTTTCATAGTCAATCTTGTGCTTCAGCTCAACAATTCTCTGTGCAAGAGCCAGCTCAGGAGAAATGGATCCATGGAAGGAGACGTTGAGGCCAATTGGGAGTTGAAGATCATCAAAACTGAGGTCCGGGCTGTCGAACCACTCATCAATGAACTTGTACATGATCTCCACATCAAAGAGGGGAAGATCATTGAAGATTTCCGCCTCTTGCTTGCTCTTTATAAGCAGCTCAAGAGCATCATCGCCAAGATCGTCGTCGCTAGACAGATCAATGGCTTCGTTCTCATTCCTCAGAACGGCAGCCGGGGTTAATGCTTGACCAGTTGGTTGCATGGGCTTCTTCATCTTGTCAGACTTGGAGATGCAAGAGAGATCTTCAGACTTCACACTAGCTTCAGGAAGTGCAGTGGCCAGAGGCTTCGCCCAGAAAACTTTTGGTGCATAGGAGGGCTTTGAAGCCTTTGGTTTCTTTTGCTTCACGAGCTTCGGTGGTGCAGGCGCTTCGTCAGAATCAGCGTCATCTGCAGAGTGATCCACGGCTGCCCCTTGAACCTGAATGTGGGTGATGAGACCTTCAAGGTTGTAGAAGGGCCCAACAATATTGGGTTCAACATCGCGTGTGCCGTCGGCACGAGGAGCAGAGGGACCGGGGTTGAAGTCTAACCCTAGCGACTTCTTGTTCTCTTTGGCAGAAGTTTTGGCAAACTGGAAGTTGCACTTAAAGAGATTGTCTTCACGACACCATAACAGAGAGGATGGGTCGGCATTAGCAGGCTGAGGTCCATGGATCATGCAAGGGTAGAAGCCTTGAGCAATAGCTTCAAACTTCGACTTGGGCTGAAGACCTTTGTATATAATATCTCCCAGGGGCCCTTGATGGCATTCTTTTCAGCATATTCGTCAGTGACAAATTTGTACTTGAACCATTCCTCTGCCCAATGTCTTCAAATCCATTGGATTCGGTTCTTGCGTTCTCCATAGGTCTCTTCTGGATCTGACTTGTATAGCTCATAGAGATCCGGTGGCAGGTCCTTAGCAGTGTTTTCACGGTGTTGTCTGCCGCCCTTCCTGACTGATTTTTCTGTCGCCATGAAGTTCAGACTGAATGGCTTCAGAACTTGCAAAGGCTTCCTTCTGCTGGTCATACAGGAATTAGCTTCGGGAGAATTGATGTGATGCTGTAAGAACTCTGCAAATGAATGCAGACTATGAGAACCAAGGGATTCTCCCAGAGACATGTACCTGTGACATCATTAGAGATGCGAGGGAAGGGGAAGAGGTCATATGCATTCTCAGAAGATTTTGAAGATAAATCAGTTTAGAAGACATTGACCTCATTGTGCGAAGAGATTCACTCATATGTAGAGAGTTGATTCCAGATTTGTACGAATCCACGAATAAGTACAAGTGAGGAATCTAACTACTTTTTCAAGCATAAGTGAACATACTAGGCATGTTATGAGATGCAGAAAAGGATAGATTCAATTCGTTGGGACAGAAACCATGTGAGGTTGAAAAGGATGAATCTATCGGATCAAAAGGACTGTAAAAAAGAGCTTTTATTTACCACTCGAGGAACTGCTAGACGGAGTAGAAGATGAGGCCGAGCAGTTCGATCTTCCATGCCCTAACTTGGCGACGGAGGACACCTACGGCGAAGGCGGAGAAGACGATGTCCGCGGTCTGCGTGAGGACGACGTCGGCGAGGTCACGGAAGCTAAGTGCTTCGTTGCCGGCGTCGTCGAGGGCTAGCGGTGGCGCTAGGGTTTGTGCGAGAAGGAGAAGTGGAAGAAGAGATAATGACTGGGGTGTGGCATGTATTTATAAGGATAGGGACGGCACAACGTTATTACGCAGGTGCCCCTGGCGGTTCACATCTGAAGGACACGTGGCGAACATGCAACACATTGGAAGTTGTTCCATGTTCCCACGCACGCCTGGATTGTCGGGTGGTCGTTCCCACTTCTCCGGGTTTTAGGCAAAAAGGATTGAGCATTTAAATCAGATTTAATGTTTGTCTCTGTGTCTTCTTTTGAGAAGGACGCAGAGAAGACATTCGACAGTTTCAATAGAATGCATATGATTTGGATAGATAGAGTTTGAGGCAGAAAGCACAGAGAGGTTAGGGTCCGATCACATTCACTTAGTTCAAAAGATTCAAACGAGAAGACATAGCTATAAGTGAATGCTGTAGAGGACAGAACACTAATATATGTATATATCAGAATACAACCAAATCAACATAGTGAAGATAAACATGAGGACATGTTGAAATTTGAAGACAAACCAAATGCGAAGACATAGCAAATGTAACGCCATGAGACAAACACTTCAAATAGAAGAATTTGGTGGTGGCGTTACCCACCGTATAGGAAGTATTAGACCCAGACACGATGCACAATTATCGTGGCGCTTTGAAGTCAAATTCCGCGTTGATGTATTCACACTTGGAATGTAATTCTTCATTGATTGAAGATATACTTTACTTCGTGTGTTGCACATCTAAGTCATCAACATGCATAAGCGTTAGGATGTGTGCCTGATCACGGGACATTTGAGGATTCCAAGATATTTAGCTCACACCAGAACTTGCAAAACCTTTTCTCATCCAAGGGCTTTGTGAAGATATCTGCCAGTTGCTCTTCAATGTTGACGTGTATGATATCAATATCTTCCTTCATGACATGATCTCTGAGAAAGTGATGACGAATTTGAATGTGTTTTGTCTTCGAGTGCTGAACAGGGTTGTTGGCAATCTTGATGGCGCTTTCGTTGTCGTAGTAGAGTGGTACTTGTTTCAGATGGATGCCATAGTCCTTGAGTGTTTGCTGCATCCATAGAAGCTGAGCGCAGCAAGATCCAGCAGCGATGTATTCAGATTCAGCAGTGGAGAGTGATACATAGTTCTGCTTCTTTGAAGACCAACAGACAAGTGATCGTCCCAGAAAGTGACATGTGCCTGATGTAGACTTCTGATCTACCTTGTCACCAGCATAATCAGCATCCGAGAACCCAACTAGATCAAACTCTGAGCTCTTTGGATACCATAATCGTAATGTTGGGGTGTAAGCCAAATATCGAAGAATTCGCTTCATAGCTAAGTGATGCGATTCCTTTGGTGCCGCTTGGAATCAAGCACACATGCAAACACTAATCATAATATCTGGCCTAGATGCACATAAATAAAGCAAAGAACCAATCATGGAGCGGTATACCTTTTGATCGAACTCTTTACCATTGGCGCCAGGATCCCAGATGACTCTTGGTTAGCATTGGCATCGTGTAACCTTTGCAGTCTTGCATTCCAAACTTCTTCATGCAATCTTTGAGGTATTTCTCTTGAGATATCAAGATGCCATTGCATTGCTGCCGTATTTGAAGACCAAGGAAGAACTTCAGCTCACCCATCATGGACATCTGATATTGCTCTTGCATCATGTGTCCAAACTCATCACTGTATTTTTGATTAGTGCAGCCAAAGATAATGTCATCCACATATATTTGGCACACAAACAGTTCACCATCATATGTCTTCGTGAAGAGTGTGGGATCCAGGGAACTAGGTTTGAAGCCTTTGCTCTTCAGGAAGTCTTTGAGTGTGTCATACCAAGCACGAGGGGCTTGTTTGAGGCCATACAGTGCCTTATTGAGTTTGTATACCATATCAGGGTGTTTTGGATCTTCAAAACCAGGCGGTTGTGCAACATACACTTCTTCTTCAATCTTTCCATTGAGAAAGGCACTCTTCACATCCATTTGATACAGAAGGATGTTATGATGATTTGTATAGGCTAGCAGTATGCGAATAGCTTCAAGCCTAGCCACATGAGAAAATGTTTCATCAAAGTCAATTCCTTCAACTTGAGTGTATCCTTGAGCAACGAGACAAGCCTTGTTTCTGACAACTTGACCATGCTCATCTTGCTTGTTGCGATATATCCATTTAGTGCCTATGATATTGTGTTTGCAAGGATCAGGACGCTTGACCAGTTCCCATACATTATTCAGATCGAACTGTTGAAGCTCTTCTTGCGTAGCTTGAATCCATTCAGGTTCCATGAAGGCTTCATCAACTTTCTTGGGTTCAGATATTGAGACAAATGCAAAGTACCCACAGAAATTTGCTAGCTGTGTTGCCCTTGAACGAGTGAGTGGACCAGGTGCATTGATGCTATCAATTTTTTTCTCAATCTGTACTTCATTTCCAACACGAGGATGAACTGGATGAAGATTTTGCTCTTGCTGATTATTGTCATCGTTTGGAGGATTGTCTTCAGCCTGAGCATTGTCTTCAGGTTGATTAGATGCAGAAATGATAAGTTCCTCTTCAGGCTGTACTTCAGATGGTATGATTTCTCCAGTTCCCATAAGCTTGATGGATTCACTAGGTGGAATTTCATCTAGCACATTTGGCAGGTGCTCTCTTCGTGAGCCGTTAGTCTCATTGAACCGCACATCCACAGTTTCAACCACTTTATAGTGAAAGATGCTGAAGACTCTATAGGGGTGCGAATCCTTTCTGTAACCAACCATAAAACCTTCATGTGCTTTCGGTGCAAATTTTGAAGTGTGATGTGGATCCTTGATCCAGCACCTAGCACCAAATACTCTAAAGTAACTAACATTTGGCTTCTTACCAGTGAGGAATTCATAGGATGTTTTTCTTCAGAAGCTTATGAAGATAAACACGGTTGATGACATGGCATGCAGTATCAATAGCTTCAGGCCAGAACTTTCTTGGTGTCTTGTATTCATCGAGCATTGTCCGAGCCATCTCAATGAGTGTTCTGTTCTTGTGTTCCACAATGCCATTCTGCTGCGGCTTGTATGGAGCTAAGAACTCATGAGTGATGCCCAATGTATCAAGATAAGTGTCGAGGACGGTGTTCTTGAATTCAGTGCCATTGCCACTTCTGATGTGCTTGATCTTGACGCCATAGTTGTTCATGGCTCGATTGGAGAAAAAGTCTGAAGACATCCTGTACTTCAGTCTTGTAGAGGATTATGTGTACCCATGTATATCTTGAATAATCATCAACAATGACGGAGCCATAGAGACAAGTAGTAGTAGTTAGAGTAGAGTAGTGAGTAGGGCCGAAGAGGTCCATGTGTAGCAGTTCAAAGGGTTGAGTCGTTCTCATGATTGTCTTCGAGGGATGCTTGGCCCTCGTCATCTTTCCAGCTTCATAGGCACCGCATAAGTGATCCTTCTTGAACTTGACGCCCTCGATGCCTATGACGTGATTCTTATTTGCCAGAGGAAGCAAATTCCTCATGCCAACATGCCCTGGCCTTCGATGCCAGAGCCAGCACTCTGAAGCTTTTGCAAGAAGACATACGGCAAGCTGTGGTCTTGCTGAGAAATCTACCATGTACAAATCATCTTTCCAATACCCTTGAAAGACTAGAGACTTGTCAGATTCCATTAGAACAAGGCAATGATATTTTCCAAATATCATAATCATGTTCAAATTGCAAAGCGTTGAGACAGACATTAAGTTGAAACCAAGGGATTTAACAAGCATCACTTTATCCATGTGTTGATCCTTTGAGATTGCAACTCTACCTAGACCCAATACCTTGCTTTTACCAGTGTCAGCAAATGTGATGTGACTCTTCTCAGATGGACGTAAGGTTGAGTCCATGAGAAGACTTTGATCACCAGTCATATGATTAGTGCATCCACTATCGATAATCCATTCTGAAGCAGCTGGTGTCATACCCTACAGAACAGTTAGGGGGATAGGCTTCATGAAGAGTATTATGAAGCATAAGCATTTGACGAGCAAATGAATTATGAAAGCTCAGACCTAGGTTAGAACTGATAGGATGCATCTTAAGCGAATCAGAAATGAAATACATAATAAGATCATTTGGGCATTTTATCTTGTTCTCCACAAGATGTTTTAGGTCCCCAGCAATAGCTTTAGATGCCTTTGATTTCCGGCTGGAGACCATTCCCTGCAAAAGAGAGTTAAGTTTTCTTAGCCACCCACATCTTCAGGTGTGGCTTCGAAGCAATGAGTCTAAGTGCAGCATCTGAGAATTTTGGCTTTGGAGCCCTAGCAAATAGTCTTGCAGGTGGTGAATAATACTCATAAGAATAAGCAGAGTAGTTCTGGGTCTTATGAACATGGCTGTTTGATGAAACACACTCATATTCATAGGCCTGAGTATGGTTTCCCTGCAAAACATTTGTGTTAGTGCGACTCAGGTGAGTCCTCTGTCTGTATGAGGCCTTTGGACCATATGAAGCCTGTGATCTGGGGTTTGTCTTCTTCCCTTGTGGTGTCATGACGACATTCACAGGAAGATTCTCCAAACACCTTTTGGGCACCCAGACTTTCTTCATAGGTGGCCCATTCCCGCAGTTAGTACCAATATACCTGGCAAACACTTCACCATTCTGATTCTTAAACAGTTTATAGTTTGCATCAAAGGAATCATCAATGACAATAGAGTTAGCACAAGTGAAGCCAGATAGGGTGGATGGATCCACTGAAGGTTCCTTTGCAGCAACCCATGTGGTTTTGGGGTACTGCTCAGGCTTCCAGTAAGAGCCATCAACATTCATTTTCCTTTTGAACCCAACACCCTCTTTCCTAGGGTTTCGGTTCAGAATCTACTTTTTGAGGACATCGCACAGTGTCTGATGCCCTTTGAGACTTTTGTACATCCCTATTTCAAGAAATGTCTTTAACCTAGCATTTTCATCAGCAATACTAGTGGTATCCTCAGCAGAGGGGTTATTTACCACATCAGCAGTTGAAGATATTGCAACAGTAGCAGCCGTAGAACATTCAGCAATAGAAGTAGTGTTATCACGCTCAAGGCATTTTAGACATGGTGGTTCAAAACCTTCCTGAGCGGGACTGATCTGTTGAGCGCGAAGTGACTCATTTTCCTTTTGAATATCTTCATGAACCGCTCTTAATTTCTCAAGTTCTTGCTTCCTTTGAAGATAATCATAG
The DNA here is from genome assembly GCF_003073215.2 of Triticum urartu. Lineage (NCBI taxonomy): Eukaryota > Viridiplantae > Streptophyta > Magnoliopsida > Poales > Poaceae > Triticum > Triticum urartu. Next base: position 561,231,924 of record NC_053024.1, read on the forward strand.
GAAAGCTTTTCATGAGTTGTTGAGAGCGTTTCATGATGACTTTCAAGTTCCTCATACTTAACATGAAGAATTTGTATGTCTTCAATTAAGGACTGAGATTGAGTCATTTCACCGTTCAACAGGTCATCGCTTTTGTCTAACAGTTTTTGAATATGTTCCATAGCTTTCTGTTGTTCAGTTGCAATTTTAGCAAGTGTTTTGTAGCTGGGTTTGGAATCACAATCAGAGTCATCTTCACTTGATGTTTGATAGTGAGCATTGTGTGAGTTTACCTTGGCACCACGTGCCATGAAGCAATAGGTTGGAGTGGAGTCGTCCTTGTCATTAGCATCAGCGTCGGTGACAAAGTCATTGTCTTCAGTGTTGAAGATGGACTTGGCAACATAGGCTGTAGCCAGACTTGCAACGCCAGAGTCGGACTCCTCCTCAGACTCCACCTCCGCCTCCTCAGATGCAGACTCCTCCTCTGAATCCATTTCCTTGCCAACAAACGCACGAGCCTTGCCAGATGAGCTCTTCTTGTGTGATGAAGACTTCGAGGAAGACTTGGAAGAAGACTTTGAGTATTTCTTCTTCTTCTTCTTCTTGTCATCAGAATCATATTCCTTGCTCTTCTTCTTCTTGTTCTCATTGTCCCACCGCGGACACTCAGAGATGTAGTGACCAGGTTTCTTGCACTTGTGGCATGTTCTCTTCTTGTAGTCATGGGTAGAGGCTTCATCATTTCTTGAGCCGGATCGAGAAGACTTTCTAAAGCCTTTCTTCTTGGTGAATTTCTGGAACTTCTTCACAAGCATAGCAAGCTCCTTTCCAATGTCTTCAGGATCATCAGAACTGTAGTCAGATTCTTCTTCAGAAGAGGACACAACTTTTGCCTTCAAAGCACGAGTTCGGCCATAGATGGGACCGTAGATCTCTCTTTTCTCATTAAGCTGAAACTCATGTGTGTTGAGCCTTTCAAGTATGTCAGACGGATCGAGTGTCTTGAAGTCAGGGCGTTCTTGAATCATCAGGGCTAGGGTGTCAAATGAGCTGTCAAGTGATCTCAGGAGCGTCTTGATGATTTCATGCTTGGTGATCTCAGTAGCGCCGAGAGCTTGAAGCTCATTTGTAATATGAGTGAGGCGATCAAACGTGAGCTGAACATTCTCATTGTCATTTCTCTTGAAGCGGTTGAAGAGGTTGCGAAGAACACTGATCCTTTGATCTCTCTAGGTTGAAACACCTTCTTTGACCTTGGAGAGCCAGTCCCAGACTAGCTTCGATGTTTCTAGGGCACTCACACGGCCATACTGTCCTTTGGTCAGATGACCATAGATGATGTTCTTGGCAGTACAATCCAGTTGAATGAATTTCTTGACATCAGCAGCGGTGACACCTTCACCAGCCTTGGGAACGCCATTCTTGACGACATACCAGAGGTGGACATCAATGGCTTCAAGATGCATGCACATCTTATTCATCCAGTATGGATATTTATTTCCATTGAAGACGGGGCAAGCAGCGGAGACTTTGATTATCCCTGCAGTCGACATAGCTAAAACTCCATGTGGTTAAACCGAATCACACAGAACAAGGGAGTACCCTGCTCTGATACCAATTGAATGTGCTAGTTATCGACTAGAGGGGGGTGAATAGGCGATTTTTATGAAAGTCTTCAAAACATGGAAGTTTTGAAGACAAACGATAGAAATGAACCTATAAACATGCAGCGGAAGGTAGACTACACTAGGCAAGCCATAGTCAAGTATTCAATGAAGTGAAAGCACGAAGACTAATAGCAGCTAGGCAGTACGGATCAGGATGGAAGATAGTATGAAGCCAATCAGAATAAACAGTCACACAATGAAGATAAATAGATAATACAAATAGGTAATGACTTCACAAGGACCAACTGTAAATAAAGAGATGGGAAGGATAGAACCAGTTGCTTAGTGAAGAAGACAATGATTTGTTGGACCAGTTCCAGTTGCTGTGACAACTGTATGTCTGGTTAGGGAGGCCGAGATTTAACTTAGAAGACTGTGTCTTCACCTTATTCCCCTTGAGCTAAGGACACACAGTCCTCGCCCAATCACTGAGGTAAGTCTTCAAGGTAGACTTCCAAACCTTCACAAACTTCGTTCACTGGCGATCCACAATGACTCTTGGATGCTCAGAACGTGATGCCTAACCGACTGGAGGATTCACAGTCCTCAAGTGTAACAAGTCTTCAGATCACACGGACAGGTAGACTTCAGTGATGCATAACACTCTGTGGCTCTAGGTGTTTAGGGCTTTGTCCTCGCAAGGATTTCTCTCTCAAAAGCTTCGGAGGTGGGTTGCTCTCAAACGACAAAAGCCGTGCACTAACTCTGAGCAGCCACCAATTTATAGTGTAGGGGGTGGGCTATTTATAGCCACTAGGCAACCCGACCTGATTTGTTCGAAATGACCCTGGGTCACTAAGGAACTGACATGTGTTCCAACGGTCAAATTTCAAACACACGCGGCAACTTTACTTGGGCTACAAGTAAAGCTGACTCATCCAGCTCTGGATAAGATTTGCTCTCATTGTCTTCGCTCGATGTCACATCCCTAGCTAGTCACTGCTTTTCCTTGCATCAATCATCTTGCATCATGTTTAAATTTATGAAAGTTGAATTGGGGAAAGTGGAAAGCCTCAGAAATCATTTCTAAAAATGATCAACATTAAAAATTGCTTCAAATAAACCCAAGAAAATGTTCCTGTTCATTTCTGAAAATATTGGAAAGAGGTAAAATTCAAACCAATATTTTTGGAATCACAGAAATATTTATTTGGGTCTTTGAATTAAGTCAATACTTATTTGAATTGGAGATATAAATTTCTATAAATACTTTCATAACTCCAATAATTCTAAAAACTTGTGAGTGGCACTGAACATGTTGTATCAGGCCACATGATAATTTTCAGAAGCTACAAAAATGATTTGGTTTAGAAACTAAATCAAAACAGAGGAATAAAAATAGAAAACAATAAGAGAAATAAAAAGACAGAGAGAGCTGACCTGGCCTCACCTGTGCAGCCCACCAGAGAGGCCGGCCCACCACTGTAGTAGCCCAGCTGGGCGAAGTCAGCCCAGCCCACCACCGCAGCCGCCACTGTCTTCAACCTCCTACCAGTAGGCAGGAGGACGTGTGCCCGACGCGCGCGCCCAGGACGTCGCCACGCACCCCTGGCCCCTCTCGCTCACTCCCTCGAGCTCACCCCCCTCCTCTGTTCTCTCTCTCGCACGCACCCGAGTACGCCCGTCGTCGCCGCTCGCAGTAGACGCAGCCACCGCCCCCTCCGCGCCTCTCCGATGTGTCCCCGTGCTCCGCCCCGACCTCCTCTTCCTCCACACCGAGCCGCGTGACGCCGGGAGCCCTACAACGCTGGCCACACCGTCTCCTCCAACCCCGGTCCGCCAAGATCGCCGGCGACCGCACGCCGTCACCAAACCGTCCCTGAGCCCACCGAGCTGCTCTACATGACCCCAGTGAGCTCCTGCTCCGAATCCCCCTCCTCCCCGCCTTTAATTCAAGCTCAAACCACCGAATCCTTGCTGAAAGAGCTCAACGCCGCTTGGGCTCGTCGCCGGTGCCACTCCGATGACCATTTGTTTGCGCCAACGTGCCAAACAACGCCGCCGCATCGCGTAGTGCCTTGCCCGTGCTTTAGTTCACGTGATTGCTCGGTGCAGCTGTTTCCCCGTGCACAACCGATCTCCGGCCGCCGCTGTCGAGCTCGCCGGTGTCATTTACGGCGTCCCCGTGTCCAGCCACTTGCACCACTAGATGCGGCAGCTCACCAGCTTCATGTAGCATGCCTCCGCCGTTGATTTTGTCACCAGGTCGCGAAACCCGCGCTGCTCCGCTGCATCTGGACTCGTCGGCGGCTAAATGCCGGTGACCACTGACCCGTTGACCGGCTTGGGTAGACCCCACTGCCAAGTTTGACCTCCCCCTCTCTCTCACTGACTTGTGGGCCCCGCCCGACTAATTACTCTAGTTAGCACTAATTAACTAGTTAGGTTAGTTACTACGGTCGCTGACCAGTGGGCCCAACCCAGTTAATTAGGGCTAACTAACTTAGTTAGTTGACTGGGTCACTGACCAGTGGGTCCCACTGGTCAGGTTTGACCTGGTCGACGCCTTTGACCTGCTAACGTCACCCCGACGTCATGCTGATGCAGTATATGTTTCTAGGATTTTAAATAAATCAGAAATGATTTATTTATTTTCAGAAAATACCCAAAACTTCTAAAAATCATGGAAATTCAACCGTAACTCCAAATGAAATAATTTATATATGAAAAATTATCAGAAAAATGCAATCTATCCATCTGTACCATCTTCATGCATGTTTGAACAATGTTTGTCCTCTGTTTTGGACAAAACAAATAAAGGGCATTAAGTAATCATATATGGAGTTGGAATTTGAATCATGTATTCAAACCAACTTCATTTAAATCATAGCTAGATGCATTAGCTCAAATCACAGCATATTGCCATGTCATGATCATGCATCATATTGTGGCATTGCATTGATTGTGTTCTTTCTTAGTTGCCGGTGATTGTCCCCTCTCGATAGACGTGTTTCCGACGATGAGTTCGATGACACCGATGAATAACTATACTATCTTTAGAAGAGCCAGGCAAGCAAAACCCCCTTGTTCATTCCGATACAAACCCACTCTCTCGCTCCTGCTCTCTTTTGCATTAGGACAACAATGATTCAACTGTTACATGCTGCGGTAGTTGAACCCCTTTCCTCTGCATGACCTGTCATTGCCACAGTTAATAGATGAAACCCACTAGCATGAGTAGGAGTTGTTTGAGCCCTGATGTGCCTACTCATTCATGCTTGTTTGTCATGCCTGCTACTGCTTAGAGTTGAGTCAGGTCTGATTCATCGGGAATGAATTGGAATGGTGATGAACATCTCCTACTGTGTGTGAGCTAAGTGTGTGAACACAATTTGGTAAAGGTAGCGGTGAGAGGCCATGTAGGAGTACATGGTGGGTTGTCTCATTGAAACCGTCCTCAGGAACTGAGTTCTGTGTTTGTGATGCATGAACAGCTACTACCACGCATTGGGCCCGAAACCAATGGACCCTCTCAACTTATTAACTGCCTTGCCCTCTGTCCAGGAGTTGCAACTTGTTTCTGGTGTTTGTAGGATATGTGTTGGCGGCCGTGCGTAGCGCTGACCCTAGGGGTGGGCTATGATGCGGTAGATACACCATGGCACGGTGTATCGGGCGCCCGTTTGGTGTCTCGGGAACCCTGCACACATCGTTTGGGGCTGTGAGCGAAACTCCGGCCGGATCTCCTCGCGGATGGAACTCGAATAGGCGATAAACCTGGACTAGAGACTTGTGTGGTTAGTCAGGTCGTGGCCGACTCCCTCGCCAGGCTTCCCCTTGAAGGTTGTCGAGATACACGACGTGTACATGGTGGTAAGTGGCGAGAGCGTGTGTGAAGAAGTACACCCCTGCAGGGTTATAAATGATCTATTTGAATAGCCCTGTCCGCGGTAAAGGACTTCTGGGTTGCCTGTATAGTTCATAGATAACTTGAAGTGGATACTCTAAAACTCGTGAGATAAGTGTGAGTTCTATGGATGGCCTTCTCGTAGGTAGACGGGAGCGGAACCATAGTGGTGTATTGAATGGTGAATATGTGGACTCATGTGCGCCACCTCAAAAGAGTTGCTTGCAGTCGTAGTTCAGGTTAGCCACTGAGTCAAAGCTGGCTTGCTGTAGTTAAACCCCACCACCACCCCTTGTTGATACCGATGCATATGTAGTTAGTTCTGATGTAAGTCTTGCTGAGTACATTTGTACTCACATTTTCTTAATTTATGTTTTGCAGAGAGATGTCAGTCTCGCTAGTAGTTCCATGTGAACTTTGATGTTTAGCTTGCTACCTCAACTACGATCGTGTGCCCTCAGCAGGGTCTTATAGATAGTCAGGCTTCTCAGCCTTCTTCATTTGTAATTGTCTGTACTCAGACAGGTTAAGCTTCCGCATGTGCTTGTTGCTTGTATGCTCTGTATGTTGGGTCATGAGACCCATGCTTGTAATACTTGGCTCCCCGGAGCCTAATGAATAAATACTCTGAGTCGTAGAGTCTTGTTGTGATGCCATGTTGTATTTGCACATATCGAGCATATTGTGTGTATGATTGAAATGCTTGGTATGTGTGGGATCCGACAACGAGTTGTTTATCCTTGGTAGCCTCTCTTATGGGGAAATGTAGTCTTGTTCTTCCATGAGCCATAGTAGTCCGCTACAGCCCGGTTCACCGGAGTCCTACTAGCCCAGCATTACTGCTCCGGAACACTTGACTGGCCGGCATGTGATTCACTTCGTTCCTTTGTCTGTCCCTTCGGGGAAATGTCATGCGGTGACATCCGGAGTCCTGCCTAGCCTGCTACAGCTTGGGTTCCTGGTGTCCTGTTAGCCCAGTGCTACATCCCGGATTCGCACGCTGCTGACCGACATGCTCGATGTTGATTCATGTATGCCTGTCCCCGTAAGTTAGTGCCACTTTGAGTTCATGACTACTCATGTCGGCTCGGGATCTCTGTCATATGGATGCTAGCGACACTATCATATACGTGAGCCAAAAGGCGCAAATGGTCCCGGGCCATGGTAAGGCGACACCCGTGGGTATACCGTGCGTGAGGCCGCAAAGTGATATGAGGTATTACAGGCTAGATCGGCATCACTTAGAATTGGGGTCCTGACAGCTTTGTTATCAGATCTTGACTGCCTATAGGATTACCAAGCCAAACTGGTTGAAGTTGAGTCTAGAAATGCTTTAGTTATATAAGGGAATTGATTGTGGAAGGGAACATAAGGCTCTTTTTACTCCTTTAGCTTGTGCCCTTCTGATCTGAGTCAACCTCTTCTTTTCTACGGGGTTAAGAAACTAGGCCTTCTCATCTATCTATCAGGATGACGTGTTACTAATCCATAGACTTATAGGATTGATGGATTCATGTCTCAGTTCAGTTTCCAGTACTTCCGTGTGTTCATAGTTGGTCTCGGAACTTTGATATTGTGATGTTAAGTGGTTATGCCACCATTTTGCAGGATGTCTCAAATAATTTTGAGCATTTACAGCCATTGCTGTCCGAGTCATCCCAGGTTTCTAAACAGTCTGATGCATTTGCAAATTCCTTCTTACTGTTCTGAAGTTCCGTTGTGCCAGATCAACCACACTAACTAGTGTGTTGAGGTACTTCATTGCCTCGGCATTTGTGTTGGATCTATTATTATGACCCTAGGTGTCTAGAGTATCACCTAGTAACCTAGCCATGTTTTGTGTTCCAAGTGTGATGATTCTGGCCACCATTCTCGAAAGCATCCCGTGATGCCATTTAGTAGTAGGTATTCTACTCCTGGGTTCTTGACCCAAGATTCACTGTACCTACCTCGTGTTGATAGTGTTGCTAGTACCTTTAGGATATTAGTATCCTTTGCGATAGTCCTCGAGGTCTGTGGTATTTCCTTCTTCCAAATACCATGAACCATTAAGGCAGAAGTTCTTTGAACCAAAAGATTACAATCAGAGTACTCTTGAGGAGTTCTCCATCCATAATTGGGATTCTGCCAGTTCTACCTTTCTGCATGGGTTATCTGGAAGAAACCTGTTGAACTTGGTTCGACATATTAATCTATGCATCCAAACTCAGAAAGATATATGTTCCCTTGAGTTGTCCCTCTTCATCTGTATTCCAACCATCATCTATCAATTGATAGTCAGGAGTAATTGTGCATCCGTGTTATGGATGCTTATTATTCTTGTGGTCCGTCAAGCCATTCTAGCTCAGAATGACTAGGAGAAACAAACTCCAGTACCTCATCCATTTCTAGGATTGGGTCAACGCAGTTGTGTTTCGCAGATCAAATATTAATCCAGCTTTTGTTCTGTTCTACCTTGGAGTATTACCATCTTTATATTAAGATTATCATGGGAACTGCACACCATCCTATGAACTCTTGATACAGTGATACTTCTCGCCATCATTATTCATTCCTTGGTTCCATGTTATTGTAACCGGAATGCCGACAAGTGAATTGTGATGTGTGAAATCAATACTCCGAGCAACTCGTTGCCTTGTAATAAATGGACAATATTCTCATTCTTAGAGTGTTGATTATTAAATCATCATCCTAAGATTGGTCATGCTACCTAGTCCTTATTTCTGGTGCACTCTTCGATCCATGAGTCGGGATTGTGTCAATTCCTCACTCTTTCGATCATATTGTCTTGCCCTGAAAAGCAAGATTGTTCCCGAGCTTAGAGTCATATCGGTGGTTCGTGATTTTCTGGATATCTTCACGGAAGTATCACCAGGTCATCCCCTGACCGATATGGTGAGTTCATGATCAAGTTGGTTTACCAATAAACCACTCTTTCTCCAAGAATCCGTGTTGGATACCCCTGAGCTAGTTGGTTAAGCTAAAAAACAACTTGGAGAGTTGGAAGATAAAAGCTTTGCCGAACTTAGTTCATCACTAAGGGATATCCTTGAGTGTGTGTGTGTGTGTGTGTTGAAGAAAGATGATATCTTCATCGACTGATCCCCGTGATCAGTTGTTGAATCTATTGTCTTATCCAAACTTTGATTTGAGTATGGGCTATCGTCAAGTAAAATCCGAACCAACAATGTTCGTAATGTTGTCTTACTCGTGGTTGATCCCTCGAGCATACACCATTACATCCTCTGGTCTGACCAATGCTATCACCGTGTTCACATGATGGTGGAAGTCCAGTGATAAGGAAATTCCGATGAGTTGCTGTTGATCCCATCAGCAGCATTTTGTCTCCCCCATGATTCATGTTGAACATCAACCTAGTGTTGGAAACTTTGTAAGTAATGCCTTCGTGTTCCGCTCATGAAGCTTATGCTTGGATGGAAGAAGTGACTTCCTCGAATTCATGTGCATTTGATGCAAGTTGCCGCCGTGAGATCGGGAAAGACTGTTCTTGTTTCCTCTGGTACCATCCCAAGTCAATTATGCATGTGCGAATGTATTCTATGGTATGGTAGATTAATTACCTCCACTCCATATGTATACCCTAGCACACCAAGCCACTGATTGATTTTTTCAAAGAAAAGAAGTTCATGCGCTAATCCTGAAGGGCCCGGACGGATATGCACAAGACTTCGTTATCTCAACGATGGTTCCCAATCAGAACTCGGTAGTATTTTATTGCAAGACTACCAGGTGATCATGCTTGTCTGGGACAGCGTGTTCACATGTGTGTAGCAGAACCAGCTCATGTTTTGGAGCATACCATCGTAGTTCATTTCTTGAGAATCTCGCAACGTCATCTCGTCGATTTGTGTTGCAAACTTTCCTTTCAGACATGCTGAGTCTGAAGTATCCTATCACCAATCGGATCTGAATCTCAGGCAGATATGATGGTTGGAACATTCCCAACAGTTGCATTTTGTTCCCAGCTTGCACCGCCATTGTGCCAATTTCCCATGGACTGCCCTTCTCAGCAATTGATGTTCAGGATCATCTTCAGAAGTGGTCCTACCATGGGTTCCATCCATTTTCGATGATACGCAAATCATCCATCACGTTTTCTTCAACAAGGTAGTCCACGTCATCCATTCTAGCCCGAGTATGTCGTTCTCTCGAACTCCGTCAAACGATCGTTTGTGAATTGCCTTAGGTTGGTATAGAGAGTTTCAATGATCGATGTATCAAAAGTAATTCTTTTTGCCACTTAAGGGAATAATTCTACCAGTCATCTTCCCAAAGGTGCCCCGTTTGTTCCGAAGGGCAACCAACTCCTTACTACGTTGACACCGTTCACCACCCTCCTAAGTGTGAAATTGTTGCCTACCTAGTGAACCTTCGTCATCTGTTACACTCCATCCCTCTGGATGTATGTCTCGTGTCTCAGCTCGGGAGATGTTTCAATGTCTCACTCCATGCGTTGATCCTGAGTTGTTCGATCTTCGAGAAAATCGATCCTTCTGGAGTTTTCCCTTTCCTCTCACTGTCATGTTAGTTGGAGTTCTCAGAGCAAGACATCGAGACAAAGATGGTGATCGTGTCAACGTTCTTATGAAGTGCAACCTGGATCGTGAAGACCGTGTTAGTTTGTGTCCCCTCCGTCCCCTTACCTCAAGTCTTGAATCTCGGGACGAGATTCTTGTTTAGTGGGGGTGAGTAGTCACATCACTAGCTAGTCACTGCTAGTCCTTGCATCAATCATCTTGCATCATGTTTAAATTTATGAAAGTTGAATTGGGGAAAGTGGAAAGCCTCAGAAATCATTTCTAAAAATGATCAACATTGAAAATTGCTTCAAATAAACCCAAGAAAATGTTCCTGTTCATTTCTGAAAATATTGGCAAGAGGTAAAATTCAAACCAATATTTTTGGAATCACAGAAATATTTATTTGGGTATTTGAATTAAGTCAATACTTATTTGAATTGGAGATATAAATTTCTATAAATACTTTTATAACTCCAATAATTCTGAAATCTTGTGAGTCGCTCTGAACATGTTGTATCAGGCCACATGATAATTTTCAGAAGCTACAAAAATGATTTGGTTTAGAAACTAAAGCAAAACAAAGGAATAAAAATAGAAAACATTAAGAGAAATAAAAAGACAGAGAGAGCTGACCTGGCCTCACCTGTGCGGCCCACCAGAGAGGCTGGTCCACCACTGTAGTAGCCCAGCTGGGTGAATTCAGCCCAGCCCACCACCACAGCCGCCACCGTCTTCAACCTCCTGCCAGTAGGCAGGAGGCGTGTGCCCAACGCGCGCGCCCACACGCCTGGCCACCTCCTGCTACCCGTCACTGCCCCAATGCCCAGGACGTCGCCACACACCCATGGCCCCTCTTGCTCCCTCCCTCGAGCTCATCCCCCTCCTCTGTTCTCTCTCTCACATGCACCCGAGTACGCCCGTCGCCGCTGCTCACCGTAGACACAGCCACCGCCCCCTCCGCGCCTCTCCAACGTGTCCCCATTCTCCGCCCTGACCTCGTCTTCCTCATCACCAAGCCACGCGAAGCCGGGAGCCCTACAATACTGGCCACGCCGTCTCCACCAACCTCGGTCCGTCGAGATCGCCGAAGACCGCACGCCGTCACCAAACCGTCCCCGATCCCACCGAGCTGCTCTACGTGACCCCAGTGAGCTCCTGCTCTGAATCCCCCTCCTCCCCGCTTTAATTCAAGCTCAAACCGCCGACTCCTTGCTGACCAAGCTCAACGCCGCTCAGGCTCATCGCCGGCGCCGCTCCAATGACCATTTGGTCGCGCCAACGTGCCAAACAACACCGCCGCATCGCGTAGTGCCTTGCCCGTGCTTTAGTTCGCGTGGTTGCTCGCTGCAGCCATTTCCCCGTGCACAGACGAACTCCGGCCGCCGTTGTCATGCTCGCCGCCGCCGTTTATGGCGTCCCCGTTTCTAGCCACTTGCACCACTGGATGCGGCAGCTCCCCAGCTTCATGTAGCATGCCTCAGCCGTCGATTTTGTCGCCGGAGCGCGAAACCCGCGCTGCTCCGCCACGTCTGGACTCGTCGGCGGCTAAACACCGGCGACCACTGACCTGTTCACCGGCGTGGGTTGACCCCACTGCCCGGTTTGACCTCCCCCTATCTCTCACTGACTTGCGGGCCCCGCCCGACTAATTACTCTAGTTAGCACTAATTAACTTGTTAGGTTAGTTACTATAGTCGCTGACCAGTGGGCCCAGCCCAGTTAATTAGTGCTAACTCACTTAGTTAGTTGACTGGGTCACTGGCCAGTGGGTCCCATTGGTCAGGTTTGACCTGATGGACGCCTTTGACCTGTTGATGTCACCCCGACGTCATGCTGACACAGTATATGTTTCTGGGATTTTAAATAAATCAGAAATGATTTATTTATTTTTAGAAAATACCCAAAACTTCTAAAAATCATAGAAATTCAACCGTAACTCCGAATGAAATAATTTATATATGAAAAATTATCAGAAAAATGCAATCTATCCATCTGTACCATTTACATGCATGTTTGAACAATGTTTGTCCTCTATTTTGGACAAAACAAATAAAGGGCATTAAATAATCATATATGGAGTTGGAATTTGAATCATGTATTCAAACCAACTTCCTTTAAATCATAGCTAGATGCATTAGCTCAAATCACAGCATATTGCCATGTCATGATCATGCATCATATTGCGGCATTGCATTGATTGTGTTCTTTCTCAGTTGCCGGTGATTGTCCCCTCTTAATAGACGTGTTTCCGACGATGAGTTCGATGACACCGATGAAGAACTATACTATCTTTAGAAGTGTCAGGCAAGCAAAAACCCCTTGTTCATTCCTACAAACCCACTCTCTCACTCCTACTCTCTTTTACTGCATTAGGACAACAACGATTCAACTGTTACAGGCTGCAGTAGTTGAACCCCTTTCCTCTGCATTACCTGTCATTGCCACAGTAAATAGATGAAACCCACTAGCATGAGTAGGAGTTGTTTGAGCCTTGATGTGCCTACTCATTCATGGTTGTTTGTCATGCCTGCTACTGCTTAGAGTTGAGTCAGGTCTGATTCATCGAGAATGAATTGGAATGGTGATGAATATGTGCTACTGTGTGTGAGCTAAGTGTGTGAACACGATTTGGTAAAGGTAGCGGTGAGAGGACATGTAAGAGTACATGGTGGGTTGTCTCATTGAAACCGTCCTCAGGAACTGAGTTCTGTGTTTGTGATCCATGAACAGCTACTACCATTTATTGGGCCCAAAACCAATGGACCCTCTCGACTTATTAACTGCCTTGCCTTCTGTCCAGGAGTTGCAACTAGTTTTTGGTGTTTGTAGGATATGTGTTGGCGGCCGTGCGTAGCGCTGACCCTAGGGGTGGGTATGATGTGGTAGATACACCATGGCACGGTGTACCGGGCGCCCGTTTGGTGTCTGGGGAACACTGCACACATCGTTTGGGGCTGTGAGCGAAACTCCGGCCGGATCTCCTCGCGGATGGAACCCGAATAGGCGATAAACCTGGACTAGAGACTTGTGTGGTTAGTCAGGTCGTGGCCGACTCCCTCGCCAGGCTTCCGCTTGAAGGTTGCCGAGATACACGACGTGTACATGGTGGTAAGTGGCGAGAGCGTGTGTGAAGAAGCACACCCCTGCAGGGTTATAAATGATCTATTCGAATAGCCGTGTCCACGGTAAAGGACTTCTGGGTTGCCTGTACAGTTCATAGATAACTTGAAGTGGATACTCTAAAACTCGCAAGATAAGTGTGAGTGCTATGGATGGCCTTCTCTTAGGGAGACGGGAGCGGATCCATAGTGGTTTATTGAATGGTGAATATGTGGACTCGTGTGCGCCACCTCAAAAGAGTTGCTTGCAGTCGTAGTTCAGGTTAGCCACTGAGTCAAAGCTGGCTTGCTGCAGTTAAACTCCACCACCCCCCTTGTTGATACCGATGCATATGTAGTTAGTTCTGATGTAAGTCTTGCTGAGTACATTTGTACTCACGTTTGCTTAATTTATGTTTTGCAGAGAGACGTCAGTCTCGCTAGTAGTTCCATGTGGACTTCGACGTTTAGCTTGCTACCTCAGCTACGATCGTGTGCCCTCAGCAGAGTCTTGTAGATAGTCAGGCTTCTCAGCCTTCTTCATTTGTAATTGTCTGTACTCAGACAGGTTAAGCTTCCGCATGTGCTTGTTGCTTGTATGCTCTGTATGTTGGGTCATGAGACCCATGCTTGTAATACTTGGCTCCCCGGAGCCTAATGAACAAATACTCTGAGTCGTAGAGTCTTGTTGTGATGCCATGTTGTATTTGCACATATCAAGCATATTGTGTGTATGATTGAAATGCTTGGTATGTGTGGGATCCGACAATCGAGTTGTTTATCCTTGGTAGCCTCTCTTATGGGAAAATGTAGTCTTGTGCTTCCATGAGCCATAGTAGTCCGCTACAGCCCGGTTCACCGGAGTCCTGCTAGCCCAGCACTACTGCTCCGGAACACTTAACTGGCCGGCATGTGATTCACTTTGTTCCTGTGTCTGTCCCTTCGGGGAAATGTCACGTGGTGACATCCGGAGTCCTGCCTAGCCTGCTACAACCCGGGTTCCCGGAGTCCTGTTAGCCCAGTGCTACAGCCTGGATTCGCACGCTGCTGACCGACATGCTCGATGTTGATTCATGTATGCCTGTCCCCGTAAGTTAGTGCCACTTTGGGTTGGAAGATAGTATTCAATGAAGTGAAAGCACGAAGACTAATAGTAGCAGTACATATCAGGATGGAAGATAGTATGAAGCCAATCAGAACAAACAGTCACACAGTGAAGACAAATAGATAATGCAAACAGGTAATGACTTCACAAGGACCAACTGTAAATAAAGAGATGGGAAGGATAGAACCAGTTGCTTAGTGAAGAAGACAATGATTTGTTGGACCAGTTCCAGTTGCTGTGACAACTGTGCGTTTGGTTAGGGAGGCTAAGATTTAACTCAGAAGACCGTGTCTTCACCTTATTCCCCTTGAGCTAAGGACACACAGTCCTCGCCCAATCACTCAGGTAAGTCTTCAAGGTAGACTTCCAAACCTTCACAGACTTTGTTCACCGGCGATCCACAATGACTCTTGGACGCTCAGAACACAACGCCTAACCGACTGGAGGATTCATAGTCCTCAAGTGTAACAAGTCTTCAGATCACACAGACAGGAAGACTTCAGTGATGCCTAACACTCTTTGGCTCTGAGTGTTTAGGGCTTTGTCCTCGCAAGGATTTCTCTCTCAAAAGCTTCGGAGGTGGGTTACTCTCAAACGACAAAAGCCATGCACTAACTCTGAGTAGCCACCAATTTATGGTGTAGGGGGTGGGCTATTTATAGCCACTAGGCAACCCGACCTGATTTGTCTGAAATGACCCTGGGTCACTAAGGAACTGACACGTGTTCCAATGGTCAGATTTCAAACACACGCGACAACTTTACTTGGGCTACAAGTAAAGCTGACTCATCCAACTCTAGATAAGATTTGCTCTCATTGTCATCGCTCGAAGACATAGGATTTTGGTTAATAATCACTTGAGTCACTCTGACTTTGTTCACTGGGACCCCACTTAACAGTACGGTGGTTCCTATGACTCAACAAAGAAGAAAAGGAAAGAACAAAACAACTAAGTCTTCGAGCTCCATAGTCTTCACGCGATGTCTTCTCTTGTCATAGTCTTCAATGTGAATATCTTCACATACCACCTTTGTCTTCAATGTCTTCATATATTTTTAGGGGTCATCTCCGGTTGGTAAACCGAATCAATGAGGGACTACTACCTGTGTTATCCTGCAATTCTCACAAACACATTAGTCCCTCAACCAGGTTTGTTGTCAATAGTCCAAAACCAACTGGGGGTGGCACTAGATGCACTTACAGGGAGCTGACAATGTAAACCGGGTGCTGCGTCATCTTCTTCTTCTGCACCACTTCACTTGGCTGCACGGGCCCTGCCCCGATGGCATCGGACTCTGCCAGGGCCTTGCCTTGACGGCACTAGGCCCTGCCGGGGGAATCTCTGACTTGCCATCTGTCGGTCCTGCCGTTGCCACTGCCTCTTCGTCGACCTCCCTCTGCGGCACTAGTGCGGCGCTGAGCACTCGATTCATTCCGCCAGATACAGCAGCAACGGCTCTTGTGGTTTAGGTGCAACCAGTATTGGCGTAGAGGAAAGGTATTTCTTCAGATCCTGCAATGCCGCCTCAGCCTCTGGGGTCCACTGCATTGGGCCTGCCTTCTTTAAGATTTTGAAAAAGGGAAGGGTACGCTTAGCAGACTTGGAGATGAATCTGCTCATGGTGGCAATGCAGCCAGTGAGCTGGCGCACATCCTTGATCCGCTTGGGTGCCTCAATCTTCTCAATAGCCTTGATCTTGTCTGGGTTTGCCTCGATCCCACGCTGTGACACAATGAACCCGAGAAGTTTCCTGACGGGACGCCAAAGACACACTTCTCAGGGTTCAGCTTGAGGTTGACCTTGCGTAGGTTGGCAAACGTCTCTTCTAAGTCTTGTACAAGGGTCGCCTTGTCCTTGGTTTTGACCACTATGTCATCCATATAAGCTTCCATATTTCTATGTAGCTGGGGCTCAAAACCAATCTGGACCGCCCTTGTGAATGTCGAGCAAGCACTCTTCAACCCGGAAGGCATCCGTAAAAAGCAATACGTACCACATGGGGTGATAAAATGCTGTCTTCTCTCCATCTTCTCTTGTCATGAATATCTGGTGGTAGCCCGAGTAGGCGTCAAGGAATGACAACAAATCACACCCGGCCGTGGAGTCAACAATCTGGTCGATGCACGGCAATGGGAAGGGGTCCTTAGGACAAGCCTTATTGACATTTATGTAGTCAATACACAGCCTTCACTTCCCATTTTCCTTGCGCACCACCACCGGATTGGCCAACCACGTCGGATGGAGCACTCCTCTCACAAAACCTACCGCTTCCAATTTCCTGATCTCCTCTGTGATGAACTCATATCGTTCCAAAGCTTGCTTCCTGACCTTCTGCTTGACGGGCCGTGCATGGGGACAGACAGCAAGGTGGTGCTCAATCACTTCCCTGGGAACGCCGGGGATGTCGGATGGTTGCCACGCAAACACATCGACATTCGCCCACAGGAAAGTGACGAGCGCGCTTGCCTATTTGCTGTTGAGGGTGGAGCTTATGGTGAGAGCCCCTCCCGTGCCATCCTCCTTGACGGACACCCTCTTGGTCTCTGGTGGTGCAGCTCTGGATTTCTTGATCAACACTACAAAGAGGTGCGCTTGCCGGAGTGGGTGCGAGAGGTCTTGTCGGTCTTCTTCTTCCCTCCCAGGGCTTCAACGGCCGGAGGAAGCGCCTTGGCGGCAGCTGCTACAACTGCTTCTCTATAGAGTTTGTCAGTGCAGATCAGCGCATCCTTCTTGTTGGAGGGGACGGTGATGATGGTCATCAGCCCAGGGATCTTCACTGTGTTGTAGGCATATGCGACGCCACCATGAACTTGGCTGGTGCCGGGCGGCCGAGGATCCCGTTGTAGGGAAAGCGGATCTCGGCCACATCAAAGACGATCCTCTCCGTCCTGTAGTTCAACTCACCTCCAAATGTCACGGGCAATGTGACCTTCCCCTTCGGCTGGCTCCATCCCGGACTGACCCCTTGAAATGTACCCGTTTCCTAGAGGTCTCCATCAGGAATTTGCAGCCTTTTGATAACGACGGGCGAGATCAAGTTCAGACCGGCCCCGCCGTCAACTAGCATCTTGTTCACCTTGAGGTTGCGTATCGTTGGCGAGACCAACAACGGCAAACACCCGACCGCAGTTGTGCGGTCAGGGTGGTCCTCGGCATTAAATATGAGGGGCGTCCTGGACCACTTCAGTGGCTTCTAAGCGTCGAACGATGGCTCTGCTGCTGTAATCTCACGCGCCCACTGCTTGAACTGGTAGTGAGTAGTGTGCAGCGAGGCGCCACTGTCGACGCACATGGCCTCCGTAGCCTTCTAAAACTCTTGCTCGCTGGACTCGTCGTCCTTGTCATGATCATCGTGTTCCTGCTTCTTGTCGCGGCCCCAAGCGGGCCTCTCTCGCTGGTTATCCTTGACGCGGCGGCCTCCTTGCCCACCACGCTTCTTGCCGGATCCTTCGGCACCATCCTGACCCTTCTTCTTGTCCCGCCTCTCATACTCGGCCTTTTGCTTTTCGGCAAGCAGCTCGACCTGTTGGCAGTTCAGGAGGACGTGGCCCTTGGTGCGGTGGATCTTGCAATACTGCTTGTCGGAGCCTCCTGGCTTGTCGGCGGCCGCCAAGGCCCGGCACGAGGCACACCCGGCAATCTCCTTGCCGGTGTCGTCTGCCTTGGCCTTCTTGGCGGCGCCGGTGTCGTCGGATCCCTTGACGGCAAGCACGGCCTTGCCCTTGCGTTTCCTATTGTGACGCCGGCCCTTCTTCGTCGGGGCGGTGGTGTCTTCATTAGTAGACTCGGTTTCCACGCCGGCGTCCTCGCTGGGGTACTTCCTTCCCTCTTCAGCCCGGGCACACCTATCGGCCAGAACATAAAGTTTGGCCACATCCTTAACCTTGTTCATCGCCAGCTCTTCGCGCATCTTGCGGTTGCGCACGTTCTGATGGAACGCGCTAATCACAGCAGTGGGATGAACATCAAGGATTTTGTACTGCACTCGGCTGAATCTCTGGATGTACTTGCGCAGGGTTTCCCCTTCCTTTTGGGGAATGATATGCAAATCACTGGCTTGGCCATGAGCTTGGTGGCCTCCGGTGAAGGCACCAACGAACTCATGGCACATATCCGACCAAGAAGAAATGGAATCCTCCGACAAGTGCATCAACCAAGACATGACGTTGGGCTTCAGTGCCAACGGGAAGTAATTGGCAAGCACCTTGTCGTCGCGAGCTCCAGCAGCTTGTATCGTGATGGTGTAGATACTGAGGAACTCTGACGGGTGGGTCTTGCCGTTGTACTTCTCGCTAACGTCCAGCTTGAATGTGCGGTGGCACGGCCACTGGAACTACCGTAGCTCACGGGTAAAGGCTGGGCAATCCACCTCGTAAGGTAGGCCCCCGGAGCCCCCCAGTGTTGGGTGGTCCATAGCGGGTCCCGCCCGTTATCCGACTGGTGGCATGTATCGCGCCGGCGCTCGATAGTGGTTCGAGCGTCTTCGTGGGCTCGCTCCCGAAGAACTTGGCGTTGACCATGGTGGGTCCGGGGGTCGGACGACGCTATGTAAATGTTATCACTACCGTCGTTATGTCGGACCAGCACCAGCGGCGGCTGGCGCGGGGGAGGAGAGTGCACTGTGGCTGCAGCTCCCCCGGTCCTTCCACCGCTGGCGTATGGTGGCTCGACGGAGCGCCGGCCCAAGGGCCCTGCCGGCCGTGGCTCGTCTTTGTTGGCGACGGCGACGAGGCTCCGGATTGTGTCTCTCCACTCGTCGAGCTTCTCCGCAGCAGGAGGGAAGTCGAGGAGCAGCTGCGCGCGCCAAAGCTTCTGCGGGCGCGGGTGGTGGCGAAAGCTGCGTGGACCGTGGCGCGCTTCGAATTCTAACCACGTTGGAATGAGCTCTATCACGGCCCAGCGGCTGCGTGCCCTTGTCGCCAGAAATTTGGTGGGCAGGCTGGCCTCCTTTGTCCCACAGATGATGCACAGGGCTCTTCCCACGGCGGTGTCCAGGGTCGCCGGTGCGGTGACGCTGCTCGTCGCGCACACCATGGGAAGGGCGCGCTATGGGCACCGGGGCGGGCATCCTGGAGGTCATCGCGCCGCCCGTGGGTGGCACGGCGGAGACCCCAGAGGGCCCCGCGCCGCCCGCGGGGGGCCCAGCTCTGTCTCTGGATTTGGTGGCGTGCGGCCCACTGTCTTGCGCACGAACGACGCCCCTCGCCAGGCTCTGACTGCCGGAGCGATGTTGGTGGTCGCGGGCCGCGCCTCGGGTCCTGTCCGCGACCGGCCCGCTACTCTGCCTCGCCGGTACGAGCCATGGCGACGAAGAACCGCTAGGCTAACTGCTAGACCAGATTCTCACAACTGCGCCACCCCTACCTGGCGCGCCAAAGATGTCGGTGGGAAGGACACCTATGGGATCATTGGGATCCCTTCTACGGTTGGCGGGTGCGGGGTCGTGAGAAGAGCAGGTTTACGAGCTAGCACATAGATCGTTTACCCAGGCTCGGGCCGCGAGGATGCGTAAAACCCTAGTCCTGCTTTGGTGGATGTATTGAGTGTTCTTGAGCTTTTTGAACTAGCTACGGTGGCTGTGCCGTTCCAAAAAGCCAAATCCCTCTCCTCATCGCCTCGGGCCTCCTTTTACAGGAAAAGGAGTTGCCACAGTGGCACACAGGAGGTGGAAAGGCCTATAGTGTACGATCTTATCGCACGACATTACAGGACAAAATGCATTAAATGAGCTACGTAGGTGTCCATTAGCTTTATCGGGGATAGGAACGAGGCCCGTCCCGTCTGTCGCCGCTCCACCTCGCTTCGACACGCGCCCAGGCTAGCGATGCATGCAGCGCCATGTTGGTAGGCAAGCAGCTGAGGTGGCGCTGTGGTAGGGCCTTCATGAAGACCTGCATGCTGCCACATGGGTGCTTGCTGATTTGGCCTGGAAGCTGCATGTTGCCACGCAGGTGCCTGCCCAGCTGGTTGGGCTGGCAGCTGCATGCTAAAGGCGATGGAGTCTTCGCTCATGCGGGCCTGGCAGTGGCCCTGCTGACGTCCTTGGCAAGGGCCTTGTAGGGGGCCCGACAAGGGTCTTGCCGTGGTGTCGTAGTCGTCCCCGGCAAGACGCTTGCCGGGGGTCTTGTGGATTTCCCTTGCGAGGATCCCGCCGAGGGTCGTCGTCTTCTAATCCTCATATGATCTTGTGTGTTTATGATCTTGACAAAGATCTGCATGCCACCACGGAGGTGCCTCCCGAGCCCTGGTCCTAATGTAGTTGATTGGGTCGGAGCCTGTGGGCTTAAGGGTGGCTCGCTCTGCCAGTGTTGGGCAAGTTGCCCCGGCAAGGCTCTTGCCGAGGGAGTCCACCTCGCCCTCTTGCCCTCCTGCGCTTCTGGTCTTGGCGTTGCCTTGGTTGTCTTGTGCTTCGGCTTCTCTTCGGCTTCCCTCCTCTTCCCTGCTAAGCGTGGCCACGGTGCATGGCTCTGACTGCCCGTGCACAAGTAAAGGGGTCAAAACGAGAGCCCCTACTTTTGTACACCGACAAACAACTTTTGTAGCATACTTCGGCGTCGCGAGTTTGGCCTTATATGCATCAGCTCCGAATCATGTCTTGGGTCAATAGTTGGGTTTCCCGGCTCCTGTGCTTGCTATCCTACGTTCTGCTCTATCGGCTAGGGTAGTAAAGGGAGAACTACTGCGATTGTGCTTCTGATTCACCTGGCTCAGCACCTCAGTAGAGAAAGCCAAAAACTGACTCGCATGATGTGGCGAGAGCTGGTCAACCACTCGATGACTTATCAGAGTCCCTAGCGATTCCCGCGTGTCACACGAAGGACCTCTTTTCGGTCAAATATGTACATGCATCGTATGAATAAGCCGCATACATACCAGGGGCTATGTCGTAGACCCACCATAAAACTCGTATGGCTAAGTGAAAGTGTTAACACCCTATTGTCTGGTTGCCTCGTTCGCCGCATTGACACCTCCTTCACAGACCAAGACATTGGGTCAAGAGTGATCAAATGCTTTTCCGAACAGCCCCATACTTCCTACGAGGGGGCTGAAGTCGACGACTGGAGAACTTTCAGATTATATTAAAATGGCCGCACAGGAGGAACACAGACTTTCGAGCAATATATAAAAAACAAATTAACTATAAAATTGTCTCGTACAATTCTCACACACCTCACTCGAACATTATGTCTTTCGAGCATTGACCCTCTATCAAGCGGGCAGCCACTAGGACGTCCTCAAAATAATCCTCCAGTTTGTGGTAGTCCTTGCCCTTGGGTGGACTCTTCACCGCAACTTCGATGGCCTTCATCTTCCCCCAGAATGTCTTGACTTGGGCAAAGACCAACCGTGCACCCTCGATGCACACCGACCGCTTCACAGCGTCGATACGTGGCACCGCGTCAACAAGCTGTTGCACCAAGCCAAAGTAACTATTCGAAACATGCTTAGTTGGCCATAACCAGGTTATGGCGTCCTTCATGGCAGTGCCAGATATCCTATGAAGCTCGGCCCACTGGGACATTTGCTCATTTAGCAACAGGGGGCGCTTCGACGCGCTGAATTGTGACCAGAAAAGCTTCTCCATTGCATACCCCTCTCGCGCCTGGTAAAACTGCGGTGCATCGGAAGAACTCTCCGGCAAGTCTAAAAACTCGTCCGAAGAACTCCGCAATTGGTTAAGCCGAGCATAGTTCGGATCGCCGAACTTAGTATGTAGCAAAAATTGGTCACCAGCCGCAATCTCCCTAGCTTGCCGGATCTCCTCACAGGCGGCTCCGGATTCAGACCGCGCTTCTCTCGCCTCTCGTAAGGCCTTGTCAACTTCGGCCGTTTTGTCTTCATTATCCTTCTCAAGGAGTTCACAGCGGCTAGCAGCACTTTTTAGTTTGAGCTCCATCATGGATATCTTCTCCTCATCTTGACGCCGAGTAGCTCGTTCGGCTTTTAACTCAGCCGATGCCTTTTTGACAGCCGCATTACTACGGCGGGCCTACTCCTTGGCCCGGGCTAGCTCCGCCCGAAGAATTTCAATGGCGGCAGCACCATCTGCAGCCATGCATATTATAGTATATACATTTCAGCATTATGCTTATATCACAAAAATGTATGTGAAGGGACTGCCCCGAATACATGCCTTGCGATTCGTCAAGATGCACATTGATTAACGCAATGTCATCCCCGGCCATATGAAGCTTCCGTTGCAGCTCGGCAATATCCGTAGTCTGGGAAGTAGCCAGGGGGGAAGCAGCCCATGTTCAAGTTAATCAGATTAGTCCTTGAATGTTTCTTCTTGATCCTCCATTCGCCTCCCATTGGAAGCCAACCTGAGTCTCAGGGGCTACTATCTATACACAGGTGTATTTTGCAAATAAAACACAATTGCACATATTACAGTACAAACCTCGAAGCCTCTTAGTAGGCTCGCAAAGGCCTCATCCAATCCGCTCTTCGCGGACTGGACCTTTTCAACCATCGTTCCCATTAAGGTACGATGTTCCTCTGAGACGGACGCCTGCCGCATCATGTTCTTCAAGATATCCGGCGCCTCCGGGTCTCCGGAGGCTGCCGTAAGAGTACGTCCACCCTTTGAAGGGATCCGTTCATTCGTATCCGGCTATATATTGGATTGTCCGGGGCCCTCATTGTTGTCCCCTGGACCATGGGCCACCGACGTATCACCTTTGGGCAATTTCTTCATCATCCCTTGCACCACTTGTTGGTCGGGGGAGACCCTCCGCGACGACACCTCCAAGTTGTCCGCCCTATTGGACGAGGAATCCGATGGGGGCGTCTCGCTTTCCATCATCTCTGGGAGAAGGTGCCCCGAGGAAAAGGATTGTTGAGGAAGACTGTGTGCTGAACTGCAAAAACAAAGACTTTATATTCCGGGAATTATAACAAAGGAATGGGACATGTTTAAAATAGCCTTGATTCACTTACGATTTGGCCTGAGGCTTGTCCTCTTCATGAGAGTGTGCTTCGACGTCCTCCAAGCCCGAGCCAGCCACCTGAGGCATCTTGCCTCGCTTAGAAGCCTGCTTCTCCCAATCTTCGGGGGCGGCCCTTCTCTTCCTTGGAGGAAGGGAGACAGTGCCCCCCTTCACTTTTGTCTTCAGATGAGGGGACTCTGATTCCTCCAGACACAATGTCCGATGCACCCTTGGAATAGGGTCCATCTTTGGTCCTCTCACTCTCCGCCTCGCCCTCCTTCACAGGCATCTGGTATGGTTCCAGGGCAAGCATCCTTGTTAGAACAGGATTTTCTGGGCCCTCGGGCAGAGGGGCCGAACACATAATTAGTTTTGTCTTCTTTGTCCAGCCTTGGAAGAAGATAGCTTGCTTAGTACCATATTACGGTATGCATAATTACAAAGTGTTCAGGAGCCAAGTGCTTACTGGGGTATCTGGACGGTTGCAGTTAAGGCCAGCATCTTCGGTGGTGTCCGGCCATTGTTTCCGCTTCTCGAAAAATAACTTCCACATCCCTTTGTGTGTGGTGCCAAAGAAGTGTTGGAGGGTTTGTGGTCCTTCAGGATTAAACTCCCACATGCGGTGAGACCTGCGCTGGCACGGCAGGATTCGGTGAACTAACATCACTTGGACCACGTTGACAAGATCGATGTCTCTCTCGAGGAGGGTTCGGATGCGGCTCTGTAAAGTCTGCACTTCATCAACTGATCCCCAGTCCAGCCTCTTGTTGACCCATGATGCAAGCTGTAACAGTGGGCCAGGATAGAATGTGGGTGCAGCTACCCACTTGGTGCTGTTGTCGGGGGTATGGGGTCCCGGCAAACCCTTAAGGTTCGAACACTCGGGTGCATGCGAAGTCTTTCCCTCCAACCGATCTACGCTCTAGCTTGCTAGGATCTCGCAGACAAACTCGATGAACTCACAACACAGAAGGACACAAGGTTTATACTGGTTCGGGCCACCGTTGTGGTGTAATACCCTACTCCAGTGTGGTGGTGGTGGATGGCCTCTTGGGCTGATGATGAACAGTACAAGGGCAGAACGGCCTCCTGAGGTTGAGGCATTCTTGTGCTCGGTGAGCTTGTGTGTGAGGTGGTCTCTCTTTTTAGCTCAGGTCTTCTTTCTTTAGCTGAGCCCTCTCCTTTTTCCCATCCCCCTCCACTGTGGTGGCTAGTCCTATTTATAGAGGCCCTGGTCCTCTTCCCAAATATCGAGCGGGAAGGGAGCCAATAATGGCGGGCTAATTTGAAGGGGGACAGCTAGTACAAGTTATCCTAACAAAAATAGTCTTCGCCTGCATAAAGTTCTGGTGGTGATGCCGTTCTGGGCTCCACGGTGACCTCCGTCTTGCGGTCCTCGGTCTTGGTCTTGTTGCACCAGAATGGCAACCTTTGCCTGATTCCTTAGTACTCCACGGCTGCGCTTTCCCCCTTTGCACCAAAGAGGAAACAAGGACGTTATGCGCGCTGGCGCCCGCCTGGTGTCGATCGTCACGGCTCACGTCACGAGAACCTCGTGAGGTTCGCCTTGCCTTGATATCTTCGCTCCTCGTGAGCCTGCCTAGCTAGGCCTCTCCAGAGGAGGTCTTGCGTCATCCGCCTCGCGAGGCTTGGCCCCTCGCGAGGGTCTTGGGCGCTTCGTTGGTGAGGATGGGCTGTATGGCCTGCTGGCTTAGCCACGCGGCGGGCCGCAGGCAGGCAAGTCTGGGGACCCCCGTTCCCAGAACACCGACAGTAGCCCCCGGGCCCAAGGTGCACGCGGTCTTGGCTTGGCGTCGAAGCCAAGCGTCAAGCTCAAAGTGCCACGGGCCCCAAAAGCCTGCGGCCTCGGTTGACGCGTGGTGGTTGATTGGACGTGGGCGTCTTCGCTTCCCCATGCTACCTTGATGACCTGCTCCGCCTTCCCAGTCCAACCAGTGTTCCGCCCACTTTACTGCGATGGCAGCGAAACAAGCCGACAAGGGGAAGAAACCTCTGTCCTCGCCAACTGCGCCTCCATCCTTCGAGCGGGCGCTCAGCCAACCTTGGGTGCTCAACGACGAGGCCATGGGCAAGGCGCGCCCCATGCTCACCTCCGGTTTCAACGAGTGGGGAGAGACGCCGGCCTGGCCTGCGTCTCGCTCCAGCATGGCTCGGGCAGTCACCGAGATCCTGATCTTTATTGACGCCCTCTGGGCTAGCCTGCTTCCTCCCTTCTCCGCCTTCTTCAGCGTGGTGCTTGAGCACTATCAGATTCATATGCTTCATCTCGACCCTCAATCTGTGACCTTCTCGCCGTCTTCGCCTTCGTGTGTGAGGCCATGGTGGGCATCACCCCCTCCGTGGCGCTCCTCTGCCACTTCTTCTCGCTGCATCTCATCGGTGCCCGACAGAGCTCAGGGTGTGTGGGCTTTCAGGCCATGGCAGCGACGGTAGCCATGGGGATGGACTTCAATCTTCCTTCATCTGCGAGCGAATTCCGCACGCGATGGGTGTTTGTTGATGCCGGCATGCTGAACCCTCTGCTCCAAGCTCCAGTGGGGCCTGCCATTGCAAACTCCGGCTGGGGTCACCAGAGGCTCACGAGTCCCTGTCTTGCCCCCGTCTGGGCCAGGCTATGGTGGTTGAAGGACCTTGGTGTGACTGCGCCCATGGTGGTGAGGGAGTTCGTCAGGCGTCGGGTTGCCTCGCTTCAGCGTCATTCTCGTCCGATGTGGGACTTCCTCAGTAGTCGGGACAACATGAGGTTTCAGGAGGAGGGGCTTCCTCTTGTTGCGCGGCAAACTGTGCTCATGGTGCTATCTGGTGTCCCTCTGTCGGACGAGATGCCTAGGAAGAGCTGCATGTTGTACCGCAGCGAGAACAAGGTTACCTTCGTTGCGACCATGCCTTCCTTTGACGAGTGGGGGCTATGCCCAATTGGCTTGGAGGGACCCAGCGAGAATCTCGTCATCGTGGTCCCATTCTTCGCAGCCGGTGACTAGCTCGTCCTAGGTGATGGTGCGAGGGAGCGAGCTGCGACGGGGGCCTGCTGCTCAAGCGCTAAGGAGCACTTGCCGAGCGGTGATCCAGGGGCGTCGTCCTCGGGAGCTTGCGACGCCTCTCTTGAGGCACCAGTCGCTGATGAGGTGCGACATGCGGCTCCCGAGGCCGAGGCTTCAGGGGCCTCGGAGGTCGCATCGGGAGAGAGCCGGGCTGTTCGCCACAGCCAGGCTCCCCTGAAGCCACCCCTCTTGGTTCTCCTTCAGCTCCGCCATGCACCGGCCGTCACGTCCAGCGCTTCGGTCGCCTTTGCATGGACTTTGAGGAGCTCCGCAAGAGGAAGGGTTGCCCCAGAGGCAGCAACATCTTCGGACCATTGAAGCGACGGAAGTACATCGCCATCGACGAGTAAGTACCTCTCCTTGGTGATCTTCTATGTGCCACCTTCCCTTCCCGACGAGTGCCCCCTTAGGTCTCCTTCTGCTAGGGTCGCGAAACCTCCGGAGAAGTGGCTCCCTCTTGTTCCATCGCACTTGCTAAGCTCCAGTGCTTCAGGCCCAGAGACTGCCCGCGGCGCGGGGTCAGCCTCGGGAGCTGGTCCGTCATCAAGGTGCCCCGAGCTTGTGCCTTCGCCGCCCTTCCTATGCGGCCTTGCTTGGAGCGCAGCGGGCGTGCCAAGGGCTCCTCCCTTGGTTACGGTTGGTGGATGGCTAGCCTCGATGCTGGAGCCTCCTTCAAGCAGCGGGCCCTGCTCGGCCCGGGGCCCTCGCGAGGGTCAGCCGACACCTGGGGCCGCGCCAGCCCCCAACCGGGAGACGACGTGCCACTTGATGCTCCACCCGCAGCCCCCGAGGCAGAGGACGAGATGGGGCGAGCATTCGAGCTCGTGCGTGGGCGCAGCGTGGTCCGCCACGAGCTCTTCCAGGAGGCGACGGGCGCGATGAACCGCCTTGGTGAAGACCTTGCTGGCATCAATTCACGCCTTGAGGCCAAAGGTCTTCGGTTGGTGGAGGAGCGGCGCAAGCTGCGTGTGGCCATCAACTTTGGCCGTTATCATCGCGACCTTGAGAACGCGAAGGCTGAGGCATCCCTCAAGGTTGCCAATGAGGCCCGCTCACGAGCTTTGGAAGAAGCCCACGAGGCCGATTGCCGCCGCGAGGCCGTGGAGGAGCGCGCGTGGGAGCTCCAGGCCTGGAGCGCGTACCTTGAGCAGCAAGCTGAGGCGCGCAGGGCCGCCCTCGCGTTGATGAGGGGGACGCCTGTGGAGGAAGAGGATATCCAGCGACGTGAGGAGGCGCTGGCCCTGGAGGCCGTGGAGCACAGCCTCGAGCTCGAGCGGCTGAAGACGAGGGAGCGTCAAGTCGCTCAAGCTGAAGATGCCGTCGGGGCCCGTGAGGCCGGAATCGAAGAAGAGATCAATCGCTGGGTAGCCGTGGTTCACGCCGACCTGGAGGGCAGGTACGACTTGAGGCTGGAGCTCGCCAGTCAGGAGGGCATGGGCACGGCCGCCTCCCTCAGGCCCAGGTTGGACAAGGCCGAGAGGCGTGCTGAGGCCACAACCACCACCCTGGTTACGGCGCAGGCGGACCTGGCCTCCGCCCGCGCCGAGCTGCTTTCCCTCTAGAGGTGAATCGACGACGACGAGGCTGTCGCGGGGCAAAACAGAGAAGAAGTGCTCCAACACCGAATGCTGGAGCGCGTGCATGGCCCTGTGCTCCATGACCTTCGGAACAAGGCCAACACCGCCCTGGGCTATATCTGCAACGAGAACGCCCCGACCCCTCACTCGAGTGACTACACTAGCCACCTGACCTTCTTCACCGAGGTGGTGACACGCCTGGATGCTCAATCCGCCAGAGCTCGGCCGCTTGTGGAGGAGAGGGGTCATGGCCTGCTTCAACACGCCTTCTCCCATGTCTTCAGCCACTTCCTGAACGTCGACCCCAACTTTGACTTTGATGCCGCCATTGCTCCTGTGCCCATCGCCGTCTGGGGCGACTTGGCACGTTGGGTAGAGGATCATGTCGACACGTTGGTCAGGGCCTTCACCTCGGAGGATGATGGGGTGGTGTTCGCCGCAAGGCGACGTGGTCAACGATGGTGACGGGGGCGTCGCCGACGGCGGCGACGATTCCGACGAAGGTGATGACGATGCGAGCGCCGCGTGCCTGGATGACGCAGCGAGCGATATCTCTGGCTGATCCCATATTCTCCTGTTGTTTTATTCTGCACACAAAACTCGGGCGTGGCCGTAGGAAAACTTGTGAGAGCATTTTGAGAGGGGGAGCCCCTCATGTAAATGAATCGCAGTTTTTACTTTCCTATGCGATGTGGGTATGTGTCCTCGTGAGTTTCTGAAGCTGTGGGCGAGTTTCCAGACGTGGTTTAGCTTAGCCAGCGACTGTTTAGGGCCGGGTCGTGAGGCGACGAGTTCCAGAGAATCTTGCGGGGCTTGCTGCCCCGTTTGAAGGGGGGTCCTGGAAAGGGGGAGCACCAGGCGTAGTGCTAGCGCGTGCTCTGCGCGGTCCGGCTCGCGAGGAGCTTTGCGAGGGAGAGGCGATGGACGTGAGTCCCAAACCAAACAAGATCCAGAAAGCGAGAAACGGCTCAAACGAGAAAAGGCACCCCCCCCCCCCCGTGCGCAACGATAAAAATTCAGCTTCAACTTAAATCCAGAACTAGAAAGCAAAGCCACAGAAAGAGAGATCCAAAGCAAAAGGTCGTGTCCGGCACCTAGTCTAGTCTTCGGGTCTTCAAGTCTTCTCACTAGCGTGGAGCTAAGTGTTGTCCACTAGGCATGGGAGGGAGCCCCAGGGCTTGAGGCCGGCGCTCCTGAGACTCCGGGGCGTGTACAACCCGAACTCATTATTACATGAGAGTGTCACGGGCGGCGAGCTTCACAGGCACCAGGCCTTCTTCATAGGTACTGGCCTTGCTTCATATCGCCAGACGAGGGCCCCGCCTTGCGCCACTCTTGACCTCCTTTGAGCCGGCCGGAGACCAGGACGGTACAAAGGAGGGAAAGAGGTCGCCAGCGGTTCCCTCGGCGACCACGGGTCCTCTGCCGGAGGAAGGGTCATTGAAGCCACCCCGGCAGAGGGCGTACCTCCGGGTGTCCCCTGGTTTCGCGTGCCTTGGGGAGGGGCCTTGCTCCTGGCTCCCTCTTGGTGGCCCCCAGCGTGTCTCCCTTGTTGAGATGGGTGCCGCCGTGCTGGGGTTGTCGATCGGTGCTGCAACCTGATTCATCGATAGCCCATGGTTGGCATAAGCCTGTTCCTGAGAGGTTAGCGGTACCCTGTAGTTGCCGTCGCCGGCGCGATCGCTGTGGTTCTCCGCTGGCTCTTGGAAGGCTTCGACTCCCAGCGACCCTTTTCTCCAGTTTTCTCCAACGAATGAGCCGATGTCGTCCTCTGGTGCGTACCCTTGGTCCATCATGCGGGGCACGTAGGCTTCCGGGGCCGTCACCTTGTACAACTCGCTGTGGTGCCCCACACTCCATGTTGCTCCGCCCATGATGGCGTCCTGGGGATGATAATACGGCATCCGGCCGGGGCCATGGGGGTGATGCTTGCGCTCGTGCATCTCGAGGGCGGCATGGGGGGATTGGAACCCCCTACGCCGCTGGCTGTGCTAATGTTGGCAAAGCCCCCTGGCTTAGTCGACGGCGCGCAGATGTGGTGAGGCTCACCGCGTGACCTTGCATTCGCCTGGGGGGGAAGACGATAGCTGAAGGGGGGCGCTCCTGATGCCGCTGCATCTAGGAGCTCTGCAACACGCTCAAGCAGTGTGTCCCGGCTGCTCTCCATCAGCCTGTATTGCAGTAGCTCCCTTGCCACCGTGAGTGCCGCCTGCATGTTCGCTTGCTCCTGCCGTGAGTGCGGCGCCGTCGTAGCGGCGTGACTTGCTGCTCTCGCCGCGGCTCGCGCTTGCCGCGGGGTGAGGGTGGATGATGCCTGGCCACGCTGTCCGTGCCTGGTAGAGCTCGGTGACGCCCATGCCGCCTGGGGTGCGGGGTCGAGATCTTCATGGGCAGGCGGCGCCGTCCGGGCCAGCTAGGCTGCCCAGTGGTCGGGTCCGGCTCTTGGGTCGCCAGACATCGTAGCCGGTGAATGTCGGAGAGCCGATTGGCGGAGAAAAGGCTCCGGCGCCCCCCTACCTCGCACGCCAAATGTCGGTGGTATGGGGTCCCGGCAAACCCTTAAGGTTCGAACACTGGGGTGCGCGCAAAGTCTTTCCCTCCAACCGATCTACGCTCTAGCTTGCTAGGATCTCACGAACGAACTCGATGACCTCACAACACAGAAGGACACAAGGTTTATACTGGTTCGGGCTACCGTTGTGGTGTAATACCCTACTCCAGTGTGGTGGTGGTGGATTGCCTCTTGGGCTAATGATGAACAATACAAGGGCAGAACGGCCTCCTGAGGTTGAGGCATTCTTGTGCTCGGTGAGCTTGTGTGTGAGGTGGTCTCTCTTTTCAGCTCAGGTATTCTCTCTTTAGCTGTGCCCTCCCCTTTTTCCGATCCCCTCTCCTTTTTCCCATCCCCCTCCACTGTGGTGGCTAGTCCTATTTATAGAGGCACTGGTCCTCTTCCCAAATATCGAGCGAGAAGGGAGCCAACAATGGCGGGCTAATTTGAAGGGGGACAGCTAGTACAAGCTATCCTAACAAAAGTAGTCTTCGCCTGCACAAAGTTCTGGTGGTGACGCCGTTCTGGGCTCCACGATGACCTCCGTCTTGCGGTCCTCGGTCTTGTTCTTGTTGCACCGGAATGGCAACCTTTGCCTTATGCCTCGGTACTCCGCGGCTGCGCTTGCCCCCTTTGCACCAAAGAGGAAACAAGGACGATGTGCGCGCTGGCGCCTGCCTGGTGTCGATCGTCACGCCTCACCTCACGAGAACCCCGTGAGGTTCGCCTTGCCTTGATATCTCCGCTCCTCGTGAGCCTGCCTGGCTAGGCCGCTCCAGAGGAGGTCTTGCGTCATCCACCTTACGAGGCTTGGCCCCTCGCGAGGGTCTTGGGCGCTTCGTTGGTGAGGATGGGCCATATGGCCTGCTAGCTTAGCCACGCGGCGGGCCGCAGGCAGGCAAGTCTGGGGACCCCCGTTCCTAGAATGCCGACAGCTGAGGGGCTCCATAATGTAAAACCACTCCTGCTTCCAGTGAATGGAAGTTTCGGTAAAAGAACCTTTTGGCCAACGAGTGCTGGTGTGTTGGCTGATCGTAGCACCGCCGCACTCCACCTATTCCCCGTCGACTACCTTCGGCTTCACACTGAAGGTCTTGAGCCATAAGCCGAAGTGTGGGGGGATTCAGAGGAAGGCCTCGCATGTAATGATAAACGTCGAGATGTGGAGGATAGAGTCCAGGGGTATGTCATGAAAATCTAGTCCGTAATAAAACATTAGCCAATAGACGATGGGGTGAAGAGCAAACCCTAGCCCCCGGAGGAAGTGGGAGATGAATACAACCCTCTCGCCAGATCTGGGGGTCGGAATAACCTGTCCTTGAGTAGGAAGCCTGTGGTGGACCTCCAAGGTCAAATATCTGGCCGCCCGAAGCTTTGCGATATCCTCCTCCGTAACGGAGGAAGCCACCCATCGGCCTTGGGAGCTGGGTCCGGACATGATGGGAGGCTTCAAATGATGAAGTTGAACCTTGGGTTCTAGAACTCGAGGTCGGGAAGGCTGAGGAGAGGTTTGACATAAAAGAGGGCCCTTGGTTCCTTTATAAAGGCAGTGGGTGTTGGACGCCTCCTCCTAAGCCTAAGAACCTGCCTATTCCTAAGGAATCTTTCCCGCGGGATGGTTGGGTTACCCACACTCACATTAATGAGAATCCTGCAATTAGGGGACATGATCTCTGCTTCGACAAGACGTGTCAATGACAACCACGCCCGAAACATGGAACGACGGGACGGGAAACGGTTCGAAATAATGACCGAGAAGCGTGATGTCACATTACTAAAAGTTATCAACAGATTGGATTCGTAGAATATTATACTCTCTGCGGTTGTATGTTACAGGTCCGGACACGATCAATTCGTCCGAAGACTATTTTGGAGTTCGGAAGGAGGAACCTGCCTTGCAATGCCGAAGACTGCACTACACGCCGGATACCTTGGCATTGAAGCCATGTTTAGGGGCTACTGAGGGAGTCCTGGACTAAGGGGTCCTCGGGCGTCCGTCCTGTTAGCCATGGGCCAGACTGATGGGCTGCAAAGATACGGAGACCGAAGACCGCACCCGTGTCCGTATGGGACTCTCCTCGGCATGGAAGCCAAGCATGGCAACCGGATATGTAGATTCCCTTCTTTGTAACCGACCTCGTGTAACCCTATATCCTCCCGGTGTCTATATAAATAGGAGGACTTAGTCCGGATAGGTCACTCATTATCATAGCCATACAAGCTAGACCTCTAGGGTTTAGCCATTACGATCTCGAGGTAGATCAACTCTTGTAATACTCCTATTCATCAATATCAATCAAGCAGGACATATGGTATTACCTCCATAGAGAGGGCCCGAACCACGGTAAACATCGTGTCCCTTGTCTCCTGTTACCATCGACCTTAGACGCATAGTTCGGGACCCCCTACCCAAGATCTACCGGTTTTGACACCGACAGTAGGTTCGTCATGGTCAAGTAACATGTCCTCCAGAACAGGATTACCGTACCACCGATAGCCCACAAGTATAGGGGATCACAACAATTTTCGAGGGTAGAGTATTCAACCCAAATTTATTAATTCGACACAAGGGGAGCCAAAGAATATTCTCAAGTATTAGCAGCTGAGTTGTCAATTCAACCACACCTGGAAACTTAATATCTGTAGCAAAGTGTTTAGTAGATAAGTAATATGATAGTAGTGGTAACGGTAGCAAAAGGTAATGGTAGCAAAAGTAATATTTTTGGTATTTTGTAGTGATGATAACAGTAGCAACGGAAAAGTAAATAAGCAAAGAACAATATATGGAAAGCTCGTAGGCAATGGATCGGTGATAGAGAATTATGCTGGATGTGATCGATCATGTAATAGTCATAACCTAGGTTTGTCATATTTCGGGTTCCGGCAGACCCTTGAGGTTCGAACACTGGGGTGCGCGCGAAGATCTCTCCCCTACCGATCTACGTCCAATCTCCTTGCATGATCTAAGATGGAAACAACGAACAACACAAGGGACACAAGGTTTATATTGGTTCGGGCCACCGTTGTGGTGTAATACCCTACTCCAGTGTGTGGTGTGGTGGATTGCCTCAGGGGCTGATGATGAATAGTACAAGGGAAGAACAGCCTCGCGAGAGGTGTTCTTGAGCTGGTGTGATGAACTGCTAGGGTGAGTTCAGTCGCCTCTCTCTCTCTGCTAGGGCTCTACCAGATTTCTGGATGTTTTCTAGATGTCTCTACTCTGTGGTGGCTAGCTCTATTTATAGAGGCCCTGGGCCTCTCCCCAAATAATGAGCGGAAAGGGCGCCAACAATTGGCCATTTTGATGGGGAACATATAGTACAAGTTATCCTGACCAAAGGTGGTCTTCGGGTGCCAAAAGTACTGGTGATGATGCCGTCTTGGGCTCCACGGTGACCTCCGTCATGCCGCTCTGCTGGTCTTGGTCTTGTTGCACCGGAGCGGCAACCTTTGCCCGATGCCTTGGCCTGCACTTGTCTCCTTTGCACCAAAGGGGAAACAAGGACACTGCGCAGGCAGGCGTCCGCCTGACGCCCGCCTGGCCTTGATCGTCACGGCTGGCATCACGGGTTCCTCGCGAGGTATCCCCACCTTGATCTCTCCGCCTCCTCGTGAGCCTGCCGGATGAGGCCGCCTCTGAGGAAGCTTCCTGTCGTCCGCCCCGCGAGGCTTGGACCCTCGCGAGGGTCTTGAGCTTGTGCTGATGAAGATGGGCCGCACTGCGCCCCCACTTGACCCACGCCGCAGGCCGTAGGTAGGCAAGTCTGGGGACCCCCGTTCCCAGAATGCCGACAGGAGCCCCCGGGCCCAAGGCGCGCCCGGGCTTGGCCTAGCAGGAAAGTGAAGGGGCGAGCACGAAGTGTCGTGGGCCCCAAAAGCCTGCGGCCTTGGCCGCCGCGTGGCGATTGATTGGACGTGGGCGTCTACGCTTCCCCACGACGCCTATTGCGCGCCTGGCTAAGCGGACACGTAGTTGCACACAGTTGTTCCTCCTTTTCGCTGCTCGCCTGCCTCCTACCTTTCCTTCTTCTTTGAGCTCCAGCCTCCGCCGCCAATCCGGCTTGAGTTCTTCCTCCTCTTCACCACCATGGCTCCGATGAAGACAGGAAGGGGAAAGAAGCCCGCGCCTTCGCCCCGCACACCTCCAGCCTCGACCCCCACCGTCGCCCGGTCGATCATACTCAATCTAGAAGCTTTGGACAAGGTCTGCTCCGCCCTTGCAACTATCTTCAATGAGTGCGGCAGGACCACGGCCTGGCCTGCGTCCCATGCCTCCCTTGATACGATCGTCACGGAGGTCCGATTCTTCACCGATGCTCTATGGGCGGGTCTGGTTCCCCCCTTTTCTGCCTTCTTCAATGCGGTGCTCTCCCATTACTAGATCCATATGATGCACCTCGGGCCGGAGTCCATTACCCTTCTGGCTGTCTTTGCTTTTGTTTGCGAGGCAATGATAGGCATACCTCCTTCCATTGCCCTGCTGCGCCACTTCTTTTCCTTGCGCATGAGCGACCCCACTCAGTGCTCAGGGTGCATGAGCTTCTTCACCGTGCCAGAGATGGCCGCTTCAGGGATCGACTTCGGCCTTCCTCCTCCTAAGGCCAGGTTCAGAGAGCGGTGTCTATACGTGGACGTTGGAGTGCCCAACCCTCTGCTCTCGCACCCGACCTCGCCTGCTGTTCCTCATGCGGGTTGGGACCACGAGGTGCTCGCGAGCCCCTGGCTCGCCTTCGTCTGGCACCGCTTCCAGAGTTTGAGGGCGCTCAATGTGACAACACCCAAGGTGGTGAAGGAGTTCCTCCAATGTCGCATTGCTCATCTTCAACGCCCCTCTCGCCGGATGTGGGACTTTGCGGGGCATAGAGACCGCATGCGGCTTCAGGAGGAGGACTTGGCGTCTGAAGTGCTGCAGACAGTGCTCAAGGTCTTGACTGGCGATCCTTCCCCAGGAAGCCTTCGGAGTAATGGCATCCTCTTGTATCTTTGCTCCGGCAGGGCCAATTTTGTGAGGTAGATGCCCAGCTTCGACGAGTGGGGACTGCGTCCTGCTTGCTTCATGGGGCCTCGCGAGAACCCAGCCGCCGTGGTTGCTTCTCCTGCCGCCCACAGCGGTCCTTCCTTGGGTGACAGGGCGGGGAGACGAGAGCTGGCGAGAGTTGAGGCAACCGATGCCGATGCGCCGACATCGTGAGAAGTCTTGAATGCGGCGTCTCCCGAGGCTCGCCCTAGAGCGGCGGCAAGTGCGGAGTTGCGGCCTGTGATTCCTGAGGTCGGGGCTCCTGAGCCCCCAGCCGTTCCTCGTGAGGCGACGCCTGACGGCGCCCCCCAGGCTGACTCCTCTAGCGCTGATCACCTTGACGCTTCTTACGCACCAGGGGCCAACCCGTGCGCCGGGCACTTGGGTCGGTTCCGCGTAGACTTCGAGGCCCTCCGCAAGAGGAAGGAAGCCTTGGGTGGCAACGACCGCCCTTGCCGCCTGTTGAAGCACAGGAAGTACTTTGCCATGGATGTGTAAGTCTTCTTCATTCCTTGCTTGTTTGCTTTGCTATCCCTGTGACTGATTGTGGCCCTTTCAGGCCCTGCCCTGCGAAACTTGCCGAGTCAGCCCGGGAGCCATCCCCCCGAGCTTCGCCTTCCTCGCTGGCCCTGGGTTCGGAGAGCTCGAGCGGCACTCGTGCTGCCAGACCAGTTGGTGGAGTCGTCCGTTCCGTAGGGCACCTCGAGCCTGCGCGCCCGCTGTCCTTTCTTCATGAGTCCTCCTGGGGCACATCTGGCTTGCCCCACCTTCCTCCTCTGATCATTGATGGTGAATGGCTAAAGTCCGTCTTCGGCTCCTCCTCCGTGGGTGGGCCGACGCCAGGACGGATTCCCAAAGAGGTCAGTTCGGTCATGGCTAGGGCGCCAGCTCCCAGCCCCGCTCCGAGAGGAGGCCAGCCGCCCTAGGCCCTCCGCATGCTCCGGTGGAAGAGGGTGATGTAGAAGATGTGCTCAGGCGCGCTCGGGAGCGATGCGCCCTTCGTGAAGAGTTCCTCCAGGGGGCGGCGGATGCGGTGAGCCAGATCGGGGAAGAGCTTGCTGATGAGGATGCGCGCCTCGAGGCCGAAGGTTTGCGCCTTGCTGAGGAGAGGCGCAAACTAAAGTTAGCTGTCACCCTCGCACGTCATCAATGTGACCTTGACAACGCGAAGGCCGAAGCGTCGCTGGCAGCTTCACGGGTGGCCTGCTCCCTGGCCATTGAGGAGGCTCGGGAGGCAGACCAACGGCGCTAGGATGCGGAGGAGCGCGCACGGGAGCTCCAAGCCTGGAGCAACTCCTTGGAGCAGCAAGTGGAATTCCGCCAGGCGGCCCTTGAGTCGATGGGGTGGCCTCTGTTGACCGGGCGGAGCTTCTGAAGCGCGAGGAGGTGCTGACGCTGGAGGCCGCCGAGCACAACCTTGACCTTGAGTGGTTGGAGACGAGGGAGCGCCTGGTGGCCCGGGCGGAGGATGACGTTGCCGCGCGCGAAGCCCGAGCCCAGGAAGAAGTTGATCGCCGCGTGGCAGAAGCTCGCTCAGCCTTCGAGCGCGAATACGGGACGAGGTTGGGGATGATCAAGGTCGAGGCCGAGGGCAGGACCGGAGCCCTCAGGGCCAAACTGACCTAAGCGACGCAGCGTGCGGACTCCTCCGCAGCCACCCTCAGTGCGGCGCAGGCGGAGCTGTCCTCTTCCCGGGCCGAGCAACTTCTTCTTCAATAGAGGGTCAATGACGATGAGGCCGTCGCGCAGCGGAGTGAGGACGAGCTCCGTCGGTGGTGGGTTCTGGAGCATGTGCATGCCCCCATGCTTCAAACGCTCCGAGAGAAGGCCAACACAGCTTTGGGCTATGTCTGCGAGGCTGCCGCTAGGGAGC
Organism: Triticum urartu; assembly: GCF_003073215.2. Taxonomy (NCBI): domain Eukaryota; kingdom Viridiplantae; phylum Streptophyta; class Magnoliopsida; order Poales; family Poaceae; genus Triticum; species Triticum urartu. The sequence goes on from NC_053024.1 coordinate 561,269,175, forward strand.
CGCACGAGGTCAACTACACCGGCAACCTCCAATTTTTCACCGATGTGGTGACGCTTCTAGAGAACCGGCCCGAGAGGTCCCGTTGGCTTGTCGAAGAGAGGAGCCGAGCCTTGCTCGGGCGTGCCTTCTCCCGCGTCTTCAGCTATCTGCAGGACAGGGACCCCCACTTCGACTTCGATGCTGCCATCGCACCCGTGCCCATTGCCGTCCGGGGCGACCTAGCGCGGTGGGTGGAGGACAACATGGACGCCCTCGTCAGGGCCTTTGCATCTGATGACGACGGCGTGGTCGTGGGGGCCAATGAAGGCGATGTTGTGGACGAGCCTGGCGCTGATGGAGATGCTTGCAGCGGTGGTGACAATGCCGACGATGCCAGTGATGCCTCCGAGGATGCCCAAGACGCGGTGAGTGATATGTCTGACTGACCGTGCGTTACTGCCGTTTAACACGCACGAAGAAAGTTCGGGCTTTGCCCTGAAGGATCTAAGAGCATTTTGGGAGGGGAAGCCCCTCATGTAAAGGTTTGCAATTAGTACTCTGGTAAGGATAATGTTGTGTGTGAACATAGCCGCTGTCCCGGTGATGGGTCAGCTGACTTGTGTACCTTCCGACCCCGACGAGTCCCGAGCGGGCCTGCGGGGGCCGCTGCACCTCGGGTGCCTTCTGATTAACTTGTGGATCCCACAATGAAAACCTCCGGAAAGGGTGCGGTAACAGTGGTCCTGGTTGTGAACGTGCCTGGCCCGGCCCAGCTCGCGAGGGGGTCGCGAGGGGGGGCAGCCGATGTTAACCTTGGACGCAAAGCCAAAACCAGAACGCGCGAGATTGCTCGAACCAGACTAAACACCCCTTCCCCCAAACACACGCAAGCACCGAGCTCAAATCAACTTAAATCCAAATCAAAGAACTTGTCAATCAAGGAAAGGCAGAAGCAAAAGGTGTAACATCCCAAAATTCTAAATTTTGGAATGTTATAAACACATAGATAGATTGATTGATTGTTTGATTGATTGCGTGAATTGAGTGAAATTCGAATTCTTTTGAAAGTTAAATGAGAGGGAATAAAAGGACTTTCCCAAACTTTCATATTTGCTTTCTGATCTCTATGAATTCAAATGCTTTTCAAACACTAAACCCCGGAGAGAAGATGACATGACTTCTTCCATTTATTTAAATGACAAGGGGTGTTGAAAATATTTGAATTTCATTTGAAAATATTTCAATTCTGAAACTTTATGCGACTCAATGATTTTCACGAGAGAAGATAAAATGACTTCTTCAAATTATATGAAATATGAGTTGGGAGTTTCAAAGAATTAAATTCAAAGTTCTTTTGAATTTATTTTCAATTTGGAATATTAGATCATCATGCCTATCTTATTATCTTGCTTTTTGGTCGATCCTAGAAATTTCACGCAGCTCAAGGACCTTCGGAGAGAGTTGGAGATTTCGTTATTTTCTTATTTGAGAGTTTTTTCGAATTGGAAAAGAGGATCATTTGATTTATTTATTTCATCTTCAATAATTTTTCTGATATCAAAAAAATATAAGAGAGGGAATAATATGACTTTCCCAAAATATAGGAAAAATGAAGATTTAATAAATAGATCAAATTTCGTTTTCCGGTGTTTGTTTGCGTTTTATTTGGATAGGGAAAAATGCGCATTTTTGAAAATTTTATTTTAGGCCCGGAGAAAAGTTCATTTTGTTCGACTTATTTTTAGGAGTCGGGGAAAATTTACTTTATTAGTTTTGGAGTCTGGTAGATTTTATTTTTCTGTGTTTTTCCGAGCGCGGAACCGTTTAAAAAAAAACTCAGCGCCTTGGGCCAAAGGCCCAAGCCGCCGGCCAGCCGGCCAAGGCCAAAGGCCACCGCCCCAGCCAGCGTCGCGTGAGCGCCCAGGCTCCAGGGAGCCGCCGCCGTTGTCTTTTGGAAGTCCTAGTAGGACTTTTGTCCTACTTTCATTTATTCCGTTTCTTTTTCTAGATCTTTCCTACTCCTATTCCAATTCCTTGTCCTCTACCCCAAGTTTTGTCTCCCCTCACCAATATAAATACCCAAGCACCCCCCTCTAAATCATCAAACCCAAAAGCCCCAAGCCTCCACCGCGCCTCTCACCCCGCGCCTAAGCCGCCTCACCACCACCGCCCCGCGCCTAAGCCGCCTCACCACCACCGCGCCGCGCCGCACCTTGCCACCGCCGCCGCCGCACCACCACCTCACCATCACCGCGCCCCTCACCTGCCGCCGTGCCTCTCACCCGCGCCGCGCCCTGCGTCACGCGCCGCGCCGTGCCGCCCTGCGTCACCGCCGCCGCCGCACATTGCCGCGCCGCCGCCGCCCTGCGTCACCCGCCGCGCCGCGCCGCCCTGCGTCACCGCCGCTGCCGCACCTTGCCGCGCCGCCGCCGCCCTGCGTCACCGCGCCGCCGCCGCCCTGCGTCACCGCCGCCGCCGCACCTTGCCGCGCCGCCGCCGCCCTGCGTCACCGCGCCACCGCCGCCCTGCGTCAACGCCGCCGTCGCCGCCGTTGGCCGGAGGTACCGCTCCGCGTCTCTTTTTCTCGGATCATTTTCTTCTAATCGTTCCGATTCTTTTCTTCTCCAAACCGTTCCGGTGTTCTAGATCGGTTTTTCGTTTCGATCTCTTTTTCCGAAAACCCTAGATTAGTTTTCGTTCTTCTTTCGGACCGTTCGTCTCAACGAACGTGATCACCGATTATTCCCGGTTAACGAACGTCCGTTCGTATAACCGTTCTTCTTTTTCTTCTCGTCAGATTTATTCCGCGATCGCGATCTCAGATCCGATCTTCGTTCTAGTTTATCTTCTCGCTCGTTTATCGGAATCAGGTGATTCAAGCGCCTAGAGTTTCGTTTCGAAACCGCCGTTCCGTCTAATCAACTTGAACAAGTTTTTTCCCCAGTAAAATTTGACCTAGTTTCAACTTGCTAGAACCGAGTTGTTTTCTTCCGCCGTTTGTTTTCCGTCGTTTGTTCGGTTCGTTCTTTCTTTGCAAACCGGAGTTCTTAAGTTGAACTTTCTGGTTCGTTCTCTTGTTCGAGTTTTACTTGTGCATTAGATGAGTACTTATTGTGTGGTTACTATTGTTTGCTTACGATAGATTGACCGCAGTGTGACGAGTAGATCTATCACGAGTTTTGAGTGCGAATCATCTTCATCAACATTGCAGGCAAGTTCACACTTTGATCATACCTTTTCTACAACCCAGTTTTATTGCATTAGATCAATCCTCACACATTGCATGATTAGGATCTAATTAAATTGTGGGATGGGAAGTAGATGAGGTAGTACCTATTACCTGTATTATTATGAAACCCTTGGGAGTTACTTCTACGTATGCTTATTATGCCATGCTATGCTAGTAGACGTGGTTTGGGTGAGTGATATCCATGACAGATGTGAGTAGATAATTTTAATGGTTTATCTAAGGTGGCAACTTAAACACACATCTGGGTGGATTGAGGCACCTGATGTCTATCAGGACTTGCCTGTTTTTTTTGGACCGCCACCCAGGCTCAAAGGGATCATAAGATAATTCATGCTAGAAACTTCCGTGTGCAGCCACATGCTACTATGGGCTCTGGCATAGTTGACTAAGTTGTGCGAACTCTTACGGGGTGGACTAGCAGATGTAGGGGATGTAGGTGTACCGGTCTACCCCACATGTAAGGTGCTAGTGCTTCTGAAAGACTATGTCTCGGTCATCCTTTTTGTCAAACACCATGTAGTGCGAGAAAACAAACGGAGGCGATCGAGTCATGTGGGGAAAAGTGTGCAAACCTCTGCAGAGTAACAAACTAATCATGATTAGCCGTGTCCCCGGTTATGGACAACTTGAGTATCTAGTACTTGAATATCATTGTGAATCTCATCACGTTACTTCTAATTAATGTTGTTGGGTTTTAATTATTTTTAATTGGGATTGAGAATGCTGTCAACCATTCTCGATGTTTCACAACCACCATGATAGTTAAATAAAATTATTCCTTTGCAGTAGGGAAAAATTGGCTTTACGCAAAAACCTTATAACCATAGAGCTTTTCCACCAACCAAATATGCATGTAGTGATAGCCATTGTTCATCATTCTCTATGGTGTGAATTTGCCAGTACATTCAATGTACTGACCCGTTCCGGGCTACAACGTCTTATGTTGCAGGTTTCTTACGACGAGTAAGTGATACGTTAGGGTTACGCTTTCTACACTCAAATTTGCCGTTGGTGTTGATGGGAAACCACAACCTTGTTGCTTCCGCTATATTTTGGATTTGAGGTAATGGTATTTACGTTACTTTATACATGTGATTTACCTCTGTTATAAATCCTTCGAGTACTGTGTGTGTCAGCATACTGATCCAGGGATGACACATAAGCACAGAGACTTGATCCATTCGGGTCGGGTCGCTACAAAAGGCCGCGTCTGGCACCTAGTCTAGTCTTCGACGTATTCTCACTAGCGCGGAGCTAAGTGCTGCCACTAGGCATGGGCGGGAGCCCCCGAGGCCCGAGGGCGACTCTCCGGAGACTCCGGGGCGTGTATAGCCCCACTCATTATTACGTGAGAGTGTCATGGGGCGTCGAGCTTCACAGGCACTAGGCCTTCTTCACAGGTACTGGCCTTGCTTCATATCGCCAGACGAGGGCCCCGCCTTGCGCCACACTCTGCCGCCATCGACGGTGATCGGAAACCAGGACGACGCCAATGAGGCAGAGCGGTCGCTAGCGGTTCCCCCAACGACCACGGGTCCCCTGCCGGGGGCAGGCCTTGGGGCACCTCCTCGACAGGGGGCCTACCTCCTGAGAACGCCTTGCTCCGACCGCCGCGGTGACGAACCCGAATCTCGGCCCCTCTCCTGCAGCCCCCTGCGCCCTCCTCCTGAGGGGTATGAGGCTGCAGGATTGGGGCAGTCACCTGCTGTGGCGACATGTATCTCCTGCGACCCATGGTTAGCATAAGCATGCTCCTGAGGGATGAGTGGTACCCGATAATTGCCGCCGCCGGTGCGGCTATCGAGGCTCTCCTAAGGTTCCCGAAAGAGCTCAGCTTCTGGCGTCTCCTCGTCCCAGCCTGGCCCAAGGAATGAGCCATGATCTTCCTCCGGTGCGCACCCATGATCCACCATGCGGGGCACATAAGCTTCCGGGGTCGCCACCCCATGCGCCCCGCCGTAGCGCCCCGCATGCCATGCAGCCTGGCTTGGAGCGCCGTCTTGAGGGTGATGGCACGGCGGTTCGCCGAGGTCGAAGGCCGCGGTGCGCACCCCTTCGTTGGCCTGAGAGGGGGTGTCGGTGTCAAAACCGGCGGATCTCGGGTAGGGGGTCCCGAACTGTGCGTCTAGGCCGGATGGTAACAGGAGGCAGGGGACACAATGTTTTACCCAGGTTCGGGCCCTCTTGATGGAGGTAAAACCCTATGTCCTGCTTGATTAATATTGATGATATGGGTAGTACAAGAGTAGATCTACCACGAGATCAGAGAGGCTAAACCCTAGAAGCTAGCCTATGGTATGATTGTTGTTCGTCCTATGGACTAAAACCCTCCGGTTTATATAGACACCGGAGAGGTTAGGGTTACACAAGGTCAGTTACAAAGGAGGAGATATACATATCCATATTGCCTAGCTTGCCTTCCACGCCAAGTAGAGTCCCCTCCGGACACGAGACGAAGTCTTCAATCCCGTATCTTCATAGTCTAACATTCCGGCCAATGGAGATAGTCCGGCTGTCCGGAGACCCCCTAATCCAGGACTCCCTCAGTAGCCCCTGAACCAGGCTTTCAATGACGACAAGTCCGGCGCGCAGTATTGTCTTCGGCATTGCAAGGCGGGTTCCTCCTCCGAATACACCACGAAAGAGTTTTGAATATAAGGATAGTGTCCGACCCTCCAAAATAAGTTCCACCTACCACCGTAGAGAATAATATTTCCACAAATCTTAATCCGCTGACACATTTTGGCAACATGACATTATGCCATGGCCCGGTGCTTGTTCGAACCGTTTTTCTTCAACCAGGTCCACACATAACGCGAGGTGGTTTCTTCACACGTCTTGTCAAAGCAGAGATCATGTTCCCCCAATTACGGGATTCTCATTAATACGGTCATGGGTAAGCCAACCGTGTCTAGGACTCCTAGATTATAGGCAAGCCCAAACGGCCACGGTGAGGATGCTTGATATTCACCCTCTTTATAAAGGGACAAGGTTTTTGCTTTTTCCGTCTCATGCTCAATCGAACCCCTCCCCTGCCTCGTGTTCTAACACCCAAAGCCCAGGTCAGGTGCTCCGGATCTTCAATCATGTCTGGATCCAGCCTTCAAGGCTGATGGATGCCCTCCTCCGTCACGGAAGAGGATATCAACAAGTTGAGGGAGGCCAGATACCTGACCCCCGAGGTTTCGCATCGGCTGCCTGCTCGAGGGCAGGTTGTCCCCACTCCCGAACCCAACGAGAACGCCGTGTTCGTATCCCACTTCCTCCGAGGCCTAGGCCTCACTCTGGATCCCTTCGCCAGGGGTTTGATGTTCTATTACGGGCTAGATTTCCACGATCTAGCTCCGGACTCCTTTCTCCACATCTCGACATTTATTGTCGTGTGTGAGGCCTTCCTCCGCATTACCCCTCACTTCGGCCTGTGGCTCAAGACCTTTGAAGTGAAGCCAAAGATGATCGAGGGGCAACATGCAGCGTGCGGAGGTGCGTCAATAAGCAAGATGGTAGGAGCTCCGTGGCCGAAAGGTTCCTTTCCAGAGGTGTCCGGATTATGGCAACGGGAGTGGTTTTACATCATGGCTCCCAGAAGTGCCAAGTGGGCGGCTGCCCCTGCTTTCCGCTCGGGCCCCCCACCACAGCTGATGTCATGGATTAGCAGAGGACTGAGCTAGGGTCCAGCCAAGGACGTGCCTATACTACAAAGCCGCATTCAAGATCTCTTCGAGGGAGATTTTAATTTGGTTGTGGTAGTGCAAGTCATGCTGGTTTGTCGAGTCTAGCCCTGCAAACGCCGGCCCCTTCGCTTATAGGAGTTCAACCCAGAAGGACCGCGTGCTATTCAAAGTTTCCCTGGCCTGACGCATGAGGAAATGTACAAGTCATTCTTCGGACCTCAAATAGAGTGTTCGGATACTACCGAGGATGTGGGCCTGCATTCATCATGACGTCATCTTTGAGGAATCTCTCTTTAACCAGGACTGGCTAACAAAAGCAAAGATGATTCGGTGTTCGGCCCCCCTCCCTGAGGGTTTGGAAAATCTGGTGCTGGAAAAGATGCTCGAACTCGCACCTTGCCCGGAGCCCTCGAAGGAAGATACATGGGGGAATAATATGGGCAAAAGCGGGCCCCCATCGCTGCCAGTTCCAACCGAGGTAATGAGCGCCTCCATAAAGGAGGATAACCGAGGAAGGAAGAGGACTGCTTCTGAGGATCTGGAAGCCGAGGCCTCCAAACGAGAGAAGAAGTCTCCAACAGAGGGTCCTTCCTCGAGGGGTGCTCTTGCCGCACAAAGTCCGCGGGAGGATAAGCCCTCCAATGAGTCGTAAGTGATTCAAAAAATACTCTAATAGTGAAGGTACACTACCTTTCCTCTAAGGAGAATAACTACCGCATATAACATGCAGTTCAGGTCTTAGCCCTTCTCTGCTGAGCTCGTCTTCAGGGGATCTTCTTCCGGAGATGGTGGAGAGTGAAACGCCTCCCCCGGACTCCTCCGCTCAAGAAGCGGGCGGCCCCGAAGTGTCGTCACGGAGGGCCTCTCCGGATTTGGTGAGGCCAGAAGATAATCCCATAGTCACCCGAAGTCCCCAACATCCGGTTCTCGAAGAGAGCAAACAAAAGAGTTCGGCACCGTCTGGTATGCGATCGGACGTTCTGAGGGAGCTGTTGGAGCGAGCGGCCATCTCAGAAGAACACCGTGCGCTAAAGGGTACGGTGATGGAAAGAATTTCGTCCGCCGAAAGCGGATTACATGAAGCCTTTATGAGTCTACTGATAGGCTTTGAGGTAGGTGAAATGATATTTGATAGTACCACACATGTTAGGTGTGCCCTGTGTAGATAGTAGCCCCTGAGACTCTGGTTGTCGTCGAGAACGGCGGTGAACAGAGGATCATAGTCCCAGGCAATAACCAGACTGCCTTTATGTGCAGGTGGTGGAAGCTCCGGTGGCTAGACGGACTAGTGAGTTTGCCGAATTAAAGTGGCAACTGGATGCGGCAGACGCCGACATTGAGCTTGTTAACAAGCGGCTTCACAAATCACAGGGTAAGTAATGTTTTCTGGTGAATGTCACATAATAAGAGCAGCATGATGCCAGTATCTTTAATGTGTTGTGACTGCAAACAGAGCTGCCAGCGTGGAGACCCTTCGGGCAGAACTCGCCTGAGCCAAGGAACAAGCGAGGGTTAGTAATGCGGCTGCTTTGAAGGCGGCCGAGGAGTTAAGAGCCGAGAAGGCCGCCCATTGCGAAAGCATAGAAAAGATGGCCAAGATGGCCGTAGAATTAAAAGGCACTGCCGACCGTTGCCAGTTCCTTGAAGAAGAGAACTGAGTGAAGGCAGCAGACCTTGAGAAGGCTACGATGGCAACCAAAGACACTCGCTCTGCTATGAGGGCGAAGAAGGAGGAGCTGCGGGAAGCCAGGGATATTGCGGCTGGGAAGCCCTTTTTGCTGCAGAGGAAGTTCGGAGATCCGCGGTATGCCCCTCTGGATCGGCTGTGGAGTTCGGCAGACGCATATATGGACTTGGTGGCAAGCGTTGTCGATGCGGTCAAATACTTCCGAGATCAGTCAGATCGTGAAGTAGACAAGCTGTTCTGGGCAATTTAACGTTCCAGAGTGTCCGCTTCCCTTGACTGATCAGCTAGCCGAATGGGCCGAACTTAATAGGTTGTCCGGACTCTCCATGAGGTCCGTTGTAGATCATTTGTGGCCGGAGAAGCCGAAGCCAAATAGCTATTTCAGCTTAGTGCAGCAGTTCCTTGGTGCAGCGTCGCGCATCAACACGATGAAGAGGTCAGCATGCATAGAAGGCTCGCGGATGGCCTTTGCCCGTGTCAAGGCATACTGGGCGGAGATGGATGCTACCACTGTTGCGGCGCAAGGTTCGGCCATAAGCCGAGTAGATCCCGAGAACTATTTTGAAGAGGTTCTTGAGGGTGCTCGTTTGATAGAGTCCTAGTGCTCGAAGACTATTATGTTTGAGTGACATGTATTGCCATTGTAAACACAATGTTTTTATGAAATATAGTAAGGCTGTATTTATACTTTTGCCGGAAAGTAATATGATGCCTCCTGTGCGGCATATCTCTCCCTAATAATAAAGCACGGATTGAGTCTCCGGGTTCACCGTCGCGGCATTTTTACAAAAAGGTCCCTGTGGTTTTTAGTATTTAACCCGCATGTCACATCCCTAGCTTCTGGTATTGCCTACTGTTTGCATCTTGCTTGCATCATGTTTAAATTTCTGAAACTTGAATTGAGGATTGTTGAAACCTCAGAAGTCCGATTAAAAGAAGGGCAAGCACCCTTTAAATAGCATTCTGTGAATCCAAAATGCCCTAAAAATAGTTTTGTGAATTTTGGCAAGAGTTATATATCAAACCAAAATTCTGGAACATTTTTAAGGAATTATTTGGTCTCTGAATTTAAATCAATAATCTATTTGAATTTGGGGATATATTCATAATATATAATGAATATATTTTCAAATGCTTTGAAATGTTTTATGTACTTTTGGAATAGTCTAGAGAGGTAGCATAAAATATCTCAGAGTGTTTTGGCACTATTTTGAATTCATTTTGAATTTTGAATCAGTGGCAAAATGTATAAATAAAAATAAAACAAAACAGAGATAAAATTAGAAAAGGCAGAGGACTTACTAGGTCCTTACCTGGCGCCCACCTCGTGGCCCAGCACTGTAGCTGAGGCCCAGCCAAGCAGGCATCTGACACGCCAGTCGTCTCCCTCCTCCCGCCAGTCGGACGGGGTGCGTGCCCGGCGCGCGCGCGTTCGGCCCGGCACGCAACACCCTACCTGGCTGCCCCATCGTCGCCCTGGACGCCTCCCGCGACTCCACGCAACCCTCTCAACCCCCTCTCACTCTCCCCCCAGCCTCGTCCCCTCCTCCGTCCTGCTCCTCTCACCACCGAACAGAGCCGTCGCCACCGTCACCGTTCGTCATGGCCACCGACCTCCCCACGCCCAGCCATCCCGACCACGAGCTCTGCTTCGCTATCGCGCACCTCTACGCCGAACCACATGACCCCGTATGCCCTGAAGCCCCGTCATCGAGCTCATCTTCTCTGCATGGCCACCGGAGATCGCCATCGTCGCCCCGTCGCCTCCAAGCCTCCCCCGAGCCACTAAGCCGCTCGTCTGATTCACCGTGAGCTTCTCTTTCGTTCCCCTCTCTCCCCTTGCTCGATTGTGCCACGTAGTCGTCGTTCCCGCTGGACCCGAGAACTCACCGCCACCGGCCATGGCGCCGCCATAGCTAGAGCGCATCCATGACGCATCCGAGCCCACCCCCGTGCTCAGCGAGTCCGTAGGACTCCGTAGCAACCCGCAGCTCGTCCTTCCGTGCATCAAAACGCCGTTTCCAAGCGTGTCGTAGCTCCGGCCGCCGCCCAATTGGTCGCCGCCGTCGACCCCAGCCTCCCTGCGCCCAGCCGCGTACACCCCTAGATGCGGGCGAGCGAGGGCTCCCTTCTAATGCCCTCAACGCACCCAGCCGCTGCCACTAGCGCCACCCCGGCGAGCCGCCGCCGCACCGGATGGTCGCCGACGGTTAACTCCGGCTGTGCCGACGTGGCACAGCCATTACCGGCTAATCCCTCCACTAACCAACCCCCCCTAGGCCACTGACTCATGGGCCCAACGCCCTAATTAACATAGATTACATTTTTTGTTTAGTTTTAACTAACCTTAGTGGGCCCACGTGTCAGCTTTGACCAAGCTGACGTGGATGTTGACTGGGCCCACATGTCTGTGACCCTAACCAGCCCTAAGACACTGACTATGGGGTCCCATGCGTCAGGTTTGACCTGGGTCAACCCAGTTGTCCTGCTGACGCAATGCTGTTGTCATGCTGACGCAGTAATGGTTTCTAGATTTAAAATAATTCAGAAAATTCCAGAAAATTAGCAAAACTTCTAAAAATCATAGAAAATCAACCGTAGCTCCAAATGAAATAAATTATATATGAAAAATTATCAGAAAAATTCAAGGAATCCATCTATACCATTTTCATGCATGTTTGAGCAAGTTAAACTCACTGATTAGGATGAAACATGATTAGGGCAAATTTCATATTAGGTTTGGAGTTGGAATTTGATATAGCTTAGAATTCCACTTCAATTAAAATGACTTTCTGTTGCATTAGCCAAAACACACTCATTTTGCCATGTCATGAGCATGCATCATATTGTTGCATTGCATTGATTGTGTTTCTTCCTTGTTTGCCGGTATTGTCCCCTCTCAGTAAACGTGGTTCTGACGATGAGTTCGATGACACCGATGAAGAGCTATTACTATCTTCAGAAGTTCCAGGCAAGCAAACCCCCTTGTTCATTCCGATACAATCCTACTCTCTCACTCCTGCTCTCTTTTATTGCATTAGGATAACAACGATTCAATTGTTACATGCTACGGTAGCTGAACCCCTTTCCTCTGCATGACCTGTCATTGCCACAGTAAATAGATGAAACCCACTAGCATGAGTAGGGGTTGTTTGAGCCCTGATGTGCCTACTCATTCATGCTTGTTTGTCATGCCTGCTACTGCTTAGAGTTGAGTCAGGTCTGATTCATCGGGGATGAGTTGGAATGTGGTGAACATGTCCTACTGTTGAGAGCTAAGTGTGTGAACACGATTTGGTAAAGGTAGCGGTCAGAGGCCATGTAGGAGTACATGGTGGGTTGTCTCATTGCAGCCGTTCTTAGGAACTGAGTTCTGTGCCTGTGATCCATGAACAGGTACTACCACTCATTGGGATCCTTAATTGACCCTCTCGGCTTCTTAATCACCCTAGTCCTCTGTCCAGGAGTTGCAACTAGTTTCTGGTGTTTGTAGGATATGTGTTGGCGGCCGTGCGTAGCGCTGACCCCAGGGGTGGGCTATGTTGCGGTAGATACACCATGGTCGGGCATGCCGGGCGCCTGTTTGGTGTCTCGGAACCCTGTACACATCGTTCGGGGCCGTATGTGGAAACCTCGGCCGGACTCCCTTCGGATGGAACCTGGATAGGCGATAAACCTGGACTAGAGACTTGAGTGTTTAGGTAGGACATGGCCGACACCCTCGTTGGGCTTCTGCTTGAAGGTTGCCGAGTACATGTCGTGTAAACGACGGTAAGTGGTGGGAGCGTGTGTGAAGAAGTACACCCCTGCAGGGTTATCATTATCTATTCGAATAGCCGGATTCCTCGGATATGGAAACTTGGACCCCTTGCATAGTTCATAGAAAAGTGAAAGTGGATGCTCTAAGACTCGCAAGATAAGCGTGAGTGCTATGGATGGCGTTCTCGTAGGGAGACGGGAGCGGATCCATAGTGGTGTATTGAATGCTGAATATGTGGACTCGTGTGCGCCACCCCAAAAGAGTTGCTTGCAGTCGTAGTTCATGTTAGCCACTGAGTCAAAGCTGGCTTGCTGCAGTTAAACTCTACCACCCCCTTTGTTGATACCGATGCATATGTAGTTAGTTCTGATGTAAGTCTTGCTGAGTACAATTGTACTCACGTTTGCTTAATTTATGTTTTTGCAGAGAGGCTTCAGTCTCGCTAGTATTTCCGCATGGACTTTGACGTTTAGCTTGATACCTCAGCTACGATCTTGTGCCCTCGGCAGGATCTGGTAGATAGTCAGGCTTCTTAGCCTTTTCCCATTTGTCGATGTCTGTACTTAGACATGTTAAGCTTCCGCATGTGCTTGATTTGTATGTTGTGATTGTTGGGTCATGAGACCCATGTTTGTATTTCTGGCTCCTTGGAGCCTAATGAATAAATACTTGAGTCATAGAGTTATGTTGTGATGCCATGTCGTATTTACTCATATCGAGCATATTGTGTGTATGATTGAAATGCTTGGTATGTGTGGGATCCGACAATCTAGTTGTTTATCCTTGGCAGCCTCTCTTATGGGGAAATGTAGTCTTGTGCTTCCATGAGCCATAGTAGTCCGCTACAACCCGGGTCACCGGAGTCCTGCTAGCCCAGCACTACTGCTCAGGACACTTGACTGGCCGGCATGTGTTTCACTTTGTTCCTGTGTCTGTCCCTTCGGGGAAATGTCACGCGGTGACAACCGGAGTCCTGCCTAGCCTGCTACAGCCCGGGTTCCCGGAGTCCTGTTAGCCCAGTGCTACCGCCCGGATTCACACGCTGCTGACCGACATGCTCGATGTGATTCATGTATGCCTGTCCCCATAGGTTAGTGCCGCTTTGGGTTCACGACTAGCCATGTCGGCCCGGGTTCTCTGTCATATGGATGCTAGCGACACTATCATGTACGTGAGCCAAAAGGCGCAAATGGTCCCGGGCCATGGTAAGGCGACACCCTTGGGAATACCGTGCGTGAGGCCGCAAAGTGATATGAGGTGTTACCGGCTAGATCGATGTGACTTGGAATCGGGGTCCTGACAGCGTTGGTATCAGAGCCTGACTACCTGTAGGATTACCAAGCCAAGCTGGTCGAAGTTGAGTCTAAAAATGCTTTAGTTATATAAGGGAATTGATTGTGGAAGGGAACATAAGGCTCTTTTTACTCCTTTACCTTATGCCCTTCTGATCTGAGTCAACCTCTTCTTCTCTACGGGGATTAAGAACTAGGCCTTCTCATCTATCTATTAGGATGACGAGTTACTATGTTAGAGACTTATAGGATTGTTGGTTCCAGGCCTTAATTCAGTTTCTACTACTTTTAGTATGTTGTCAGCTGAACCAGAACCTTGATATGATGATGTTGAGTGGTTATGCCACCATTTTGCAGGATGTCTCAAATCTTTTGAGCATTTACATCCGTTATGCTGTCCGAGTCATCCTAGGTTTCTACATAGTCTGATGCATTTGCAAATCCATTCTTTTCGTTCCCGTTGTTCCTTTGGGCCAGTTCAACCACACTAATCGATGAGTTGAGGTACTATATTGCCTCGACATATATGTTGGAGCTATTATTATGACCCTTGGTGTCTTACGGAGTCACCTAGTAATCTAGCAATGCTTTGTATTCCTAGTGTGATGACTCTAGCCATTAATCCCAAAGCATCCCGTGATGCCATTTAGTAGTAGGTATTCTACTCCTGGGTTCTTGACCCAAGATTCACTCTACTTACCTCGTGTTGATAGTGTTGCTCGTACCTTTAGGATATTAGTAATCTTTGTGACAGTCTTCGAGGTCCGTGGTATATCATTCTTCCAAATACCATGAACCATCCTTGGTAGAAATTCGTTTGAATCAAAAGATCACAACCAGAGTACTCCTGAGGAGTTCTCCATTCATAATTGTGACTCTGCCAGTCCTACCTCTCAGCATGGGTTATCCGGAAGAAATATGTTGAACTTTTTCGACATACTAACCTATGCATCCACAACTCAGAAAGATATATGTTCCTTTGAGTTGTCCCTCTGTAGTTGTATTCTGATCCTTGTCTATCAGTTGATAGCCAAGTTTATGTCGTGCATTCGTGTTATCGATGCCTATTATTCTTGTGGTCCATCGAGCCATTCTATTCCGGAATGACTAGGAGAAACAAACTCCAGCACCTCATCCATTTCTTGGATTGGTCGAAGTAGTTGTATTCCGCAGATCAAAATGCCAATCCAGCTTTTGTTCTGTTCTACCTCGGAGTATTACCCCCTTTATGTCAGGATTGTCATAGGAATTGCAGCATCTCTCATGAATTCTTGACGTAGTGATACTCTCTCCATCATTATTCATTTCTCGGTTTCCATGTTGTTGCAACCGGAATGTCGACAAGTGAATCGTGATGTGTGGAATCAATACTCCTAGCAACCCCGTTGCTTGGTAGTTAAAGGACAATAACTTCATTCTTAGCATGTTGGTTATTGAATCATCGTTCTAAGGCAGATTGTGCTACCTAATCATTGTTTCTGGTGCACTCTTCGACCAATGTGTTAGGAGTGTGTCAATCCATCACTCTCTTGGTCAAATTGTCTTGACCTGAAAAGCAAGATTGTTCTAGAGCTTATTAACATATCAGTGGTTCGTGATGTTCCGAATATCTTCTTGGAAGTATTACCAGGTTGTCACCTGCCCGCTATGTTGAGTTCGTGATCATGTTGGTTTTCCTCCAAACCGTCCTTTCTCCAAGAATCTGTGTCGGATACCCTGAGCAAGTTGTTTAAGCTAAACAACAACTTGGAGAGTTGAAAGATAAAAGCTTGTATGACTCAGTTCATTCGAAAGGGATATCTTGCGTGTGCGTGCGTGTGTGTTGGAGAAATATGATATCTTCATCAATTGATCCTCGTGATCAATTGTCGGTGCTATTGTCTTACCCAAACTTTGATTTGAGTGTGGGCTACCGTCAAATCAAATCAAAACCAACGATATTCGTAATGTTTTCCTACTCATGGTTGATTCCTCGAGCATACATCATTATATTCTTTGGGTCTGACCAATGCTATCACCGTGTTCACTTAATTATGGATTTCCATTTATATGGAAACCTGGATGAATTGTTGTTGAGCCCATTGACAACATCCATGTCCTCTCCATGATTTTGTCGAACATTAAGCGAGTGTTGGAAACTTTTGAAAGCATCTCTTCATGCTAGCTCATGAAGCATATGTTGGATGAAAGAAGTGACTTCCTCTGATTCATGTGCATTTGGTGCAAGTTGCCGCTGTGAGTTCAAGAAGGTTAGTTTTGCTTCCTCTGGAATCATCCCAAGTCAGTCATGCACGTGTGAAGTATTCCATGGTCTGATAGACTGATCATCTTCATTCCATATGAATTCCATAGCACACTAAGCCACTGATTGACCTGTTCCAGGAAAAGGATTTGTTGTGCTATCCTAGGTCATGCACAAGATTTTGATATCCTCAATGATGGTTCCCCACCAGAACTCGGTAGTGTTTTATTATAAGACTACTGTGTGGTCATACTTGTCTGGGACAACGTGTTCACATGTTGTAGCAGAACCAGCTCATGTTTTGGAGCTTTCTATCGCAGTTCATTCCCCGAGAATCTCGCAACGTCGTCTCGTCGATTTGTGTTGCAAACTTTCATTCTCCTTTCTAGACTCGATGAGTCTGGAATATCCTGACACCAACCAGATCTGAATCTCAGGTAGATATGATGGTTGGAGCATTTTCCAAGAACTATAATATTGGTCCCTCGATAACCGGTAAAGTGGATGTCGTGGCCAAGACATCCAGCCGAAAGACCTATTATTGTAGTATCTCGATTGAAGAAAGTTGGCCACCTCCCTATAAGGAATTTGTAGGATTTACCTCCGTAGTTAATCCTTACGGATTCTTGTGCTTCCGAAGTCCGACCTTTTACTTGATGTCCTAGATACCAAACCGTATCAATAAATGGGTTATCCTAGCACATCAAGGAGAACATTAGAAGCGGAGTGCTAAATGTCTCTCGGTCGATCATCCAGATTTTGTTCCCTTGGCCTTGCTAAGGTGAAATCTGAGAAAGTGTTATCTTCCTTTGCATCTGCATCATCCATCACCATTCATCATGGTGGTATGTTGTGTTGCCAGGATCCTTGACACGGATATTGGTAAAACCTTGATGAATATGGAGATGCTCAAGTTCTTGAGAGCACGCGCAAGCACCAAGTTTTACCGTTGGCATTAACTGGGATTTGCTTCCAGTTTCCTCGGTTATGTTATAACCTTTTCAACAGTGGACTCACTCTTGACTGTTGAGCTCTTCCCCAGTTACCAGAATCATTCCCAACATTTGCATTTTGTTCCCAGCTTGCACCTCAGTAGTTGTTGTTCATGATCATCTTCAAAAGTGGACTTACCATGGGTCCCATCCATTTCCGATGATAAGCAAAAATCATCCATTGCATTGTCTTCAACAAGATAGTCCACATCATCCATTCTAGTCGGAGTATGCCATTCTTCGAACTTCTTCAAATGATTGTTGTGATTGCCTTAGGCTGGTATAGAGAGTTTCAATGATCTTTGTATCAAAAGTAATTCTTTTTGCCACCTAAGGGAAAATCCCACGAGTCATGTCCCCTAAGGTGCCCCATTATGGAATCATGGCAATTATTTCCTCGCTATCTTGAAATCATGCACCATCCTTTTCAGCGTGGAATTTTTGCCTACCCAGTAGAACCTTGTCATCTACCTCCTTTCCATCACTCCTGATCTGTGTTTCATGTCTCAGCTCGAGAGATGTTACTATGTCTCATTCCATGAGTTGATCTTGTGATCATTAAGATGATCCTAAGTTGCTCGAACCTCAGGAAGGTCGATTCTTCTTAAATTCTCCTTTTCCACTCGTTGTCATGTTGGATGTAGTTCTCAAAACAAGACGTCGAGATTAAGGTGATGCAATGAATCAACATCCTCGAGAAAGACATCTGGATCATGAAGATTGTGATAGCTTGTGTCTCTCTGTCTTCTTACCTCACGACTTGAATCTCGGGACGAGATTCTTGTTTAGTAGGGGTGAGCTATCACATCCCTAGCTTCTGGTGTTGCCTAGTGTTTGCATCTTGCTTGCATCATGTTTAAATTTCTGAAACTTGAATTGAGGATTGTTGAAACCTCAGAAATCTGATTAAAAGAAGGGCAAGCACCCTTTAAATAGCATTCTGTGAATCCAAAATTCCCTAAAAATAGTTTTGTGAATTTTTGCAAGAGTTATATATCAAACCAAAATTCTGGAGCATTTTTAAGGAATTATTTGGTCTCTGAATTTAAATCAATAATCTATTTGAATTTGGGGATATATTCATAATATATAATGAATATATTTTCAAATGCTTTGAAATGTTTTATGTACTTTTGGAATAGTCCAGAGAGGTAGCATAAAATATCTCAGAGTGTTTTGGCATTGTTTTGAATTCATTTTGAATTTTGAATCAGTGGCAAAACGTATAAATAAAAACAAAACAAAACAGAGATAAAATTAGAAAAGGTAGAGGACTTACACAGGTCCTTACCTGGCGCCCACCTCGTGGCCCAGCACTGTAGCTGAGGCCCAGCCCAGCAGGCAGCCGACACGCCAGTCGTCTCCCTCCTCCCGCCAGTCGGAAGAGGCGCGTGCCCGGCGCGCGCGCGCGTTCGGCGCGGCACGCAGCACCCTGCCTGGGTGCCCCATCGTCGCCCTGGACGCCTCCCGCGACGCCACGTAGCCGTCTCGACCCCCTCTCACCCTCCCCCCGGCCTCGTCCCTTCCTCTGTCCTGCTCCTCTCACCACCGAATGGAGCCGTCGCCACCGTCACCGTTCGTCATGGCCACCGACCTCCCCACGCCCAGCCATCCCGACCACGAGCTCCGCCTCGCTGCCGCGCACCTCTATGCCGAACCACACGACCCCGTACGCCCTGAAGCCCCGTCATCGAGCTCATCTTCTCTACACGGCCACCGGAGATCGCCTTCGCCCCCCCGTCGCCTCCAAGCCCCCCCCGAGCCACTGAGCCGCTCGTCTGATTCGCCGTGAGCTTCTCTTTCGTTCCCCTCTCTCCCCTTGCTCGATTGCGCCACGTAGTCGTTGTTCCCACCGGACCCGAGAACTCACCGCCGCCGGCCATGGCGCCGCCGTAGCTAGAGCGCATCCACGACGCACCGAGCCCACCCCCGTGCTCAGCGAGTCCGCAGGACTCCGTAGCAACCCACAGCTCGTCCTTCCGTGCATCAAAATGTCGTTTTCGAGCGTGTCATAGCTCCGACCGCCGCCCAAGTGGTCGCCGCCATCGACCCCAGCCTCCCTTCGCCCAGCCGGGTACACCCCTAGATGCAGGCGAGCGAGGGCTCCCTTCTGGTGCCCTCAGCGCACCCAGCCGCTGCCCCTAGCGCCACCCCGGCGAGCCGCCGCCGCACCGGATGGTCTCCGACGTTTAACTCCGGCTGTGCCGATGTGGCACAGCCATTAGCGGCTAATCCCTCCACTAACCAACCCCCCCCCCTAGGCCACTGACTCATGGGCCCAACGCCCTAATTAACATAGATTACATTTTATGTTTAGTTTTAACTAACCTCAGTGGGCCCACGTTTCAGCTTTGACCAAGCTGACGTGGATGTTGACTGGGCACACATGTCTGTAACCCTAACCAGCCCTAAGACACTGACTATTGGGTCCCATGCGTCAGGTTTGACCTAGTTCAACCCAGTTGTCCTGCTGATGCAATGATGTTGTCATGCTGACGCAGTAATGGTTTCTGGATTTAAAATAATTCAGAAAATTCCAGAAAATTAGCAAAACTTCTAAAAATCATAGAAAATCAACCGTAGCTCCAAATGAAATAAATTATATATGAAAAATTATCAGAAAATTCAAGGAATCCATCTGTACCATTTTCATGCATGTTTGAGCAAGTTAACCTCACTGATTAGGATGAAACGTGATTAGGGTAAATTTCATAATAGGTTTGGAGTTGGAATTTGATATAGCTTTGAATTCCATTACAGTTAAAATGACTTTCTGTTGCATTAACCAAAACACACTCATTTTGCCATGTCATGAGCATGCATCATAATGTTGCATTGCATTCATTGTGTTTCTTCCTTGTTTGCCGGTATTGTCCCCTCTCAGTAAACGTGGTTCCGACGATGAGTTCGATAACACCGATGAAGAGCTATTACTATCTTCAGAAGTTCCAGGCAAGCAAACCCCCTTGTTCATTTCGATACAATCCCACTCTCTCGCTCCTGCTCTCTTTTATTGCATTAGGATAACAACGATTCAACAGTTACATGCCGCGGTAGCTGAACCCCTTTCCTCTGCATGACCTGTCATTGCCACAGTAAAGAGATGAAACCCACTAGCATGAGTAGGGGTTGTTTGAGCCCTGATGTGCCTACTCATTCATGCTTGTTTGTCATGCCTGCTACTGCTTAGAGTTGAGTCAGGTCTGATTCATCGGGGATGAGTTGGAATGTGGTGAACATGTCCTACTGTTGAGAGCTAAGTGTGTGAACACGATTTGGTAAAGGTAGAGGTGAGAGGCCATGTAGGAGTACATTGTGGGTTGTCTCATTGCAGCCGTTCTTAGGAACTGAGTTCTATGTCTGTGATCCATGAATAGCTACTACCACTCATTGGGATCCTTAATTGACCCTCTCGGCTTCTTAATCACCCTAGTCCTCTGTCCATGACTTGCAACTAGTTTCTGGTGTTTGTAGGATATGTGTTGGCGGCCGTGAGTAGCGCTGACCCCAGGGGTGGGCTATGTTGCGGTAGATACACCGTGGCCGGGCATGCCGGGCCCCCGTTTGGTGTTGGTGTCTCGGAACCCTGTACACATCGCTCAGGGCCGTATGTGGAAACCTCGGCCGGACTCCCTGCGGATGGAACCTGGATAGGCGATAAACCTGGACTAGAGACTTGAGTGTTTAGGTAGGCCGTGGCCGACACCCTCGTTGTGCTTCCGCTTGAAGGTTGCTGAGTACATGTCGTGTAAACGATGGTAAGTGGTGGGAGCGTGTGTGAAGAAGTACACCCCTGCAGGGTTATCATTATCTATTCGAATAGCCGGATTCCTCGGATATGGAAACTTGGACCCCTTGCATAGTTCATAGAAAAGTGAAAGTGGATACTCTAAAACTCGCAAGATAAGAGTGAGTGCTATGGATGGCGTTCTCGTAGGGAGACGGGAGCGGATCCATAGTGGTGTATTGAATGGTAAATATGTGGACTCGTGTGGGCCACCCCAAAAGAGTTGCTTGCAGTCGTAGTTCATGTTAGCCACTGAGTCAAAGCTGGCTTGCTGCAGTTAAACTCTACCACCCCCTTTGTTGATACCGATGCATATGTAGTTAGTTCTGATGTAAGTCTTGCTGAGTACAATTGTACTCACGTTTGCTTAATTTATGTTTTTGCAGAGAGGCTTCAGTCTCGCTAGTAGTTCCGCGTGGACTTCGACATTTAGCTTGATTCCTCAGCTACGATCTTGTGCCCTCGGCAGGATCTGGTAGATAGTCAGGCTTCTTAGCCTTTTTCCATTTGTAGATGTCTGTACTCAGAGATGTTAAGCTTCCGCATGTGCTTGATTTGTATGCTGTGATTGTTGGGTCATGAGACCCATGTTTGTATTTCTGGCTCCTCGGAGCCTAATGAATAAATACTTGAGTCGTAGAGTTATGTTGTGATGCCATGTTGTATTTACTCATATCGAGCATATTGTGTGTATGATTGAAATGCTTGGTATGTGTGGGATCCGACAATATAGTTGTTTATCCTTGGTAGCCTCTCTTATGGGGAAATGTAGTCTTGTGCTTCCATGAGCCATAGTAGTCCGCTACAGCCCGGTTCACCGGAGTCCTGCTAGCCCAGCACTACTGCTCAGGACACTTGACTGGCCGGCATGTGTTTCACTTTGTTCCTGTGTCTGTCCCTTCGGGGAAATGTCACGCGGTGACATCTGGAGTCCTGCCTAGCCTGCTACAGCCCGGGTTCCCGGAGTCCTGTTAGCCCAGTGCTACCGCCCGGATTCACACGCTGCTGACCGACATGCTCGATGTGATTCATGTATGCATGTCCCCATAGGTTAGTGCCGCTTTGGGTTCACGACTAGCCATGTCGGCCCGGGTTCTCTGTCATATGGATGCTAGCGACACTATCATATACGTGAGCCAAAAGGCGCAAACGGTCCCGGGCCATGGTAAGGCGACACCCGTGGGAATACCGTGCGTGAGGCCGCAAAGTGATATGAGGTGTTACCGGCTAGATCGATGTCACTTGGTATCGGGGTCCTGACACCGCAATCCTTTTTTAATCTGAGAAAAACGTTTCAATCTTTAGAAAGAACGGTGGGATGTGCAGCGCCGAAGATGCACGCAGGGGAGGTTCCAGCACACGCCGGCATGGAAGAAGACTAGACGCGGCGGCGTTCATTCTCCGGCCAGATCACGCCGGATTCCGACATGGTTCGAGAGCTCGAGCTCCTGCAGGTGGCCATGGTAGAGAAGAAAAAGAGAACGAGGAGAGGGATGAAAGCGGATTGCCTCGGGACGACGGCTGGACTCGCCAGCCTCGTACTCAACGGGGAAGAGGAGCGCCACAGGAGGAGGGGAGCGGCAGGGAAGGAGCGGGGCTAGCGACGCTCGCCGCGGACCGCGGCAGAGCATGACTGCTTCGAGCAGAACGGCGCGAGAAGGGAAACAGAAGGATAAGAGGAGGAGGTCGCTAGAGGGGCGGCATCGGGCGGCGGCGTTTCCGACAGGAGGTAAGCGCGCGAGGGGCGGCGATGGCCGAACCACTCTCTCTCTCGTGTGTGGGTGTGTGTGGTGGCTAGGGATGGAGAGGAGGACGAGGGGGGTCGAAAGAATGGGGATCGGGATCGAGCGAGGCTCTCCCTGGCGGCTAGGGTTGACGAGGTGCCACTAGGCCTTGGGCCAAAAGTGTTGGCTGGTGCTGCTCTCTCTCTCTCTTCCTTCAGTTTTTTTTCTATTTCTGAAAAAAACAGAGATTTGAATAAAGAAAAGGAGGTCTAGGAGAAGAGTTTGGGCATGGGGTTATTTTACCTGGACTCAGAAAAATGATCTTGATCCATAAAATATAAATGGGCATGATTGAAAGTTTAAATTCAAACTCTACGACTAGGATTTATAAGTGTCCAAAAATATTAAGATTTTTGGTGGAACTTGGGAAAAAGATAGAAGATGTATCAACAAAGTTTGGAGGTATACCTTGAAGTAGAAAAAAGGCACGGGATTTTTGTAAAGGATCAAAAGGAATTTGAAAAGGAAATTTAAATAAAATAGAAGGAAGGTTCAAATGATTTCCTGGAAATTTTCATAGTTTTTAATTTGGTCATCCAGGATTTTTAGTATGTCGTCCGGGTTAGCCAAATAGAGGATAGAGAGAGATCCGAGAGTTTGAGAGAGACACATGAGAGAGAATGGTACATGAGAAGTGAGAGAAACGTGAAAGATAGAGGCATAAAAAATATGTAAGAGAGAGTGAGAGATACGTATGTGAAAAGTTGAGGCGTGCAAGATTTAAACCCAAAAAATGTATGGTGACTCGCGTTCATATCCGTGGGAAATAGACCATCACAACCAAGAAAAAAAAAGCAAACACCCGTGTTGGGTGTGCCTGCACGACGACCTAATCATATTGCACAGGTCATGCGGGGTCAATAGGTTTGCCAACCCTGTTTACAGAACATATTGTGATGGGCTGGATTCATTCATTGCTTCATCGTTGAATTTTATAAATATTAAGAATTGATGATTGTTGCATGAGTAGTATTCTTACGAGGGTTAAGATGGATACATGTCCCATATAGAGAAAAGTAATCTATTGGTGTGATGTCGTCAGATCGATGAAGAAAAGGGACATGAACAAGATGTTAGTGTTTGTCACAATAACATAAACTTTTCAATATTTTTGTTTCTTGTTAAAAAGCATGGGCTCTTTTATACGTCAGGAAGATGCATAATGGGGCGAGTTTATGAATTTCATCATCCAATAAAAGCATCACAAAAGTTGAACAATGTAGTATTCAAAGGGATAAAGAATTCATCTTTAATTTATTTGTAGAGGAGTTAACAAGTCAGTATCTGACTTAATAACTTCAAACTAACTACTATATTTTTTAAATAGGTGTCATCTCGCAAGATAATTTGAGTATGTGGGGATTTTTAGCCGTGCATATTGGGTTAGAGTTTGTGATATCCACCCATTGCAACGCACGGGCATTTGTGCTAGTCAAATATAAAAGGACTGTGCTAATGTCCGACCGTTCCGAACATTAGCAACAGATCTGGACGAGTTTTCAGCTATTCACTTAAAGTAGGTGCATGCATGCATGCGGCTGATTTCTTTGAAAAAAATACGAGAGCCCACACGGACTCTTTTCCCTAATTGTTGCATGCATGCACATAAGACCAAAATGATGATGTCAGCAGACATTCCATCTAATTCAAAAATTCAAAATGTTTTGTAGCTCTAATCGTTGCTCTGATTGAAAAACCGTTTTCACATAAAAGATTTGTCGCGACGAGACCTTCTAAACTAGATCCCATGTTGATATGTTTCGATGACTTTTTTGGGTCAAAAGTTACAGCCCCACGCTAAGTTATCACATCTGTGGTACATAAGTTATCATCTTGTTTACATATAAATTACCGGGGCATGAAAATGGCTCCTCCAACATTCTCTTCACATGCAAATGCAGTAGAGCACATGAAATCTGATGTCATTGTAAATTCTTGCTATTTCGAAACTGCAAAATGTTTTAAAACTCAAACTATCGTTTTTGATTGAAAAATCGTCTTCACAAAAATAATCCATCATGATGAGAACTTTGAAACTAGATCTAATGTTGACATGTTTTGATCACTTTTTTGGTCAAAGGTTACCGTAAAGTTATCAGTTATGTTATATGTATACTAACATGTTATTTATGCAGAAGTGGCCGGAGATGTGTTTTCAATGACTTCTTTCGGTCTTTCCCCTGAGTAAAGAATACCAATATTTATACCCGAGTTATCAGCTCCGAATGCATACATTACCATGTTGTTTGCACAGAAATAACTGGGGTATGTTTAAATAACATTGTATTCAGGTCTTAAGTTATCGCGTTGTTTGTACGTGTGTTATCAGGTCTATGTTGTGCGAGTTACCATGCTATTGAAAAAAAAAGTTACCAGAGGTATATTTCATCAACAACCCTCCCCACCCCTCACCACCATCACCGAAAAGTTATCAGGACTGGGGCACATAATTTATCAGGTCTCCAATTTGTGAGTTATCATGTTATTCACACAAAAATTTACCAAGGATATATTTCATCAACCACCCTTCCCCGACCCGGTCACCAAAATTTACCAAGACTGGGGGTACATTATTTATCAGGTCTACGATGTGTGAGTTACCATGCTATGCACATAAAAGTTACCGGGGGTATATTTCATCACTCTTCCCTCGCGAAAAGTACCATGATCGGGGTGCATAAGTTATCAGGCCTTCGATGTGTGAGTTACCATGTTATTCACACAAAAATTACCGGGGGATATTTGATCACCCCCCCCCCCCACACACACACACGTCAAAAGTTATCAGGACTCAGGTACATAAATTATCAGGTCTGTGATGTGTGAGTCATCATGATATTCCACAACTTATAATGTATATGAAATAATGTACTCCCTCTGTATGAATTAGTACAAATTCGAGTCACATATTTTGGGACGGGGAAGTACAAGAATGGGCCAACAAACAACAAAAAAACAGTTTTTTATTTCCTACCATGGGGTTTAAAAAGGTCACATAGATAGTTTCCATTTGTAAGACAACAATTAGTATCATGTGAGTCGGTTATTGACATCGTACAACATTGAACAGACCTGAGTTCGAACCCTACTTTGCACGTTGTTTTTTTACTCGTTGGAACTGACAATCAATACGCGAGAAAAGAAAACAATAAGGAGCATCATTTGGATTGGAAAGGACAAACGAAAAAAAACGGCGACAACTACGTTCCTTTGGATCAGAAAGGAAAAATGAAAAAAAGCAGCGACAGCGACGTCCGGTGGGAGCGGGATCGACAACGACGTTCGGATGACAGCGACAGCGACGTCTAAAACACATAAGCAAAACGTGCGCCGTTGGATACGGAACGGACGGCATCCAAATAGTGCGGATCTGTTACAAACAACCAGTCGGCAGGAAAATAGCTTTCTCAAATATAAAATTGTCTCTAAATCCCTGTTCATAGAAGTGCAATAAGCCATCAATGCCAGAATACAAACGTTTATATGCCTTGACAATAGATTCTTTAGTTGAACTTAGATGGACATGTATCAGATCAAGAAAAGAATATGTTTATTGTACACTCATTAATATGTCAATGGCTATTATTAACTTAAACTGCAAGCTAAAATGGCTGCACAATTTTGGAAAGGGACTGCGAAAAAGAAATAAGACATTATTGCACAAAACAACAATATATTCTGATGCTTATATGCATTGCAATTAAATAAATTTATGAGTACCTCACATGCTCTATTTATGATGCAAAGTCTAATCATTTTATTTTTGATCCACAACAAATTTCTACATTCTAGAAAACTCTCATGGATGCCAAGGAACAAATAAGGAAAACAGACAAGAGAGCGATACGCACGGATGACCAAAGAAGAAGAAAACATGAAAAACTGAAAAAGCATAAAGAAGCCTATCAGCAAAACAAAAGAAATGAAGATTCACTCAAGTTGTAAAAAAATATACCCAATGAAGAAAGAAGTATGCAAATATGGAGCCAACACAAAAGGCAAAAAATGAACACGAGAAAGGGAGAAATATGCAAATATGCATTTAAAGCAATAGAAAGATAGAATAGAGCAAACTAAATCTAGCTATGGATTGAGTGTAATGGACTAAGCAAAAGATTCAATTGCGATGAAGAATCTTGCATATGTCGCAACAGAACTGGGTCTTAGAATAACTATACGACTATGACTTCGCGATTAGCACACACGAGAGAATCATACATGTAAGTAAATGAAAAGAAGTATTGCTTGTACGATATTTTTATTACCAGTACTGTAATATAAAGATAGGGTGTTCGTCCAAATTTATGGCTATGATTTATGTCTCATATTATAATATAAAGAATTTTATTTTTAATTCATCCATCCTTTTTGTCATCATCAAACTTAACCTTTACCTAGCCAACCTAATTCATGGCAATTGGTGTTTGCTCCGTTGTTAAGCATGCTTCTGTTTTCATTTTTAAGTGATAAACAGACAATAAGTTTCATTTTTCTAGAAAATCCCCTATAGTTTTCAGTAATTAACCCGCAGTACTATTTTAAGTGACCTGAAGAAAAAGTTTTAATTCTTACACAGAGCTCCCTACAGTTTCTGAAAATCAACCCATAGTCTGTATCATATGTTTTTCAAAAATCTTCATATCTTTTCAATCGTAATTTCAATTCTAACATGTAATATATGAAATTTGATTAAAAATGTGCAGAAACTGGATATGACGTTATTTTGCCCATTCAATATTGTCAAAATGTTGTTTAGAGTGCAACCATCTATAATCACGCATGCACGCGACAACAAAACATCGCAAGGAGAAAATAAAATAAATTAAGGGCGTGTGTGTCTTTTTACTCCCGTTGCAACGCACGGGCTCTTTTGCTAGTATGTATATAACCTGAAAGATTGCAGTAGTCGGCTTCAACCCTCATGCATATAGTGCGGAGGTGCTCGCAAAAAACGCATGTTCACACTTAACCCAACGTCTTGGTCCTATTAAGGAGGTGATAGCGCAGCGAACGAGGCAACCGGACTATAAGCTTTAACACTTTCACTTCGCCATAGGAGTTTCACAGTGGGGCTACTAGATAACCCCTGGTGGCTCCGCGCTCTCCCGATCTCGGGGTGCGTACATGCCTGGCCGGAAAATGGCCCTTCGTTAAGGCGGAGGAATTCTAACATTCCGATAGGTCATCGAGTGGTTGACCAGTCTCACGCTATATCATGATAGTCAGTTTTCGGCTTTCTCTACTGAGGTGCTCGTCTGGATGAACCAGGGCACAATCGCAGTAGTTCTCCTGGTGCTGCCTTAGCCGATAAAGCGGAACGTAAGGCACCAAAACACAAGAGACGGGCAAACCCAACATTTGACCAAAGACAATGATTCGGAGCTGATGCATATAAGGCCAAACTCGCGACGCTGAACACTCCCTAAGGTATTCGGTCTTTATGGTATAAACCGGGCCTAAATAGTGCCCTTTGTAAGAAGCCCCTTGTGTTCAGGTACGTGCATTATTCTGACGTGGCCACATGCCAAGACGTCAGCATCCTTCTCAATTGTGCTGAGAATTCGAGGGATGTGTATCAACAAGAGACAGTAAAAAAGGTTTACGTAGGGTCTTAATCTAAAAATAATCCTTGGAGCGGGTCCCTGCTGCACGTCTGCGCCTGTGTCTCCGTTGTGCCGTATCCTGGACGAGTGTAGCATGATGGTCATCTGTAAAAGAGATGAACTTAGGTGAAAAAGTTGTCGTGCAAAAAGGTGGTTTTTTTTAAAGAAACCATGTATAATTAAAAATGAGTAAAAAATTGCCACTTGTATGCGCTCTTTGAGCCCCTTGTATTTGTAATAGGGGTGTGGCCCTCAATCCGGTATGAATTACATATAGCTGCGCCGGACTCGTCTAACCGTGTTCGTGGTCTTGACGGCCTATCGAATGCTTTAGATGGTGAGGCCATTTTTAGTGTGCGGCTGCTAAGGCAATCGCATTCTTTTCGGCGCGCAAAGATCGCTCAATATTTCTGTTCACTGTAATGATGCCACGTGGACCAGGCATCTTGAGCGTGAGGGAAGCGTAATGCGGTATTGCATTAAAGCGAGCAAAAGCTCGCGTCCAAGTAGTGCTTGATAACCACTTTGGAACGGAGTAATGTGGAAGGTTAAATGTTCGCTACGGAAGTTATCGGGGAAGCCGAATATAACTTTTAGTAGCAAGGAGCCCATGCAGTGAGCCCTTGGGCCTGGCGTTACTTCTTTAAAGGTAGTGTTGCTATGGCGGATTTTCGTTGGGTCTATCCCCATTTCGCGGATTGTATCCTGGTATATCAGGTTTAAACTACTACCACCGTCCATCAGGACTCGTGTAAAGTGGTATCTGTTAATTATTGGGTCTAATACCAGGGCAGCCCATCCTGCATGCCGGATACTTGCTGAGTAATCACGATGGTCGAAAGTGATCGTTTGAGACGACCAGTGGTAGGACTTCGCTGTGATAGGCCCTTGGGCATGTCTCTCTGGGAGTGCCGCTTTGCTTCCCTTGATCATGTGTAACACGTTGACTGTTTTGATTTCTGGTGGAAACTTCTTTTGTTCCCCAGTGTCTTGCTTGAGAGGCTCATCATCGTCTTCGCTCTATCTATCCTCCCCCTTGTGTACGGCATTGAGCTTGTCGGACTGCTTGAAGACCCAACATTCTCTGTGGGTATGATTAGCGGGTTTACCAGGGGTGCTATGGATCTGACATACTTGGTCCAGAATTTTGTTTAGGCTGGACAGTTCGTCTCTGGCGCCTTTAGAGGGCGGCTTTTGCTGACTTGGCCGAGAGCTTTTGAATCCGACGTTTGCTGCCGTGCTCTTTATGCTGTCTTCTTTATTCCGGCATTTTTTATTGTTGTTGCGCCGTGATTTCCTGTTTCCATCTCTAGCTTCGGATGTACTGGGGTCGCTGGTGCTGCATCTGGCCAGCCAGCTATCCTCACCCATGCAAAAGCGGGTCATGAGGCTTGTTAATGCTGCCATTGTTCTCAGCTTTTCTTAGCCGAGGTGTCTGGCAAGCCATTCGTCACGGACGCTATGCTTAAAAGCTGCCAAGGCTTCGGTGTCCGGACAGTCGACTATTTGGTTCTTTTTAGTAAGAAACTTGTTCCAAAGCTTTCGGGCGGACTCTCCGGGCTGTTGAGTTATATGACTCAAATCGTCCGCGTCCGGAGGTCGGACATAAGTCCCTTAAAAATTTTCCCGAAAAGCGTCTTCGAGCTCTTCCCAGCTTCCAATGGAGTTTTCGGGGAGGCTTTTAAGCCAGTGCCGAGCTGGCCCTTTGAGTTTGAGGGGTAAGTATTCAATGGCGTGGAGATCGTCTCCTCGAGCCATATGGATGTGGAGGATATAGTCCTCAATCCAGACCCTAGGATCTGTTGTTCCGTCGTATGCCTCTATGTTTATGGGTTTGAATCCCTCTGGAAATTCGTGGTCTAGCACCTCATTGGTGAAACATAGGGGGTGTGCAGCGCCCCTGTATCTAGGCGTGCCGTGGTGTTCGGATGTTTGGTGTGTTGCATCGTGTGCTGGAGTGCTCTTGCGTGGTCCATAGATGGATCTAGTTGCTCCGTCCTTTTGATGCGAGCACTTGCGTGGATTGCGTATTGGCTTTTGTGCGGCGTTGCTTGCCGCTCCTTGTTGGCAGTGAGGTAGTCTATCCGGCTGGGTGGCCATTTTAATTTTTGGTTGCGGGGGATCTAAGGCCTCCTCATCGAATTCAGGTAGCAACTTCCGCTTCGGGTAGCTCTTGGTGAGGCGATTACTGCCATACTTCGCTGCCGTGTTGAGTACTTTACTCCATATGATTTGGAGTGTGTCTTGCGCCGCCTTGAGCCTTTGCTTCTGCCTTTTTAGACTCCTCGTGGGGGCAACAAGCCTTTGATGGGCATTTTGTTGCTCCGGGCGTCTGTCCGGTGTTATGTCCTCCGTACTATTATCCTTGATAGAGTTGGTTTGTTTGGTTTGATTCTCCGTGTTGCCGTGGTCCGGCAGTGGTTCGCCCTGCTCTAACGCCGGGTCTATATGATCATTATTTCTGTCAAGGCGGGATTTGGGGCAGTGCTTACGCTGCTGCTTTGACTGCTTCTCAAGGGGACAGCCCTTCGTTGCATCCTTCCGTTCCTCGTCGTCGTTTTCCTTTGGTGTGTCCACCATGTATACGTCATGTGATGAGGTGGACGTCCAGTGCCCTATGGGTAGTGGTTCCTCATTGTCTCTCGCATCGTCATCCATACCGTCGATGTTTTCGGAGTCGAAGTCGAGCACGTCGGTTAAGTCATCGACAATGGCTACTAAGTGGGTGGTGGGTGGGTCGCGAATTTCTTCGTCGTCCGCATCCCAGTCCTGCCGGACATAATTCAGACATGATCCTCCTGATAAGGAGAGAGACCTTAACGAGTTCAGTATGTCACCAAAGGGCGAGTGCTGAAAAATATCCACGGAGGCAAATTCCATGATCGGCGCCCAATCAGATTCGATAGGAACGGGCGCAGGCTGTTCGGAGTCCGTGGCCGGAGAAGGATCCGGCAGTTTAACAACACGGCTCTCGTGCAAGGTAAGGTCGATGTTCGGCTCGATCGCCGCTGAGGGTAAGGCCTCCGTGGCGGGGTCCATCCACCCGTCCGCGGAAGGCGCAACTGGCTCCGAATTGAGGGTCGCAGCGACTGCCGGTGCGATCTCCTTAACACTGTTCGATGGGAGAGCTAAGTCATACTCATCGTGACCGCGTGGCACACGAGGCAGAGGCTCGAATCCGTCGAAGATCAAATCTCCACAGATATCGGCCATGTAGTTTAAGCTTCCAAACCTGACCTGGTGGCCAGGGGCGGAACTTTCAATCTGCTCCAGATGGCCAAGCGAATTGGCCCGTAGTGCAAAGCCGCCGAACACGAAGATCTGTTCGGGGAGAAAAGTCTCACCCTGGATTGCATCGCTATCGATGATAGTAGGAGCCATCAAGCCTAATGGCGACGACACAGAGGAACTCTTAATGAAAGCACCAATGTCGGTGTCAAAACCGGTGGATCTCGGGTAGGGGGTCCCGAACTATGCGTCTAGGCCGGATGGTAACAGGAGGCAGGGGACACAATGTTTTACCCAGGTTTGGGCCCTCTTGATGGAGGTAAAACCCTACGTCTTGCTTGATTAATATTGATGATATGGGTAGTACAAGAGTAGATCTACCACGAGATCAGAGAGGCTAAACCCTAGAAGCTAGCCTATGGTATGATTGTTGTTCGTCCTATGGACTAAAACCCTCCGGTTTATATAGACACCGGAGAGGTTAGGGTTACACAAGGTTGGTTACAAAGGAGGAGATATACATATCCATATTGCCTAGCTTGCCTTCCACGCCAAGTAGAGTCCCCTCTGGGCATGAGACGAAGTCTTCAATCCCCTATCTTCATAGTCTAACAGTCCGGCCAATGGAGATAGTCCGGCTGTCCGGAGACCCCCTAATCTAGGACTCCCTCAGGGGGGCCGGCGTGACTTGTCGCCCGGTGCCGGCAGAGGTGTTGGCACCGGACGGGTTCTGGAGTCCACTGGAAGTCACGTGCGTGCGCACAGTACCGCCATGCGGCCCACCTTGGGTCTGGGGTGGCAGCTGGACGCAGAAAGGAGGTGTTCCTGAAGCGGTGGTGTCCAGGAGCTCAGCTACTTGCTCCAACAACACGTCGTGGCCGCCCTCCAACAGTCGGCACCATAGCAGCTCTCGGGCCACCGTGAGCGCGGCCCTGGAATTCGCTTGCTCCCGCCGGGTGTATGGCGCCATGGCCGCGGCATGGTCTGAGGCCCTTGTTGCGGCCCGCACCTGCCGTGGTGTGAGGGCAGGCAGTGTCTGGCCGCGTCGCCCGTGCCCCACAGCGCCCTGCGGAGTGCGGGCTGCCTGAGGCGCAAGGTTGAGGTCGCCCTGGGCTGGTGGTACGGCGTGGGCGGGCCACACTGCCCAGTGGTCGGCGTTGGCTGCCGGTTCGGTTGACATCTGAATGGCGAAGCGACGGAACGCGATGCGGATGAAGAAGGATTCCGACGCACCCCTACCTGGCGCAGCAAATATCGGATTTCGGGTTCCGGCAGACCCTTGAGGTTCGAACACTGGGGTGCGCACGGAGATCTCTCCCCTACCGATCTATGTCCAATCTCCTCGCGTGATCTAAGCTGGAAACAACGAACGACACCTGGGACACAAGGTTTATACTGGTTCAGGCCACCGTTGTGGTGCAATACCCTACTCCAGTGTGTGGTGTGGTGGATTGCCTCAGGGGCTGATGATGAATAGTATAAGGGAAGAACAGCCTCGCGAGAGGTGTTCTTGAGCTGGTCCAATGAATTGCTAGGGTGAGTTCAGTCGCCTCTCTCTCTCTCTGCTAGGGCTCTACCAGATTTCTGGATGTTTTCTAGATGTCTCTACTCTGTGGTGGCTAGCTCTATTTATAGAGGCCCTGGGCCTCTCCCCAAATAATGAGCGGGAAGGGCACCAACAATTGTCCATTTTGATGGGGAACATATAGTACAAGTTATCCTAACCAAAGGTGGTCTTCGGCTTCCAAAAGTACTGGTGATGACGCCATCCTGGGCTCCACGGTGACCTCCATCCTACCGCTCTGCTGGTCTTGGTCTTGTTGCACCGGAGTGGCAACCTTTGCCCGATGCCTTGGCCTGCACTTTCCTCCTTTGAACCAAAGGGGAAACAAGGACACTACGCAGGTAGGCGCCCGCTTGGCCTTGATCGTCACGGCTTGCGTCATGGGTTCCTCGCAAGGTATCCCCGCCTTGATCTCTCCGCTTCCTCGCGAGCCTGCCGGATGAGGCCGCCTCTGAGGAAGCTTCCCGTCGTCCGCCCCGCGAGGCTTGGCCCCTCGCGAGGGTCTTGAGCTTGTGCTGATGAAGATGGGCTGCACTGGGCCCCCACTTGAGCCACGCCGCAAGCCACAGGCAGGCAAGTCTGGGGACCCCCGTTCCCAGAACGCCGACAAGGTTGACACAGAACTAGCTCCAATTCATCAATGTAATGTAGGCATGTATTCCGAAAATAGTCATGCGTGCTTATGGAAAAGAACTTGCATGACATCTTTTGTCCTACCCTCCCGTGGCAGCGGGGTCCTAGCGGAAATATTAAGGCCTCCTTTTAATAGAGTGCCGGACCAAAGCATTAACACATAGTGAATACATGAACTCCTCAAACTACGGTCATCATCGGGAGTGGTCCCGATTATTGTCACTTCGGGGTTGCCAGATCATAACACATAGTAGGTGACTATAGACTTGCAAGATAGGATCAAGAACTCACATATATTATTGAAAACATAATAGGTTCAGATCTGAAATCATGGCACTCGGGCCGTAGTTACAAGTATTGAGCATAGAAAAGTCATATAATATCAATCTCATAACATAGTGGATACTAGGAATCAAACCCTAACAAAACTAACTCAATTACATGATAAATCTCATCCAACCCATCATCGTCCAGCAAGCCTACGATGGAATTACTCACGCATGGCGGTGAGCATCATGAAATTGGTGATGGAGGATGGTTTATGATGACGACGGCGATAGATTCCCCTCTCTGGAGCCCCGAACGGACTCCCGATCAGCCCTCCCGAGAGAGTTTAGGGCTTGGCGGCGGCTCCATATCATAAAACGCGATGAATCATTCTCCTTTATTTTTTCTCCCTGAACACGAATATATGGAGTTGGAGTTGAGGTCGGTGGAGCTCCAGGGGGCCCTCGAGGCAGGGGGCGCGCCCAGGGGGCAGGCGCGCCCCCACCCTCGTGGCTAGGATGTGGGCCCCCTGGCCTTGATTCTTTGCCAGTATTTTTTTATTTCCAAAAATAATCTCCGTAGAGTTTCAGGTCATTCCAAGAACTTTTGTTTCTGCACATAAATAACACCATGGCAATTCTGCTGAAAACAGCGTCAGTCCGGGTTAGTTCCATTCAAATCATGCAAGTTAGAGTACAAAACAAGGGCAAAAGTGTTTGGAAAAGTAGATACGATGGAGACATATCAACTCCCCCAAGCTTAAGCCTTTTCTTGTCCTCAAGCAATTCAGTTGACAAACTGAAAGTGATAAAGAAAAACTTTTACAAACTCTATTTGCTCTTGTTGTTGTAAATATGTAAAGCCATCATTCAAGTTTTCAACAAAGATTATGAACTAACCATATTCACAATAACTCTTAGGTCTCATGTTTACTCATATCAATGGCATAATCAACTAGCGAGCAATAATAATAAATCTCGGATGACAACACTTTCTCAAAACAATCATAATATGATATAACAAGATGGTATCTCGCTAGCCCTTTATGAGACCGCAAAACATAAATGCAGAGCACCTTTAAAGATCAAGGACTGACTAGACATTGTAATTCATGGTAAAAGAGATCCAGTCAAGTCATACTCAATGTATACTAACATTAATGAATGCAAATGACAGTGGTGCTCTCCAACTGGTGATTTTTAATAAGAGGATGATGACTCAACATACAAGTAAATAGGTAGGCCCTTCGAAGAGGGAAGCAGGGATTTGTAGAGGTGCCAGAGCTCGGTTTTGAAATAGAGGTGAATAATATTTTGAGCAGTATACTTTCATTGTCAACATAACAACCAAGAGATGGGGATATCTTCCATGCTGCACACATTATAGGCGGTTCCCAAACAGAATGGTAAAGTTTATACTCCCCCTCCACCAACAAGCATCAATCCATGGCTTGCTTGAAACAACGAGTGCCTCCAACTAACAACAGTCCCAGGGGGAGTTTTGTTTGCAATTATTTCGATTTGATGTGCACAAAGCATGGGACTGGGCATCCTAGTGACCAGCCATTTTCTCGTGAGTGAGGAGCGGAGTCCACTCCTCTTGAGAATAACCCGCCTAACATGGAAGATACAGACAGCCCTAGTTGATACATGAGCTATTCGAGCATACAAAACAGAATGTTTATTTGAAGGGTTTAGAGTTTGGCACATACAAATTTACTTGGGACGGCAGGTAGATACCGTATATAGGTAGGTATGGTGGACTCATATGGAATAACTTTGGGGTTTATGGGATTGGATGCACAAGCAATTTTCCCGCTTAGTACAGGTGAAGGATAGAAAAAGACTGGGAAGCGACCAGCTAGAGAGCGACAATAGTCATGAACATGCATTAAAATTAATCAACACCGAATGCAAGCATGAGTAGGATATATTGCATCATGAACATAAATATCGTAGATGCCATGTTGATTTTGTTTCAACTACATGCATGAACATGTGCCAAGTCAAGCCACTCAAATCGTTCAAAAGAGGATACCACCCTATCATACCACATCACAACCATTTTAATAGCATGTTGGCACGCAAGTTAAACCATTATAAGCTCCTAGCTAATTAAGCATGGCATAAGCAACTATACTCTCTAATTGTCATTGCAAACATGTTTATTCATAATAGGCTGAATCAGGAACAATGAACTAAACATATTTACAAAAACAAGAGAGGTCGAGTTCATACCAGCTTCTCCCATCTCAATCAGTCCATCATATATCGTCATAATTGCCTTTCACTTGCATGACCGAATGATGTGAATAATAATAACAGTGCACGTGCATTGAACTAAGCTGGAATCTGCAAGCATTCAATAAACAGGAGAATACAAGGCAAAATGGATTCCTGGTTAAATCAACAATAATGCATATAGGAGTCACTTCAACAATTTAATCATTGTCTTCTCCTATCGACCCCCAAAGAAAAGAAATAAAACTATTTACACGGGAAAGCTCCCAACAAGCAAAAGAAGAACAGGAAATCTTTTTGGGTTTTCATTTTAATTACTACTACAAGCATAGAAATTAAAACTAGCTGAAAGCTACAACTAATTTTTTGGTTTTTTCTTAAGGTTTATCAAACACACAAGAAGAAAGCATAAAACGGAAATAAACTAGCATGGGTATTACAATGAAAAAGTATGAGCACCGACATCTAGCAATGAGTGTGTGAACATAAATGTAATGTCGGTGGGAAATACATACTCACCCAAGCTTAGGCTTTTGGCCTAAGTTGGTCTATTGACACGGATGGCCTGGCGGATATCCAAAGTTGTAGTTGGGGTCGTACTGAGATGCATAGTCAGATTGCCACTGGCTGGCAATTGTAGGAGATATGCCCTAGAGGCAGTAATATCAGTTATTTTGTATCTCCTGGTTTGTAATGAAGGTTTATGTTCCATGCTATAATTGCAATGATTCTCGAGTCTGCAAATAAAACGAGGCTTGGAGGGAAACTCATGTGCACGTGTGGGATAATAAACGGTAAAATGTATTCCTAGTCAAGCCTCTATGACTGGCTCAAGTATTGCATGATGATCCTGTTTTCCTGATCATGGGCATGACTATGCCGGCAATTTTGAGGGCACAATTATTAGTAGAACACTTGTGTTGAATTGACCCAATTTGATGTTATGCTATGAGATACATTCATCACAAGTTAATGGTTAATAACACAGAGAACTCAATGTTTGCATAATTCCTTAGACCATGAGAGTATCGAGTTCCTTCATACTTGCTTCGTGAACTTTGGGGTATGTTAAACGTCATCCGTAACTGGGTGGCTATTACGGCGGCTTACGGGTTCACGGAAAAGTATGGCAAGTAACGAGATAGCTCAAGATTGAGATTTGCTCCTCCGACGATGGAGAGATATACTCGGGCCCTCTCGGTGTAACGGTATCCATCATCGTCTTGCCAGACACATTGTGATTTGATCACTGGGATGCCGGAACACGGAAACGAGAAAAGAGAACAAAACCGGTAACAAGGTAACTTGCATGGTGGACAAATTGTTGATCCACAGGAATGCAATAAATCTCACCTTGGGTGTTTGTGACATATCGCGAAGCAACAGGAATAGCTCAAGGCAACTGGAGGTTCACTGGAATATTCATTCGTGTGGGTATAGGGGTCAATACGGGTGTCCACGGCTCCGATGTTGATCATTGATCGGAAGAGGTTCCAGGTCATGTCTATACTTCACCGAACCTATAGGGTCACACGCTTAAGGGTCATCTATCTGCTGAATACTAGACAGGGAGTCTAAGAGAAAATCACCGAAAAAGTTTCGGACACCGGAAAAGTTTTGGACAGCGGAATCGTACCGCAGAGAGAGGTCATCGGATGAGTTTCAATGATACCAAAAAGTTGTTTCAGGATATACCATTAAGTCAAATTGGTTTTGGCAAATTCCTGATAATTCTTTGAGGGTGCCAGAATCATTCTGGAAGCTTTTTGGAATTTTCTGAGATAAAAACCGGAAATGTTCCGGAGCTGCCGGAGCCACTTCAGATGCGTTTCGCAGATGAAAATCACTAAAACCGGAATTGTTTCGGAACGCGTTGAAAATTATTATGGTGGGTACTGGAAATGTTCTAAGTCCACATAAATATTTTCAGTTCGAACGGACACTGAAAAATGTCGTCGTGAATAGTGAAAGTGCTTTTTGGGATATTTTATGGTGAGTCACCTTTTGGGATATTTCCAAAAGGCTTCTAGAAGGGCTTGGGGGCCAAGCATGCTCCTCATGGGGGCCCCCCAAGGGGGTTGGCCGGCCACATGTGTGGGGCTCCATGGAGCTCCACTTCCCTCCCCATTATGCCCTTCATGTGTGACATTTGCATGGGCATTTTGGGTTTTTGTGAGCCATCCCTACCCCTTGGCTTTCCTATAAATAGAGAGGAGTGGGCAGCCCAAAGCTCATCCCCTTGCTCTCATACACATGCCATGCATTATCTGGCTTCTTCTCTCCCTCCCACGAAAAGAGTTTCGTAGAGCCGTAAGGCTGTCTGGGTTCCGACAGGAACTAGTTCTGGACGGCGAAGCCCTGCCGGATAGCTGACACCGTATGTGTGCAACCCCGTAGAGAGGTCGTAGTTTCGGTCTTTTGCCCGAGGGGCTGTTCGAGTGTCCTCCCGAAGGGTTGTCCGAGTCTCCGTTCGAGTTTCGAGGGTCCTCCCGAAGGGCTGTCCGCGACATCGTCCGGGGGACTGTCCGACCGCCTCCCAAAGGGTTGTCCGGCGAGGGAGTACATCCCCGCGGTTGGGAGGTTGTAAATCCTAGCTGCGGGGATCTGCACCAATGATCTCCACCGACTCTTCTTCCGCTGCGCTTTGAGTCGGTAAGGAACAGATCAAACCTTGTATGCAGTCTCCATAGTGGTCCTGGGCGTGCTCGCTATACCGAAAATTTTCGTTTTCTGTCGCGTTACCCTACAGTGGCATCAAGAGCCGTGCTATGCGTAGATGTAGGTTACGATCTAGAATACATGGAGATGTATGGGTATTGCATAATATAATTTTGGAATAGATGAGATCTATTGCCAAAAATTATTTATGCGGGTGACAGATGAAATCAGTTACCCGACGTTCTTGTTGCTTCCCTAGAATTTGCGTTTGCTCAATCTCGAGACAGCATGGTAGAATTTGACAAAGTTCTGGCAATCCGTGATCCTGATTGATCATGGAAGTGCTATCAGTTCTTTGGGTTCTGCCATAGTCAAAAGAAAGATGAAATTCACAGATGAAATGGCATTGCAGATATGATCTGCACGGGGGTCATGCGTATGACGAAGTTTAGTATGGGGCTTGAGATTTAATTATCTCGTGTTTCATACACCCTGAGATGTTAATATAGCAACTTGAATAATCATACTTGATGATAAAACGTTGGTAGCTGCGGTTTAAGTCAAAACCTTAGAAGCCACGTAAAATAAAATTTTGCATAAACCGATTAGAGGCGTCTAACTTGGTTTTGCAGCATGTGCATATGATGTGGTATAGCAATGCTCATATTCAATTTGATTATGTATGAGATGACTATATGATGTAATTAACATGACCTGCGTGTCATGATTCAGCATGATGGCTGGAGCCATATGATTGCACTTTAATGACCTGTGTGTCAACCTTAAGTAATGCACTTATTTTATTAGCTATAGAGATAGCAATATTATCTGGTGCATCGACAAGGTGGTGGCAATCTTCGCGAAGGTGAACACCGACGCAAATGTCGAAGACGAAGAATTGAAAGACTTCTCCGTCAGAAAGGGCTATACCATATCATGCTAATTATTAATTACCTGAGATGTTTATCCCCTATGATGCACCCTTCTTGATTGCGCGGTAGTTGCTTTTATTAGGGTGATCTCTCATTTAAAGATATCAAGTAGATAGTGTTCTCCCAAGTGTAGCACCGTCACAGCACCTATCTTTTCGGGGTGCGCCGTGTCACACGGGTACGAACGATTAGAGAAGTGTGAGGCGGGTGAGTTGAGACCTCGCAGCGAGATCACTTGGTTGTCTTGACGTTCAGGCATGACCGTCATGAGCTCAGAACACACGCATCGAAAGATGAACAAGAGTCATATAGTGATGTGATTGGCAAGTTGTCCTACCGGTTAAGATTTTTGTCATCAGGGGTGTTACACCAATGGCGAACAATCAAGACATGGATCTTCAATCACTCACAATCAATTTTGAGAGATATTGATTTGAGTGGGAGTGCATTTTAGAATAAAAATGTTTATTCACTAGTGCAAATTTCATTATAAACAAAGTCTACGTGAAACTTGTGTTTTCCGTTGTAGATCAAATGGCTCGCAACACCGCGTTCAACTTAGGCTCGATGTTAGAGAAAGAGAAGTTAGCTACGACTGGAAACAACTATGCGGACTGGGTCCGTAACCTGAGGATTGTCCTCAGGAGCGCTAAGAAATTGTACGTGCTTGAAACTGCTCTTCCAGCTAAACCGGCGGCAGAGGCCCCGGAAGATGAACAAAATGTCTAGGCCACTAAGGATGATGATCACAACTTAGTGCAGTGCCTCATGCTAGCTTGCATGAGTCCAGGGCTTCAAAAACGTTTTGAATTCCATAAACCCCGTGATATGATCCGGGAATTGGATGCTCTGTACAAGGAAACCGCAAAGTCTGAACGATTTGATATCATGAAGGCTTTGATGGAATGCAAGATGGCTGAGGGTAGTTCAGTTGGCGAACACGTGGTCAAAATGATTGGCTATTCTGAAAGGCTTAAAGCCCTGGAATTTCCACTTCCACCTGGCCATATGATGGACATGTTGCTTTCTTCACTCCCCCCGTCTTACGACGGTTTTGTCATGAACTACAACATGACAGGGATGGAGAAGACACCGGAAGAGGTGCTCGCCATGCTGAAAACTACAGAAGGAGGACTGCGGAAAAATCGCAAGCAAGTGTTGCTTGTGAATAAAACCGCCAGTTTCAAAAAGAAAGGCAAGCCAAAGAAGGGCAAGGGCGCCGGTAAGACCGGCTCCCAAAGCGACTCTAAGGGCGGAACCAAGAATGAAACTGAGTGCTTCTATTGCAAGGGCACAGGACACTGGAAGAGAAACTGCAAGAAGTATCTGGAAGATAAGAAGACCAGGAAAACCGGAAAAGGTATAATTGTTATACAAGTTAATGTCATTGACGTTTTGCTTGCTAGCGAAAATTCTAAGTCTTGGGTATTTGATACCGGATCGGTTGCTCACATTTGCAACTCGATACAGGGGCTTCAGAAGGTGCGCAAGCTGGCAAAGAATGAAGTCGTGATGCGCATCGGGAACGGCGCTGGGATCGCCGCTCAAGCCGTCGGCACTATGCCTCTACATCTCCCTTCAGGATATTTCTTAGAACTAAGTAACTGTTATTTTGTTCCACTGTTGTGTAGAAACATTATCTCCAGATCATGTTTAGTACACGATGGGTATTCGTACAAGTCTGAGAACAATGGTTGTTCACTTTATTGTAAGGATATGTTTTATGGATTTGCACCCATTGTTGGGGGCCTTTTCACACTAAATCTTGAATGTGGAAATGATATCTTTAACGTGAATGCTAAACGCCTTAAGAAGGCTGATACCACCACCACTTTCTTGTGGCACTGTCGGCTTGGCCACATCAGAAAGAAACGCATGCAAAGACTCCATAAAAATGGAGTTTTACTGTCCTTTGATTTTGAATCATTTGACACATGTAAAGCTTGCTTGATGGGGAAAATGACCAAGACGCCGTTCACGGGTCATCCTGAACGGGTGGATGAATTATTGGGAATAATACATAGTGATGTATGTGGTCCAATGAACACAGCCGCATGGGGTGGGTATTTCTACTTCATGACTTTTACTGATGATTTAAGTCGGTATGGATATATCTAGTTAATGAAGCATAAGTCAGAAACCTTTGAAAATTTTAAAGAATTTCAGAATGAGGTAGAAAATCATCGTGACAAAAAGATTAAGTTTCTGTGGTCTAATCGCGGAGGCGAGTATCTTAGTCATGAGTTTGGCCAACATCTAAGTGACCGTGGAATCGTTTCACAACTTACGCCTCCCGGAACTCCACAGAGAAACGGAGTATCGGAACAACGTAAGCGAACCTTGTTGGACATGGTAAGGTCGATGATGTCTCTTACAAATCTTCCGATATCTTTTTGGGGTCACGCACTACTTACTGCTGCTCACACACTAAACAAAGCACCGTCTAAATCTGTTGAGACGACACCACATGAGATGTGGCACGGGAAGAAACCCGACCTGTCGTTTTTCAAAATTTGGGGTTGTGAAGCTTATGTAAAGCGTTTACAGCCAAGCAAACTTGATCCCAGATCAGACAAATGTTAATTTGTAGGTTATCCCAAGGAGACAGTTGGGTATTCTTTTTACCACGCCTCCGAGAACAAAGTGTTTGTTGCAAAACATGGAGTCTTTCTTGAGAAAGAGTTTCTCACTAAAGAAGTGAGTGGGAGGACAGTACAACTTAATGAGATTAGTGAATCTTCAGCAACCGTTGATATGGCTAAGGAACCGGAAGAAATTCCGCTAATTATCCCTACAACCGATCCGGAAGTTGTCGCATGTGATGCGGAGACTTCAGAAAATGTTGTAACTGAACCGCGCAGATCAGGTAGGGCTATCCAGCCACCTGAGTGGTTTCATAATGAAATCTTCATTCTTGAAGACGATGAACCTGCACACTACAAGGAAGCGATGGCGGGGCCCAGCTCAAAAGAATGGCACAAAGCCATGAGATCTGAAATGGAATCCATGTATGAAAACCAAGTTTGGAACTTGGAGGAACTTCCAGAAGGCGTAAAGCCGATTGGTTGTAAATGGATTTTCAAAAGAAAGACGGATGCGGATGGTAACATTACTATCCACAAAGCTAGACTTGTCACGAAAGGGTTCATGCAAGTTCCAGGAGTGGACTACGACGAGACTTTCTCGCCCGTAGCTATGCTTAGGTCTGTTCGGATATTGCTAGCAATTGCTGCTTATTTCGACTATGAAATATGGCAGATGGATGTCAAAACGGCTTTCCTAAATGGAAACCTCAAAGAGGATGTATACATGATACAGCCAGAAGGTTTTGTCATTCATGAGGATGCTGGAAAGGTATGCAAACTTCAGAAAGCCATTTATGGTCTGAAGCAAGCATCAAGGAGCTGGAACATTCGTTTTGATGAAGTGGTCAAAGAGTTTGGTTTCATCAGGAATGACAAAGAATCTTGTGTTTACAAGAATTTTAGTGGGAGTGCAAAAGCATTTCTAATCTTGTATGTGGATGACATATTGTTGATTGGAAATGACGTGAATTTTCTTAGTGAAATAAAAGACTCATTGAAAAAGAGGTTTTCAATGAAAGACTTAGGCGAAGCGGCATATGTATTGGGCATCAGAATCTATAGAGATAGATCAAAACTCCTGATAGCGCTTAGCCAAAGCACGTACATTGACAAGGTTTGAAAAGGTTCAACATGGAGAACTCCAAGGAGGGCCTTCTCCCCATGTCACCTGGCACAGTGCTTTGCATGAATCAGTGTCCCGGGACTCTCGATGAGCAAGTGCAAATGAATGATGTTCCATATGCCTCGGCAGTTGGTTCTATTATGTATGCCATGCTATGTACAAGACCGGATGTTTCCTATGCGCTAAGTGTTAGCAGTC
Organism: Triticum urartu; assembly: GCF_003073215.2. NCBI lineage: Eukaryota > Viridiplantae > Streptophyta > Magnoliopsida > Poales > Poaceae > Triticum > Triticum urartu. The sequence continues at coordinate 561,312,653 of NC_053024.1, forward strand.
GGTACCAAAGTGATCCAGGATTGGAACACTGGGCCGCAGTCAAGGGTATTCTTAAGTACCTCAGAAGGACCAAGGATTTACTCCTTGTGTACAGAGGTGATGAAGAGCTCATTGTAAGTGGTTACACTGATGCAGGCTTCATGACTGACCCAGATGACTTCAAATCTCAATCAGGCTATGTTTTCATACTGAATGGTGGCGCAGTAGATTGGAAAAGTTCCAAACAAAAGACTGTGGCGGATTCTACGACGGAGGCGGAATATGTTGCTGCTTCAGAAGCCTCCAAGGAGGCGGTATGGATCAAGCAATTTCTTGAAGACCTTGGTGTGGTTCCTAGTGCCCAGGACCCGGTGGAGATCTATTGTGATAATAGTGGTGCCGTGGCTCAGGCAAGGGAGCCAATTTCGCACAATAAGACAAGACATATTCAACGCAAATATAAACTCATTCGACATCATGTCGAAGAGGGTTTAGTGAAAGTACACAAAGTTCACACGAATCTGAATGTGTCAGACCCGATGACAAAGCCTCTACCACGAGCAAAGCATGAGCAACACCGGATAGCCATTGGTGTTAGGGAAGCCATGTAACTGGATTATGACTCTAGTGCAAGTGGGAGTCTGTAGGAGATATGCCCTAGAGGCAGTAATATCAGTTATTTTGTATCTCCTGGTTTGTAATGAAGGTTTATGTTCCATGCTATAACTGCAATGAGTCTCGAGTCTGCAAATAAAACGAGTCTTGGAGGGAAACTCATGTGCACGTGTGGGATAATAAACGGTAAAATGTATTCCTAGTCAAGCCTCTATGACTGGCTCAAGTATTGCATGATGATCCTGTTTTCCTGATCATGGGCATGACTATGCCGGCAATTTTGAGGGCACAATTATTAGTAGAACACTTGTGTTGAATCGACCCAATTTGATGTTATGGTATGAGATACATTCGTCACAAGTTAATGGTTAATAACACAGAGAAGTCAATGTTTGCATAATTCCTTAGACCATGAGAGTATCGAGTTCCTTCATACTTGCTTCGTGAACTTTGGGGTATGTTAAACGTCATCCGTAACTGGGTGGCTATTACGGCGGCTTACGGGTTCACCGAAAAGTATGGCAAGTAACGAGATAGCTCAAGATTGGGATTTGCTCCTCCGACGATGGAGAGATATACTCGGGCCCTCTCGGTGTAACAGTATCCATCATCGTCTAGCCAGACACATTGTGATTTGATCACTGGGATGCCGGAACACGGAAACGAGAAAAGAGAACAAAACCAGTAACGAGATAGCTTGCATGGTGGACAAATTGTTGATCCACAGGAATGCAATAAATCTCACCTCGGGTGTTTGTGACATATCGCAAAGCAACAGGAATAGCTCAAGGCAACTGGAGGTTCACTGGAATATTCATTCGTGTGGGTATAGGGGTCAATACGGGTGTCCACGGCTCCGATGTTGATCATTGATCGGAAGAGGTTCTAGGTCATGTCTATACTTCACCGAACCTATAGGGTCACACGCTTAAGGGTCATCTATCTGCTGAATACTAGACAGGGAGTCTGAGAGAAAATCACCGAAAAAGTTTCGGACACCGGAAAAGTTTCGGACAGCGGAATCATACCGCAGAGAGAGGTCATCGGATGAGTTTCAATGATACCGAAAAGTTGTTTCAGGATATACCATTAAGTCAAATTGGTTTTGGAAAATGCCTGATAATTCTTGGAGGGTGCCAGAATCATTCTGGAAGCTTTTTGGAATTTTCTGAGATAAAAACCGGAAATGTTCCGGAGCTGCCGGAGCCACTTCAGATGCGTTTCGCAGATGAAAATCACTAAAACCCGGAATTGTTTCGGAACGCGTTGAAAATTATTATGGTGGGTACTGGAAATGTTCTAAGTCCACATAAATATTTTCAGTTCGAACAGACACTGAAAAATGTCGTCGTGAATAGTGAAAGTGCTTTTTGGGATATTTTATGGTGAGTCACCTTTTGGGATATTTCCAAAAGGCTTCTAGAAGGGCTTGGGGGCCAAGCATGCTCCTCATGGGGGCCCCCCAAGGGGGTTGGCCGGCCACATGTGTGGGGCTCCATGGAGCTCCACTTCCCTCCCCATTATGCCCTTCATGTGTGACATTTGCATGGGCATTTTGGGTTTTTGTGAGCCATCCCTACCCCTTGGCTTTCCTATAAATAGAGGAGGAGTGGGCAGCCCAAAGCTCATCCCCTTGCTCTCATACACATGCCATGCATTATCTGGCTTCTTCTCTCCCACCCACGAAAAGAGTTTCATAGAGCCGTAAGGCTGTCTGGGTTCCGGCAGGAACTAGTTCTGGACGACGAAGCCCTGCCGGATAGCTGACACCGTATGTGTGCAACCCCGTAGAGAGGTCGTAGTTTCGGTATTTTGCCCGAGGTGCTGTTCGAGTGTCCTCCCGAAGGGTTGTCCGAGTCTCCGTTTGAGTTTCGAGGGTCCTCCCGAAGGGCTGTCCGCGACATCGTCCGGGGGACTGTCCGACCGCCTCCCGAAGGGCTGTCCCGCGAGGGAGTACATCCACGCGGTTGGGAGGTTGTAAATCCTAGCTGCGGGGATCTGCACCAACGATCTCCACCGACTCTTCTTCCGCTGCGCTTCAAGTCGGTATGGAACAGATCAAACCTTGTATGCAGTCTCCATAGTGGTCCTCGGCGTGCTCGCTATACCGAAAATTTTCGTTTTCTGTCGCGTTACCCTACAGCAATCGCCTCCAGATCCCACTGGTAATCAGACGGTCGTGGAGGCTCAAATTGTGGTTCCGGCTCTGGCTCTGCAGCTGATATAGGGTTCCAGTAGGAGTGAATGGCCTCCAACAGAACAAGGTACTTGCCTGCAGATAAATCAAACAAGGAAGGAGCAGGCAGGGTAATAATCTCAGGATGATGTTTATCAAAGAACAATTTGTATTTAAGCTCATTTTCCCTATTCTTAACAATAAAATCATGTGCTACCATACTCTTATAATCTAAATAAACTGTAGGCAGCAATTTTCTTCCTTTTCATAGTGCCTAATAGGTATGTTATAGTATGCAGCAAGGCATGAAGCATAGACACCTCCAAAGATGGGGCCCTTTTTACGGTTCAGACTTAACCGTTTGGCAATAATACCGCCCATACTAACAGAATCGTCACGGAATAAACCATGGAACAAAATAATAATATCAGGAATGCTAAGGTTTCCACAGTCCCCGCGACCAATTAAGCAACGACTAGCAAATATTGCAAAGTAGCATAAAATAGGAAAATGTATGCTAGTGATTCTTGCATCGAAAACTTTCCTAGTTTCCCCTACAGTAATAGTGTCAATAAACCCGTCCACATCTCTACGATGTGGTTCCTCTAAGCTACCCTCGAAAGGTATTTTGCAAACCCTGCAAAATTCATATAGTGACATCTTCTTAACCACATCATATAAATGAAACTCTACAGTTGGAGGTGATTCCCTAGGATAATAGTAGAAGTTTTGCACAAAAGTATTGGTGAGTAAGAGATACTGTTCGCATTGGTCGCGGAGGAAGTCGGTGAGGCCTGCATTCTTAGCCAATTCATAAAAATCATCATAAATCCCAGCTGCTCTCAAGAAATCATCGGAAGGCCATTCACACGGCCGAACCTCCACGGTGCGAGGCAAATTATAGTTGGGTCTCTCTGCTTCTTCATTTTGCTTTTCGTTCGAGCTTCGGCTCGATGAGCCCCTAAAAGATCTCTTCATTATTTTCTGAAAAATTCTGAAATTTTTAGTAACTTCAAACAAAAGTAAACCAAACTCAACAAAATTGATAGCAACTACTCCTACAAGTGCCTAGAGCATATATCCTGCATTAGAACTACTTGGAACCATATAAATTTGACATGCAAGCTCAAGAACATGGTCACCTAGGCAGCACAAATTTGCAATGAATAAAGCACTAGAACAAAAACTAATTGGACCAATGGAGGAGTCATATATCAAGGAACAATCCCCCAAAGCAGTTTTGTGAGAGATTCTTTGAGCAAGGAGATCGAAAATCGCAGCAAAATGAGCTAGAAATTGTGCTTAAGCTGGATGGTGATTTTTTTGGGAGGAAGAAGAAGTGTGTGGGTGTAGGAATAATTGGAGGGGAGCCACCATGGGCCCACGAGGCAGGGGCGCCCCCAGGGGGGTGGGTGTGCCGTGGACCCTCGTGGCCAGGTGCTTGCTCCCCCTGCTGTGTTCTCAGTGCCAGATATTCTCAAATATTCCAGAAAAAATCATATTAAATTGGCAGGGCATTTGGAGAATTATTATTTTCGGGGTATTTTTATATTGCACGGATAATTCAGAAAATTGACAGAAAATACTATTTTTACTTTATTTAATATAAATAACAGAAAGTAAAAAGAGGGTACAGAAGGTTGTGCTTTCTAACTTCATCCATCTCATGCTCATCAAAAGGAATCCACAAACAAGGTTGATCAAGTCTTGTTAACAAACTCATTTCGAGTAACATGAAACCGAAGAAATTTCGGATGACACTACATTACCCTAACGGGGATATGCACATCCCCAATAATAAGAATATCATATTTCTTCTTGACAGTAGGAAGAGGAAATTCAAAACTCCAAAAATAATCGATGGAATTTTTTCAATAGAATTGATACTATGGACTTGAGGTTGTTTCCTCGGGAAGTGTACCGTATGCTCATTACCATTAACATGAAAAGTGACATTGCCTTTGTTGCAATCAATAATAGCCCCTGTAGTATTCAAAAAAGGTCTTCCAAGAATAATAGACATACTATCGTCCTCGGGAATATCAAGAATAACAAAGTCCGTTAAAATAGTAACGTTTGCAACCACAACAGGCACATCCTCACAAATACCGACATGTATAGCAGTTGATTTATCAGCCATTTGCAAGGATATTTCAGTAGGTGCTAACTTATTCAAATCAAGCCTACGATATAAAGCGAGAGGTATAACACTAACACCGGATCCAAGAACACATAAAGCAGTTCTAACATAGTTTCTTTTAATGGAGCATGGTATAGTTGGTACTCCTGGATCTCCTAGCTTCTTAGGTATTCCACCCTTAAAAGTATAATTAGCAAGCATGGTGGAAATTTCAGCTTCCGGTATCTTTCTTTTATTAGTAACAATATCTTTCATGTACTTAGCATAAGGATTCAGTTTAAGCATATCAGTCAAATGCATACGTAAAAAGATAGGTCTAATCATTTCAGCAAAGCACTCAAAATCCTCATCATCCTTTTTCTTGGATGGCTTAGGAGGAAAAGGCATGGGTTTCTGAACCCAAGGCTCTCTTTCCTTATCGTGTTTCCTAGCAACAAAGTCTCTTTTATCATAATGTTGATTCTTTGCTTGTGGGTTATCAAGATCAACAACAGGTTCAGCTTCTATATCATTATCATTGCTAGGTTGAGCATCAACATGAACATTATCATTAACATTATCACTAGTTTCATCTTCATTACCAGATTGTGTTTTAGCATCAGAAATAGTAATATCATTGGGATTCTCAGGTGTGTCAATAATAGGTTCACTAGAAGCATGCAAAATCCTATCATTTTCTTTTTCTTCCTTTTATAAAGACTAGGTGCATCTATATTATTTCTCTGAGAATTTTGCTCAATTCTCTTAGGATGGCCCTCAGGATACAAAGGTTCCTGGTTCATTTTACCACCTCTAGTCATAACTCTAACAGCATTATCATTTTTCTTACTATTTAATTCATTGAGAAAATCATTATGAGCTTTAAGTACTTGTTCTACTTGAGTTGTAACCATAGAAGCATGTTTACTAATGAGTGTAAGTTCACCTTTAACTCTAGACATATAATCACCCAAGTGTTCAATCATATAAGCATTTTGTTTCAATTGTCTACCAAAGTAAGCATTAAAGTCTTCTTGCCTAACCATAAAGTTATCAAACTCATCCAAACATTGGCTAGCAAACTTAGTAGGAGGGATTTCAGCTTTATCATATCTATAGAGAGAATTTACCTTTACTACCTGTGTCGGGTTGTCAAGACCATGTGTTTCTTCAATAGGTGATGTATTAAAACCATATATTTCTTCGACAGGTGGTAAATTAAGACCATGTATTTCTTCAATAGGAGGTAAATTCTTAACATCTTCTGCTTTAATACCCTTTTCTTTCATGGATTTCTTTGCCTCTTGCATATCTTCAGGACTGAGAAATAGAACACCTCTTTTCTTTGGAGTTGGTTTAGGAATAGGCTCAGGAGCTGGCTCAGTAAGTGTCCAATTATTTTCATTTGCCAACATATTATTCAATAGAATTTTAGCTTCATCTGGTGTTCTTTCCCTATAAACAGAACCAGCACAACTATCCAGGTAATCTCAAGTATTTCATTTTTCTTAAGAGGATGATCAAGCAAAGCATTAAGTAATTGGAGAAGCCTCCCCCAAGATTGTGGGAGACTCTCTTCATCAATTTGCACAAAATTATATATATCCCTTAAGGCAGCTTGTTTCTTATGAGCAGGGAAATATTTAGCAAAGAAGTAATAAATCATATCCTGGGGACTACGCACACAACCAGGATCAAGAGAATTAAACCATATCTTAGCATCACCCTTTAATGAGAACGGAAATATTTTAAGCATATAAAAGTAGCGAGTTCTCTCATCATTAGTGAACAGGGTGGCTATATCATTTAATTTAGTGAGATGTACCACAATAGTTTCAGATTCATAACCATAAAAAGGATCAGATTCAACCAAGGTAATTATATCAGGATCAATAGAGAATTCATAATCCTTATCAGTAACAAAGATAGGTGAAGTAGCATAAGCAGGATCATATTTCATTCTAGCATTCAGAGTTTTTTTGTTTAAGCTTAGCTAATAATTTCTTAAGATCACTTCTATCATTGCATGCAAGAAAGTCTCTTTTAGTTTCTTCATCCGTAACATAGCCCTCAGGCACAATAGGCTATTCATATTTATTAGGAGAGCCTTCATCATCACTTTCAGCAATATTATCAGTTTCAATAATTTCATTCTCTCTAGCCCTAGCAAGTTGTTCATCAAGAAATTCACCAAGTGGCACAGTAGTATCAAACATAGAAGTAGTTTCATCATAAGTATCATGCATAGAAGAAGTGGCATCATCAACAATATGCGACATATCAGAATTAATAGCAGAGGCAGGTTTAGGTGTCGCAAGCTTACTCAAAACAGAAGGTGAATCAAGTGCAGAGCTAGATGGCAGTTCCTTACCTCCCCTCGTAGTTGAGGGATAAATTTTTGTTTTCGCGTCTTTCAAGTTCTTCATAATGATAAGCAGATATAAATCCCAAGTGACTCAAAGAATAGAGCTATGCTCCCCGGCAACGGCGCCAGAAAATAGTCTTGATAACCCACAAGTATAGGGGATCCCAACAGGTTTCGAGGGTAGAGTATTCAACCCAAATTTATTGATTCGACACAAGGGGAGCCAAAGAATATTCTCAAGTATTAGCAGCTGAGTTGTCAATTCAACCACACCTGGAAACTTAATATCTGCAGCAAAGTGTTTAGTAGCAAAGTAATATGATAGTAGTGGTAATGGTAGCAAAAGGTAACGGTAGCAAAAGTAATATTTTTGGTATTTTGTAGTGATGATAACAATAGCAACGGAAAAGTAAATAAGCGAAGAACAATATATGGAAAGCTCGTAGGCAATGGATCGGTGATAGAGAATTATGCTGGATGCGATCGATCATGTAACAGTCATAACCTAGGGTGACACAGAACTAGCTCCAATTCATCAATGTAATGTAGGCATGTATTCCGAATATAGTCATATGTGCTTATGGAAAAGAACTTGCATGACATCTTTTGTCCTACCCTCCCGTGGCAGTGGGGTCCTAGCAGAAACTAAGGGGTATTAAGGCCTCCTTTTAATAGAGTGCCGGACCAATGCATTAAAACATAGTGAATACATGAACTCCTCAAACTACGGTCATCACCGGGAGTGGTCCCGATTATTGTCACTTCGGGGTTGCCGGATCATAACACATAGTAGGTGACTATAGACATGCAAGATAGGATCAAGAACTCACATATATTCATGAAAACATAATGGGTTCAGATCTGAAATCATGGCACTCGGGCCCTAGTGACAAGCATTAAGCATAGCAAAGTCATAGCAACATCAATCTTAGAACATAGTGGATACTAGGGATCAAACCCTAACAAAACTAACTCGATTACATGATAAATCTCATCCAACCCATCACCGTGCAGCAAGCCTGCGATGGAATTACTCACGCACGGCGGTGAGCATCATGAAATTGGTGATGGAGGATGGTTGATGATGACGACGACGACGAATTCCCCTCTCCGGAGCCTTGAACGGACTCCAGATCAGCCCTCCCAAGAGAGTTTAGGGCTTGGTGGCGGCTCTGTTTCATAAAACGCGATGAATCCTTCTCCTTTATTTTTTTCTCCCCGAACACGAATATATGGAGTTGGAGTTGAGGTCGATGGAGCTCCAGGGGGCCCATGAGGCAGGGTGCGCGCCCAGGGGGGCAGGCGCGCCCCCACCCTCGTGGCTAGGGTGTGGGCCCCTGGCCTTGATTCTTTGCCAGTATTTTTTATTATTTCCAAAAACAATCTCCGTGGAGTTTCAGGTCATTCCGAGAACTTTTGTTTCTGCACATAAATAACACCATGGCAATTCTGCTGAAAACAGCGTCAGTCCGGGTTAGTTCCATTCAAATCATGCAAGTTAGAGTCCAAAACAAGGGCAAAAGTGTTTGGAAAAGTAGATACGACGGAGATGTATCAACCACTCTGGTGTGGATCTTACTCTGGTTGACCTACGAGGTTTGGTAGTAACTTGATCAGAAGTTTCATGATCATCATCATTAGCTTCCTCACTTACTAATGTAGGAATCACTGGAACTGATTTCAGTGATGAACTACTTTCCAATAAGGGAGCAGGTACAATTACCCCATCAAGTTCTACTTTCCTCCCACTCACTTCTTTCGAGAGAAACTCCTTCTCTAGAAAGGATCCATTCTTAGCAATGAATATCTTGCCTTTGAATCTGTGATAGAAGGTGTACCCAACAGTCTCCTTTGAGTATCCTATGAAGACACATTTCTCCAATTTGGGTTCGAGCTTATCAGGTTGAAGCTTCTTCACATAAGCATCGAATCCCCAAACTTTGAGAAATGACATCTCGGGTTTCTTGGCAAACCACAGTTCATAAGGTGTCGTCTCAATAGATTTAGATGGTGCCCTATTTAACGTGAATGCAGCCGTCTCTAAAGCATAACCCCAAAAAGAGAGCGGTAAATCAGTAAGAGACATCATAGATCGCACCATATCTAGTAAAGTACGATTACGATGTTCGGAGACACCATTACGCTGTGGTGTTCCGGGTGGCGTGGGTTGCGAAACTATTCCGCATTGTTTCAAATGAAGACCAAACTCATAACTCAAATATTCTCCTCCACGATAAGATCATAGAAACTTTATTTTCTTGTTACGATGATTTTCCACTTCACTCTGAAATTCTTTGAACTTTTCAAATGTTTCATACTTATGTTTCATTAATTAGATATACCCATATCTTCTCAAATCATCTGTGAAGGTGAGAAAATAACGATATCTGCCGCGAGCCTCAATATTCATTGGAACACATACATCAGTATGTATGATTTACAATAACTCTGTTGCTTGCTCCATTGTTCCGGAGAACGGAGTTTTAGTTATCTTTCCCATGAGGCATGGTTCGCAAGTACCAAGTAATTCCAGAAGTTTATCAGAATGGAGTTTCTTCATGCGCTTTACACCAATATGACCCAAACGGCAGTGCCACAAATAAGTTGCACTATCATTATCAACTCTGCATCTTTTGGCTTCAATACTATGAACATGTGTATCACTACTATCAAGATTTAGTAAAAATAGGCCACTCATCAAGGGTGCATGACCATAAAAGATATTACTCATATAAATAGAACAACCATTATTCTCTGATTTAAATGAATAATCGTCTCGCATCAAACAAGATCCAGATATAATGTTCATGCTCAACGCTGGCACCAAATAACAATTATTTAGGTCTAAAACTAATCCCGAAGGTAGATGTAGAGGTAGCGCGCCGATGGCGATCACATCGACTTTGGAACCATTTCCTAGATGCATCGTCACCTCGTCCTTAGCCAATCTTCGCTTAATCCGCATCCCTGTTTCAAGTTGCAAATATTAGCAACAGAACCAATATCAAATACCCAGGCACTACTGTGAGCATTAGTAAGGTACACATCAATAACATGTATATCAAATATACCTTTCACTTTGCCATCCTTCTTCTCCGCCAAATACTTAGGGTAGTTCCGCTTCCAGTGACCAGTCCCTTTGCAGTAGAAGCACTCAGTCTCAGGCTTAGGTCCAGAGTTGGGTTTGTTCACTTGAGCATCAACTGGCTTGCTGTTCTTCTTGAAGTTCCCCTTCTTCCCTTTACCCTTTTTCTTGAAACTAGTGGTCTTGTTGACCATCAATACTTGATGCTCCTTCTTGATTTCTACCTCCGCAGCCTTTAGCATTGCGAAGAGCTCAGGAATCGTTTTATCCATCCCTTGCATATTATAGTTCATCACGAAGATCTTGTAGCTTGGTGGTAGTGATTGAAGAACTCTGTCAATGACACTATCATTAGGAAGATTAACTCCCAGCTGAGTCAAGTGGTTGTGGTACCCAGACATTCTAAGTATATGTTCACTGACAGAACTATTATCCTCCATTTTGTAGCTATAGAAGTTAATGTAGACTTCATATCTCTCAATCTGGGCATTTGCTTGAAATGTTAACTTCAACTCCTGGAACATCTCATATGCTCCAGGACATTCAAAACGTCGTTAAAGTCCCGGTTCTAAGCCGTAAAGCATGGCACACTTAACTATCGAGTAGTCATCCGCTTTGCTCTGCTAGGTGTTCACAACATCTGGTGTTGCTCCTGCAGCAGGTTTGTCACCCAGCGGTGCTTCCAGGACGTAATTCTTCTGTGTAGCAATGAGGATTATCCTCAAGTTACGGACCTAGTCCGTGTAGTTGCTACCATCATCTTTCAACTTAGCTTTCTCTAGGAACGCATTAAAATTCAACGGAACAACAACACGGGCCATCTATCTACAACAACATAGACATGCAAAATACTATCAGGTACTAAGTTCATATTAAATTAAAGTTCAATTAATCAAATTACTTAAGAACTCCCACTTAGATAGACATCCCTCTAATCATTTAAGTGATCACGTCATCCATATCAACTAAACCATGTCTGATCATCACGTGAGATGGAGTAGTTTTCAATGGTGAACATCACTATGTTGATCATTTCTACTATATGATTCACGCTCGACCTCTCGGTCTCAGTGTTCCGAGGCCATACCTGCATATGCTAGGCTCGTCAAGTTTAACCCGAGTATTCTGTGTGTGCAAAACTAGCTTGCACCCGTTATATGTGAACGTAGAGCTTATCACACCCGATCATCATGTGGTGTCTCGGCACGACGAACAGTAGCAACGGTGCATACTCAGGGAGAACACTTATACCATGAAATTTAGTGAGAGATCATCTTATAATGCTCCCGCCGAACTAAGCAAAATAAGATGCATAAGGATAAACATCACATGCAATCAATATAAGTTATATGATATGGCCATCATCATCTTGTGCCTTTGATCTCCATCTCCAAAGCATCATCATGATCACCATCGGCACCGGCTTGACACCTTGATCTCCATCAAAGCATCGTTGTCGTCTCGCCAATTATTGCTTCTACGACTATCGCTACCACTTAGTGATAAATTAAAGCAATTACATGGCGATTGCATTTCATACAATAAAGTGACAACCATATGGCTACTGCCAGTTGCCGATAACTGTGTTACAAAACATGATCATCTCATACAATAAAATTTAGTGTCATGTCTTGACCATATCACATCACAATATGCCCTGCAAAAACAAGTTAGACGTCCTCTACTTTGTTGTTGCAAGTTTTACGTGGTTGCTATGGGCTGAGCAAGAACCATTCTTACCTATGCATCAAAAACCACAACGCGGTATAGTGATTGTTTTTTGATCTTCAGAAAGAACCCTGTTCATTTAATCCGATTCAACTAAAGTTGGAGAAACTAACACCCACCAGCCACCTATGTGTGAAGCACATCGGTAGAACCCGTCTCGTGTTAGCGTACGCGTAATGTCAGTCTGAGCCGCTTCATCCAACAGAACTGCTGAATCAAGAATCAACTAGTGATGGCAAGCAATATGTATATATCCACGCCCACAACTCCTTTGTGTTCTACTCGTGCATATAACATCTACGCATAGACCTGGCTCGGATGCCACTGTTAGGGACCACAGTAATTTCAAAAAAATTCCTACGCATACGCAAGACCAATCATGGAGATGCATAGCAATGAGAGGGGAAGATTGTAGTCCATGTACCCTCGTAGACCGTAAGCAGAAGCGTTATGACAACGCGGTTGATATAGTCGTACGTCTTCATGATCCGACCGATCCTAGTACCGAAAGTACGGCACCTCCATGATCTGCACACGTTCAGCTCGATGACATCCCACGAACTCTCGATCTAGCTAAGTGTCGAGATCCTAGTATATCAGCTTCATTAGCATGACGGCGTGATGACGGTGATGATGAAGCTATCGGCGCAGGGCTTCGCCTAAGCACTCCGGTTTCTCTGAAATCACCCGAAACACTTCATATGTCCGAATATAGCCATCCAATATATCAATATATATCTATCAACCATTTCGAGACTCCTCGTCATGTCCGTGATCATATCCGGGACTCCGAACTACCTTTGGTACATCAAAACACATAAACTCGTAATACTGATCGTCACCAAATGTTAAGCGTGCGGACCCTACGGGTTCGAGAACTATGTAGACATGACCGAGACTCATCTCTGGTCAATAACCAATAGCGGAACCTGGATGCTCATATTGGTTCCTACATATTATATGAAGATCTTCATCGGTCAAACCGCACAACAACATATGTTGTTCCCTTTGTCGTCGGTATGTTACTTGCCCAAGATTCGATCGTCGGTATCTCAATACCTAGTTCAATCTCGTTACCAGCAATTCTCTTTACTCGTTCCATAATGCATCATCCTGCAACTAACTCATTAGTCACATTGCTTGCAAGGCTTATAGTGATGTGCATTACCGAGAGGGCCCAGAGATACCTCTCCGATACACGGAGTGACAAATCCTAATCTCGATCTATACCAACTCAACAAACACCATCGGAGACACCTGTAGAGCATCTTTATAGTCACCCAATTATGTTGTGATGTTTGATAGCACACTAAGTGTTCCTCTGGTATTCGGGAGTTGCATGATCTCATAGTCATAGGAACATGTATAAGTTATGGAGAAAGCAATAGCAGTAAACTAAACGATCATCGTGCTAAGATAATGGATGGGTCAAGTCAATCACATCATTCTCTAATGATGTGATCCCGTTAATCAAATGACAACCCGTGTCTATGGTTAGGAAACATCACCATCATTGATTCAACGAGCTAGTCAAGTAGAGGCATACTAGTGACACTTTGTTTGTCTGTGTATTCACACATGTCCTAAGTTTCCGGTTAATACAATTATAGCATGAATAATAAACATTTATCATGATATAAGGAAATATAAATAACAACTTTATTATTGCCTCTAGGGCATATTTCCTTCAGTAACTAATATGCGAGTGTGTTTCATGAATGGATCAATGATTGAGCATGATGGGCTAGGGATAACTTATTTTAGCGTTGATATTTTGAAATACTTGGTTGCTTGTTGATATGCTTGAGTATCTGAATTATCATGTCAAAACTAGATTATTGCTTTGAATCACATAAAAGTCCAATTATCCATGCTATAAAGAAAAGAATATGATATCACATGTTAGGCAGCATTCCACATCAAAAATTCTGTTTTTATCACTTACCTACTCGGGGATGAGTAGGAGTTAAGCTTGGGGATGCTCATACGTCTCCAACGTATCTATAATTTTTGATTGTTCCATGCTATTATATTATCAATCTTGGATGTTTTATAATAATTTTATAGTCATTTTATATCATTTTTGCTACTAACCTATTGACATAGTGCCAAGTGCCAGTTGTTGTTTTCTGCATGTTTTTTGCATAGCAGGAAATCAATATCAAACGGAGTCCACTGAGATTTTTTATGGACCAGAAGGAACATAATGGGCCCTAGCTGCGCCAGGGGGGTGCCCAGGGGGGCATAACCCACCAGGGCGCGCCAGGAGGCCCAGGCGCGCCCTGGTGCATTGTGCCCACCTTGGGTGCCCCCCGGACCGCCTCTTTGCTCTATAAATACCACAATATTCCAGAAACCCTAGGGGAGTCAACGAAATATTCATCCAGCCACCGCAGAGTCGAGAACCACCAAATCCAATCTAGACACCATCTCGGATGGGGTTCAATACCTCCATTGGTGCCTCTCCGATGATGCATGAGTAGTTGTTTGTCGACCTTCGGGTCCGTAGTTAGTAGCTAGATGGCTTCATCTCTCTCTTGATTCTCCATACAATGGTCTCATGGAGATCCATATGATGTAACTCTTTTGCGATGTGTTTGTTGGGATCTGATGAACTTTGAGTTTATGATTAGTCATATCTTTTTATATCCATGAAAGTATTGGAGTTTCTTTAATCTCTTTTATGCATGATTGCTTATAACGTCGTATTTCTTCTCTGATATTTGGGTTTTGTTTGGCCGACTTGATCTATTTATCTTACAATGGGAAGAGGTGCTTTGTAGTGGGTTCAATCTTATGGTGCTTGATCCCACTGACAGAAAGAGAAACAACACGTATGTATCATTGCTACTAAGGATAAAACGATGGGGTATATCTCTACATGGATAGATCTTGTCTACATCATGTCATCGTTCTTATTGCATTACTCCGTTTCTCCATGAACTTAATACACTAGATGCATGCTGGATAGGGGTCGATGTGTGGAGTAATAGTAGTAGATGTAGGTAGGAGTCGGTCTACTAATCTTGGACGTGATGCCTATATAATGATCATTGCCTGGATATCGTCATGCGTATCAATTGCCCAATAGTAATTCGTTTACCCACTGTTTGCTATTTTTCTCGAGAGAAGCCAATAGTGAAACCTACGGACCCCGGGTCTCTTTCTCATATATTTGCCTCTGTGATCTAATTTTCCTTTTCTTTTATTTTCAGATCTATTAATCCAAAAACCCAAAAATACTTTGCTGCAATTTATTCTTATTTATTTGTTTGGTGTTCGATCTATCAATCTACTACGAATTTACCTCATGTCTGTTTGCATATCTTGAGGCGCTGTACCTCGGAAGGGATTGACAACCCCTTTAACACATCAAGTTGCGAGAAGTTGTTATTTGTGTGCAGGTGTTGTTTATGTTGTCTTGCTTGGTTGTCCTACTGGTTCAATAACCTTGATTTCATATCTGAGGGAAATACCTACCGTCGTTGTGCTGCATCATCCCTTCCTCTTTGGGGAAATACCGACGTAACTTCAAACGACATCAGCTACTATGTGTTATGATCCGGCAACCCCGGAGTGACAATAGTCGGGACCACTTCCGGTGATGAACATAGTTTGAGGAGTTCATGTATTCACTATGTGTTAATGCTTTGTTCCGGTTCTCTATTAAAAGGAGGCCTTAATATCCCTTAGTTTCCAATAGGACCCTGCTGCCACAGGAGGGTAGGACAAAAGATGTCATGCAAGTTCTTTCCATAAGCACGTAGGACTATTTATGGAATACATGCCTACAATATATTGATGTACTTGAGCTAGTGCCGTATCGCCCTAGGTTATAACTATCTCATGATGAATACCATCCAACAAGTCACAGATCCAATGCCTACGAATTTATCCTATATTGATCTTGCTAAGTTACTACCACTGTTGTTACTGTTGCACTTGTTACAAAACTACTGTTATCACTGTTACTGTTACCGTTGTTGCTGCTACTATTATCAAAACTATCATACTACTTTGCTACTGATCACTTTGCTGCAGATAATTATTCTCCAGGTGTGGTTGACTTGACAACTCAACTGCTAATAGCTTCAAATATTCTTTGGCCCCCTTGTGTCGAATCTATAAATTCAGGTTGAATACTCTACCCTCGAAAACTATTGTGATCCCCTATACTTGTGGGTTGTCAAACACATCCTCGTCTCCACCGGTTCCACTCTTGGCTATCTCTTACCTTTACTTGCGCAAGCTTTTGTTGTGTTGTATCCCTTGCTTGCTTGTGTGCTTGTTGTTGCATCATATAGGTTTCTTACGTAGTTGCACATCTAGACAACCTATTTTGATGCTAAGTTTAATTTGGTCAAGAAAAGCTAAAAATTGTTAGTTTCCTATTCACCCCCTCTAGTCAACCATATCGATCCTTTCAATTGGTATCAGAGCCTCGTCTCTTTATTAAGGACTTTACCATCCGAAGAGTATGGGTGACACCATAGACGAGGGGGAGGAGCACCCCGATGTGAGTCCGTCCTTGTCTACGGCCGATGGGGGATCCTCGGTCTCTCGTGAGGAGTTCAATGCGTCTATGGACACGTTGAAAACCTCCATGACGACCGAGGTTAAAGGCATGTATAAGGAGTTTCTTGAAGGCCCTAAATTATCCACCGCACCGTTGGAAGTGGTTGATCCCACTAACAAGGTGGCGGATGCTAACTCCAAAAAGGGGGAAGCTAGTAGTGATCAAGTTCCTTTGCCTAGTGGTAGAAGTGGGAGTGGCATCTTTTCCCATGTTGAACCACCCCTTACCTATGGAGGACCGGTTCCCTCCACACATATGAATTATTTTGGTCCTCCTCCTAAGCTTGTGAAAAATGAGGATTTTGCCTCTTGGGTGTATCGCTTTAAATGTCATTTAAATCGTAGTTCTATTAATCTTTGGAGAATTATTGAGCAAGGTTTCTACCCGCACAACCCAAGCAACTTCACTCCTAGAGAAGCCACGGATCATCAATTCAGCGAGTCCGCTCTCTTCATTCTCCAAGAAGCCATTCCTCCCAAAGATATTGTGCACCTCCAACCTTTCACCGTGGCCAAGGAAGCATGGGAGCATGTTGTTTCCTTGTACGAGGGAAGCGCAAGCATTCAGCGCTTAAACTTTGAAGTGGTGAAAGATGAAGCTGATGAGTTTTCAATGATTGAAGATGAAGAACCTCGAGAGATTTACCGAAGATTAACTACTCTCGCGGTCTCACTCCGAGATCATGGGAGCAAGGATACGGATGACAATTGGATCAAGCGCAAGTTTCTCAAGGCCATGATGCCTTACCATAAGGCCATGTCCTCCGTCATCCGTCAAAGGCCGGACTTTCATGCCTTGTCCTCAAGTGAAGTGTTGGATAAGGTTGTTGCAATGAGGATCTTGGACAAGACCGCCGACAATGCGGTGTTGCATTCTCAATGATCAAAGAAGTCCAACCTTGCTTTGAAGGCCAAGGCTAGTGTGGAAGAAGAGGAGAGTTTCCCCGAAGACACCAAATATGCCTATCATGAGCACATGGCTCTTGGTTCACGGCAATTTTGGGGAAACAAGAAGAACACAAGGCCCAACTTCAACAAGAACAACTCAAGTAGCGCCAAGGGCAAGCAACGTGTGAGGACGTTCTATAATTGTGGCAATGTGAGTCACTTTGTTGTGGATTGCCCTTATGAGAAGAGGGAAGAAAATGGTGGCAAGCTTATCCGAAAAGACAAGGCCAAGTCTTTCCCCAACAAGAACAACTTCACCAAGAAGACTCCTCCCAAGGGGTTGGTGGCACAAGAAGAGTACAATGAGGATGATGATGATGATGATGATGAATATGGTGATACGGTTGCCATGGCCTCCGTTTCCGTTGCAACAACTCCACGGGTATCCCTCTTCGATCCACTCAATGAGAACATCACCGCCAAGTGCCTCATGGCTAAACCCACCAACAAGGTAACCTCCAACATCAAGTCTACCATCACTACTAATCCTTCCTTGATGGATTGCATTGATGACAGTGAGGGGGTGAAGGAGGAGGAGAATGAATTTGAGTCTTTCATGAGTAAGCTCAAAGGTAAAACAAAGAAGCACTTTGTTTCTCTCTAGGAACAACTTGGTGAAGCCAATGACATGATCGAGGCTCACAAAGAGACCATCTCTATGATGGAAGGGCATAGTCATGACTATGCTGATGAGATTTCGGATCTCTCTAATGCACTTGAGGAAGAGAGTGGTCATCGTTTGGATCTTGAGGAGTCACACAACGATGATCATGCTAAATTAAAGAAAGATCTTGATCGTGCTCTTGTTCTGTCTCGTGTGCTCAATTCTAAGAAGGTGAAACTTGGAGTTGACCATGCTAGACTCAAGGAGGAGTTTGATCTACTTGACAAGGCTCACAAGGCCTTGAAGAGTTTTCATGCTAGCCTCAAAGAGTCTCATGATCAACTCCAAGTGAAGTTAACCAAGGAGAAAGCCACATTTCCTCATATGGTTTTAATTGATAATGCAAATGCTACTAACCCTTGTTATGAGCATGTGCATCTTGTGGAGGAGAATGCCAAGTTGCAGGAGCAACTTGAGAAATGCCTTGTGTCTTGCATACAAGGTGAGAAGAACCTCAACAATCTTTTGAGCAATCAAAAGGAAGTTGTGGGCAAGGAAGGGATTGGGTTTGCACCCAAGTCCAAGAAGAAGAAGAATGACAAGACCAAACAACCTCCTCCTCTCAAGCAAACGTTTGTGAAGGAGGGAGAGGGTATTCCTAAGGAGAAGAAGAACAATGCGAAGGGTGATGGTGTCAAGAAGGGAAGTGCCACTCCTTCCAACAAAGCCATCGACTTTAACCGTTCTTATGTGTTATGCCATGCTAGTGATGAGCATGTTTATGCCAAATTTGCTGGTTCTTCTGATGAGTACATTGACTGGTCTATTTGGGTTCCTAAGACCCTTGTTGTTAACATCAAAGGACCCATTACAAAATGGGCATCTAAAACCAAGCATTGATCTCTTGTAGGTGTTTGCTTCCGGTGGGGGACCATGGTTGCTCAATAGCGGAGACACAAATCATATGACCGGAAGAAAGGACTTGGTGGTGGACGTGCACAAGGTTTCATCTATGCCCACCAATGTCGAATGGGGTGATGCCTCATCTTCTAAGGTATTGGGTCTTGGCAAGGTTGTCATTTCTCATGATCTCACGATCGAGAAAGTCATGCTTATTGAGTCCCTTGCATACAACTTACTTTCTGTTCGTCAACTTGCACTCATGGGCTTTGCCACTTTCTTTGATATTGATTCTGTGGCCCTCTTGTGGAGCAACACTCTGAAAGTAGCCTTTGTTGGGCATGTCGAGAACGGTCTTTATGTGATTAACTTTTCAGAGCGACCCACTAAGACCACGACATGCCTAATGGCTAAAGTTGACGTGGGATGGCTTTGGCATCGCCATTTAGCCCACGTCAATATGAGATCTTTGCCAAGTCTTCTCAAGTGGGACCATGTCCATGGACTAACAATGTTAGTTTTGCCAAAGATCGTGCATGCAGTGCTTGTATTGAAGGAAAGCTACATGAGAAGGTTCACCCTCCCAGGACTATCATCTACTCAACAAGGCCTTTGGAGCTCCTTCACATGGATCTCTTTGGGCCTCCATCCTTTGATAGTCTTGGGGGTAGAAAGTATTGCTTGGTGATTGTGGATGATTATTCAAGATACACTTGGGTATATTTCTTCAAGAGGAAGAGTGAGACCCAACAAATTGTCATCGACTTTGCAAATGAAGCTCAACATTAACACAATGCAAAGATTTTGATGATAAGAAGTGACAACGGCACCGAGTTCAAGAACTATACCTTGGATGAGTTTCTCAATGATGAGGGGATCAAGCATCAATATTCTACACCTTACACCCCTAAAAGAATGGTGTAGCAGAGAGGAAGAACCGGACATTGATGGATGCGGCAAGGACCAGGATGGCGGAGTTCAAGTCCCCGTACAACTTTTGGGCCGAAGCCATCAACACCGCTTGTCATGCATCCAATTGGCTCTATCTCTGCAAAGGCTTGAACAAGACTCCATATGAGATACTTACTGGCAACAAGCCCAACCTCAAGTACTTCCGGGTGTTCGGTTGTAAGTGTTTCATTCTCAAGAAAGGTTCTTGTTTGTCTAAATTTGAGGCTAGAGCTCATGAGGGCATATTTGTTGGTTATGCTACAAACTCTCATGCTTACCGTGTCCTCAACAAGTCAGGACTCATTGAGGAGATGTGTAATGTGGAGTTTGATGATAATAATGGCTCCCAAGTGGAGCAAAGTGGTACTTGTGATGTATGTGATGAAATTCCTCCCCAAGCCATAAGAAGAATTGGTGTTGGCCATATCCTACCCATTGAGGAACCCCTTTTGGCTGAAGGAGAAGGACAATGTTCCACTCAAGTGGAACCATCACCAACCCAAGACCCACATGCTTCCGAAGAACAAAGTGAAGGCCCTCAACCAAATGAACAAGATCAAGGGCAAGATCAACCTCAAGATGGTGGTGATCCACCAAGTGATGCCCAAGGTCAAGTTCTTGCCACTGAGCAAGCTCAAGATCAAGAACAAGCTCAAGACGACGCTCATGATGATCAAGTTACCGCTCCTCAACTCTCTCCTAGGATCAATTTGAGTGTCGTGCCGCCAAGATTGCATCCAAGCTCACTACCAAAGATCGTCTCATGAAGAATGTGCTTGGAAGCTTAAGAAAGGGGGTAAGCACTCATAGACAATTAGCAAACTATTGTGAACACCATGCATTTGTTTCTTGTGTTGAACCCCAAAAGGTCTATGAGGCGCTCGAGGATTCGGATTAGATTAATGCCATGCATGAAGAACTCAACAACTTTGAGCACAACAAGGTGTGGAGATTGGTCCCAAGGCCAGAGGAGAACCATAATGTTATTGGAACCAAATGGATATTCAAGAACAAGCAAGATGCCCACGGTATTATCATTCGCAACAAGGCTCGTTTGGTGGCACAAGGCTACTCCCAAGTCGAGGGTATCAACTATGGTGAAACCTTTGCTCCTGTTGATTGCCTTGAATCTATTCGTTTGTTGATTGCTTATGCTTCTCATCATAAGTTCAAGTTGCAACAAATGGATGTGAAGAGTGCTTTTCTTAATGGTCCTCTTAATGAGTTGGTGTATTACAAACACCCCCGGGGTTTGAGGATCCCGAGTTCCCCAATCATGTGTACCAATTCGATAAGGCGCTCTATGGCCTTAAATAAGCCCCACATGTGTGCTATGAGCACCTGATACGTCTCCAACGTATCTATAATTTATGAAGTACTCATGCTGTTATTTTATCATTCTTGGGTGTTTTACAATCATTTTATAGAAACTTTGTATCATTTTTTTGGGACTAACCTATTGACCCAGTGCATAGTGTGAGTTGCTGTTTTTTGCTTGTTTTTTACATCATAGGAAATCAATATCAAACGGAGTCCAAACGCAACAATACTTTACGGAGATTTTTTGGACCAGAAGGAACCCATTGGGCCAGAGCTGCACCTAGGGGGTACCCCGAGGCGGCACAACCCACCAGGGCGCGCCAGGGCCCCCTGGCATGCCCAGGTGGGTTGTGCCCACCTCGGTGGCCTCCCGACCCCTTCTTTGCACTATAAATTCCCAAATATTCTGAAACCCCTCGGGGTTAAAACCTAGATCAGAAGTTCCGCCGCCGCAGGGCTTTGTAGCGACCGAAAGCCAATATAGACCCGTTCCGGCACCCTGCTGGAGTGGGAATCATCTTCGGTGGCCATCTTCATCATCCCGGCGGCCATCACGATGAGGAGGGAGTAGTCCACCCTCGAGGCTGAGGGTTTGTACTAGTAGCTATGTGTTTAATCTCTCTCTCTCTCTCGTGATCTATATCATGGGCTTTGTTAGCATAGATGGATCATATGATGTTTCTCCCCTCTATACTCTCATTGTGATGAATTGAATCTTTACCCTTTGAAGTTTTGTGCTACCTCTTGAGCATGCTATGGTTTTTCCTTGAAGAGGAAAGGGTGAGGCAGCAAAGTAGCGTAAGTATTTCCCTCAGTTTTGAGAACCAAGGTATCAATCTATTAGGAGATAACGCACAAGTCACCTAGTACCTGCACAAACAATCAAGAACCTTGCAACCAACGCGATAAAGGGGTTGTCAATCCCTTCACGGCCACTCGCAAAAGTGAGATCTAATAAATATAGTAAAGTAAATATTTTTGGTATTTTTGTTATATAGATTGGAAAGCAAAGATTGCAAAATAGTAAATGAGATGCGATGTAAATAAAAGAGATGCAATATAATAATAAAGAGACCCGGGGGCCATAGGTTTCACTAGTGGCTTCTCTCAAGATAGCATGTATTACGGAGGGTGAACAAATTACTGCCGAGCAATTGATAGAAAAGCGCATAGTTATGAAGATATCTAAGGCAATGATCATGAATATAGGCATCACGTCCGTGTCAAGTAGATTGAAATGATTCTGCATCTACTACTATTACTCCACACATCGACCGCTATCCAGCATGCATCTAGAGTATTAAGTTCATAAGAACAGAGTAACACATTAAGCAAGAGGACATGATGTAGAGGGATAAACTCAAGCAATATGATATAAACCCCATCTTTTTATCCTCGATGACAACAATACAATACGTGCCTTGTTGCCCCTACTGTCACTGGGAAAGTACACCGCAAGATTGAACCCAAAGCTAAGCACTTCTCCCATTGCAAGAAAGATCAATCTAGTAGGCCAAACTAAACTGATAATTCAAAGAGACTTGCAAAGATATCAAATCATGCATATAAGAATTCAGAGAAGAACCACATAATATTCATAGATAACCTTGTTCATAAACCCACAATTCATCGGATCTCGGCAAACACACCGCAAAAGAGTATTACATCAAATAGATCCCCAAGATCATCGATGAGAACTTTGTATTGAGAATCGAAGAGAGAGAAGAAGCCATCTAGCTAATAACTATGGACCTGAAGGTCTGTGGTAAACTACTCACGCTTCATCGGACAGGCAATGGTGTTGATGTAGAAGCCCTCCGTGATCGATTTCCCCTTCGGGAGATCACCGAAAAAGGCCCCAAGATGGGATCTCACAGGTACAGAAGGTTGCGGCAGCGAAAAAGTGGCTTCGTGGCTCTCTGCAATGTTTTTAGGGTATAAGAGTATATATATAGGCAAAAGAAGTACGTCGGTGGAGCTACGAGGGGCCCACGAGGGCGGGGGGCACACCTACCCCCCAGGGCGCGCCCTCCTGCCTTGTGGCCGCCTCGTGGAGTTCCATACTTCGACTACAAGTCTTCTGGATTGCTTTCGGTCCAAGAAAGATCCTCGCGAAGGTTTCAACCCGTTTGGACTCCGTTTGGTATTCCTTTTCTGCGAAACTCTAAAATAGGCAAAAAAACAGAAACTGGCACTGGGCCTCCAGTTAATAGGTTAGTCCCAAAAATAATATAAAAGAGCATATTAAAGCCCATTAAACATCCAAAACAGATAATATAATAGCATGGATCAATAAAAAATTATAGATACGTTGGAGACGTATCAAGCATCCCCAAGCTTAATTCATGCTCGTCCTCGAGTAGGTAAATGATAAAAATAGAATTTTTGATGTGGAATGCTACCTAACATAATTGTCAATGTAATTTTCTTTATTGTGGCATGAATGTTCATATCCGAAAGATTCAAAACAAAAGTTTAATATTTACATAAAAATAATAATACTTCAAGCATACTAATAAAGCAATCATGTCGTCTCAAAATAACATGGCTAAAGAAAGCTATCCCTACAAAATCATATAGTCTGGCTATGTTCTATCTTCATCACACAAAATATTTAAATCATGCACAACCCCGATGACAAGCCAAGCAATTGTTTCATACTTTTGATTTCTCAAACTTATTCAATCTTCACGCAATACATGAGCGTGAGCCATGGACATAACACTATAGGTGGAATAGAACGGTGGTTGTGGAGAAGACAAAAAGGAGAAGATAGTCTCACATCAACTAGGCGTATCGATGGCTATGGAGATGCCCATCAATAGATATCAATGTGAGTGAGTAGGGATTACCATGCAACAGATGCACTAGAGCTATAAGTGTATGAAAGCTCAAAAAGAAACTAAGTGGGTGTGCATCCAACTCGCTTGCTCACGAAGACCTAGGGCATTTTGAGGAAGCCCATCATTGGAATATACAAGCAAAGTTCTATAATGAAAGATTCCCACTAGTATATCAAAGTGACAACATATGAGACTCTCTATCACGAAGATCATGGTGCTACTTTGAAGCACAAGTGTGGAAAAAGGATAGTAGCATTGTCCCTTCTCTCTTTTTCTCTCATTTTTTTGGGCCTTTCTCTTTTTTATGGCATCTTTTTTTTCTCCCCCCTTTTTTTCATCTGGAGTCTCATCCCGAATTGTGGGGGAATCATAGTCTCCATCATCCTTTCCTCGCATGGGACAATGCTCTAATAATGATGACCATCACACTTTTATTTACTTACAACTCAAGAATTACCACTCGATACTTAGAACAAAATATGACTCTATGTGAATGCCTCCGGCAGTGTACCGGGATGTGCAATGAATCAAGAGTGACATGTATGAAAGAATTATGAAGGTGGCTTTGCCACAAATACGATGTCAACTACATGATCATGCAAAGCAATATGACAATGATGAAGTGTGTCATAATAAACGGAACGGTGGAAAGTTGCATGGAAATATATCTCGTAATGGCTATGGAAATGCCATAATAGGTAGGTATGGTGGCTGTTTTGAGGAAGGTAATGGTGGGTTTATGGTACCGGCGAAAGTTGCACAGTACTAGAGAGGCTAGCAACGGTGGAAGGGTGAGAGTGCGTATAATCCATGGACTCAACATTAGTCATAAAGAACTCCCATACTTATTGCAAAAATCTATAAGTTACCGAAACAAAGTACTACACGCATGCTCCTAGGGGGCTAGATTGGTTGGAAAAGACCATCGCTCGTCCCCGACCGCCACTCATAAGGAAGACAATCAAAAAATAAATCATGCTCCGACTTCATCACATAACGGTTCACCATACGTGCATGCTACGGGAATCACAAACTTTAACACAAGTATCTCTCAAATTCACAACTAATCAACTAGCATGACTCTAATATCACCATCTTCATATATCAAAACAATCATAAGGACTCAGACTTCTCATAGTATTCAATGCACTTTATATGAAAGTTTTTAGTATACCCATCTTGGATGCCCATCATATTAGGACTAATTTTATAGCCAAAGCAAATTACCAGGCTGTTCTAAAAGACTCTCAAAATAATATAAGTGAAGCATGAGATATCAATAATTTATATAAAATAAAACCACCACCGTGCTCTAAAAAGATATAAGTGAAGCACTAGAGCAAAATTATCTAGCTCAAAAGATATAAGTGAAGCACATAGAGTATTCTAATAAATTCCAATTCATGCGTGTGTCTCCCAAAAGGTGTGTACAGCAAGGATGATTGTGGTAAACTAAAAATCAAAGACTCAAATCATACAAGACGCTCCAAGAAAAACACATATCATGTGGTGAATAAAAATATAGCCTCAAGTAAAGTTACCAATAGACGAAGACGAAAGAGGGGATGCCTCTCGGGGCATCCCCAAGCTTAGGCTTTTGGTTGTCCTGGAATTTTACCTTGGGGTGCCTTGGGAATCCCCAAGATTAGGCTCTTTCCACTCCTTATTCCAAAATACATCAAATCTTTACACAAAAAACTTGAAAACTTCACAACACAAAACTTCAACAGAAAATCTCATGAGCTCCGTTAGTATAAGAAAATAAACCACCATTTTAAGGTACTATAATGAACTCATTATTTATTTATATTGGTGTTAAACATACTGTATTCCAACTTCTCTATGGTTTATACCCCCCAATACTACTCATAGATTCATCAAAATAAGCAAACAACACACGAAAAACAGAATCTGTCAAAAACAGAACATTCCGTAGCAATCTAGAGATTTCGAATACTTCTGTAGCTCCAAAAATTCTGAAAAATTAGGATTACCAGGATAAAAAGTATATTCATATACTTCAGTTGGAATTGATATTTTATCGCTCTCTGGTAAAAATTTGATAATTATTTTCATGAGCGCATACTTTCTGTTTTTATCAGCAAGATCAAACAACAATCACCCAAGAAGATCCTAAAGGCTTTACTTGGCACAAACATTAATTAAAACAGAACATTCCGTAGCAATCTAGAGATTTCGAATACTTCTGTAGCTCCAAAAATTCTGAAAAATTAGGATTACCAGGATAAAAAGTATATTCATATACTTCAGTTGGAATTGATATTTTATCGCTCTCTGGTAAAAATTTGATAATTATTTTCATGAGCGCATACTTTCTGTTTTTATCAGCAAGATCAAACAACAATCACCCAAGAAGATCCTAAAGGCTTTACTTGGCACAAACATTAATTAAAACAGAACATTCCGTAGCAATCTAGAGATTTCGAATACTTCTGTAGCTCCAAAAATTCTGAAAAATTAGGATTACCAGGATAAAAAGTATATTCATATACTTCAGTTGGAATTGATATTTTATCGCTCTCTGGTAAAAATTTGATAATTATTTTCATGAGCGCATACTTTCTGTTTTTATCAGCAAGATCAAACAACAATCACCCAAGAAGATCCTAAAGGCTTTACTTGGCACAAACATTAATTAAAACATAAAAAACAAAATAATAACAGAAGCTAGATGAATTATTTATTACTAAACAGGAACAAAAAGCAAAAAACAAAAATAGAATTGGGTTGCCTCCCAACAAGCGCTGTCGTTTAACGCCCCTAGCTAGGCATAAAAACAATAATAGATCTAGGTATTGCCATCTTTGGTATTGGGGAAGAAAAGAGAAAATTTCTTATCTATAGCATTTATATTTCTGTTTTGTGAGAACACATGGCCACTGATAGTGGAAGAAAGATTAAGCACGTTGCAAAAATTTACATCTAAACTTGCCTTCATCTCTTTAATTATTTCGTTCTGATAGAAACTCATAATGGCGGTAGATTCAACATACTTTTCCTTGGGGTGCCCAAATATGGTTTTCATGTTCTCATAAGTATCAATGTCATCCCCTCCAAGAAAACCGCTTTCAAAAATAGAATCCAAAACTTTCTTAAAAGAAGGGGGGGCAAAATAAAAGCTGTTTAAGTAAACCTCAATTTGATATTGGGGCACATAGCTGGCTCGAGTCCTCAGCAGCCGATCCCAATCGTGCTTCAAAGATTCATCAAGCAAATAGTGAAAAATTCCGGGATCATCTTCATCAAGATTGAAATCCTCCTCAACTATCCCAGTAAGTTTTTCCATAGCATCATTATTTATGAGCTTGGAAAGGATAGATGGGTTATCCAAGATACTTGATCCTGAGAGAAAACCTGAAGTTCCTCTAGATTCGGCCATGGAGAAAGAGACGAATAAAAAGGGAAGCAAGGGCGAAGCAAAGGCAAAGGTTTTCGAAAATCGTTTTAGAAGTGGGGGAGAGGAAAACGAGGGGCGAATGGAAAATAATGTGATGCGAGGGAGAAGAGTTTATGATGGGTACTTGGTATGTCTTGACTTGGCATAGATCTCCTCGGCAATGGTGCCAGAAATCCTTCCTGCTACCTCTTGAGCATGTGTTGGTTTTCCCTTGAAGAGGAAAGGGTGATGCAACAAAGTAGCATAAGTATTTCCCTCAGTTTTGAGAACCAAGGTATCAATCCAGTAGGAGACAACGCACAAGTCACCTAGTACCTGCAAAAACAATCAAGAACCTTGCAACCAACGCGATAAAGGGGTTGTCAATCCCTTCACGGTCACTCGCAAAAGTGAGATCTAATAAAGGTAGTAAAGTAAATTTCTGGTATTTTTGATGTATAGATTGGAAAGTAAAGATTGCAAAATAGTAATAGAGATGTGATGTAAATAAAAGAGATGCAATATAATAAGAAAGAGACCCGGGGCCATAGGTTTCACTAGTGGCTTCTCTCAAGATAGCATGTATTATGGTGGGTGAACGAATTACTGCTGAGCAATTGATAGAAAAGCACATAGTTATGAAGATATCTAAGGCAATGATCATGAATATAGGCATCATGTCCGTGTCAAGTAGATCGAAATGATTCTGCATCTACTACTATTACTCCACACATCGACCGTTGTCCAGCATGCATCTAGAGTATTAAGTTCATAAGAACAGAGTAACACATTAAGCAAGAGGACATGATGTAGAGGGATAAACTCAAGCAATATGATATAAACCCCATCTTTTTATCCTCGATGACAACAATACAATACAATACAATACATGCCTTGCTTTCCCTACTGTCACTGGGAAAGGACACCACAAGATTGAACCCAAAGCTAAGCACTTCTCCCATTGCAAGACAGATCAATCTACTAGGCCAAACTAAACCGATAATTCGAAGAGACTTGCAAAGATATCAAATCACGCATATAAGAATTCAAAGAAGAACCAAATAATATTCATTGATAATCTTGTTCATAAACCCACAATTCATCGGAACTCGGCAAACACACCGCAAAAGAGTATTACATCGAATAGATCTCCAAGAACATCGAGGAGAACTTTGTATTGAGAACAAAGAGAGAGAAGAAGCCATCTAGCTAATAACTATGGACCCGAAGGTCTGTGGTAAACTACTCACGCTTCATCAGAGAGGCAATGGTGTTGATGTAGAAGCCCACTGTGATCTATTCTCCCTCCGGCAGATCAACGAAAAAGGCCCCAAGATGGGATCTCACTGGTACAAAAGGTTGTGGCGGCGGAAAAGTGGCTTCGTGGCTCTGTACGATGTTTCTAGGGTATAAGAGTATATATAGGCGAAAGAAGTACGTCGGTGGTTCTACGAGGGGCCCACGAGGGTGGAGGGCACGCCTACCCCCCCTGGGCGCACCCTCCTGCCTCGTGGCCGCCTCGTGGTGTTCCAGACTTCGACTCCAAGTCTTTTGGATTGCTTTCGGTCCAAGAAAGATCGTCGCGAAGGTTTCATCCCATTTGGACTCCGTTTGGTATTCCTTTTCTGCGAAACTCTAAAATAGGCAAAAAAACAGAAACTGGCACTGGGCCTCCGGTTAATAGGCTAGTCCTAAAAATAATATAAAATAGCATATTAAAGCCCATTAAACATCCAAAACAGATAATATAATAGCATGGAACAATAAAAAATTATAGATACGTTGGAGACATATCATTTTGTCATGTCAGATTGAATATTCAGATTTGAGAACACATGATGTATGTCTTGCGGTATGAATACTTGAGGTGACATTGGGGTATCTTATTGATTCACTTGATATACGTTATGGCACTCAAGTTGCGGATTCCCGCGGTTATATTGGGGTAATCTTTGCATATTGGTTGATGCCCGTTTTTATTATCCTTTCTCCTAGAAACTTTGGGGTCTCCTTGTAGTTCTTTGTGTGGATTGAGTATTATGAATATGAATCTGCTTTGGTGTTATTCTAGTACGAACTCTAGGATAGATCGAACGGAAACAATAGCTTTGTGTTATTTTAGTACAAACTCTTGAATAGATTGAACAGAAAGAATAGCTTTGAGGTGGTTTCTTACCCTACAAACAATTTCTATCTTTTTTTCTCCGCTAATAGGAACTCGGGAGTGATTCTTTATTGTACTTTGAGGGATAATCATATGATCCAACTATGTTAGCATTGTTGGGAGATTGCACTAGTGAAAGTACGGACCCTAGGCCTTGTTCTTAAGCATTGCAATACCGTTTTTTTCCCGTTTACTATTTTCTACCTTGCTGTTTTTATTTATTCAGATTATAAAAATATATTTCTACCATCGATATTACACTTTTAGCACCATCTCTTCGCCAAACTAATGCACCTATACAATTTGCCATTGTATTGGGTGTGTTGGGGACACAAGAGATTTCTTGTATTTAGTTTTAGGGTCGTTTGGGAGAGACCATATTCATCCTACACCTCTCACGGATTGATAAACCTTAGGTCATCCACTTGAGGGAAAATTGCTATTGTCCTACAAAACTCTGCGCTTGGAGGCCCAACACGTGTCTACAAGAATAAAGTTGTGTAGTAGACATCAAGCTCTTTTCTAGCGCCGTTGCCGAGGAGGTGAGTGCGTGAAGGTATATCTTTAGATCTTGCAATCGGATCTTTTAGTTTCTTGTTTATCACTAGTTTGGTTTATAAAAGAAAATTACAAAAAAATAGAATTGAGGTTGCATCATATTATTGATAATCATTATAATATCTTTCTTGAAAATGATGAATCGGAAAACTATGCTCAATTGTTAGAAGAAGAAGTCAATAAAATGTTTGGCACAGAATATTTGAATGATGAGCATGATTGCAATGTTATTGGTATGAACTCTTTGAGTATCCATGATGCTAACAATATGCAAAGCCATAAGCTTGGGGATGCTATGTTTGATGAAGATGATAATTTTAGTCCCCCAAGTTTTGATGAGAAAATTTATTATGATGATTGCACACCTCCTATTTATGATGATTATAATGATGAAAGTGGATTCGAAGATGCCATGACTTTATTTAATGATGAATCCACTATTTTGGAAGAGGTTGCAATTGATTATGACAACAAACTTGCTATCTATGATGATTATGGTGATGACATGTATGCTATATTGAATAATGATAACCATGAAACTTGTCTTCATGATTTTAATTTTTAATCCCATGATAGTTATTTTGTTGAGTTTGCTCCCACTACTATTCATGAGAATAAATTTGCTTATGTGGAGAGTAATAAAATTTCTATGCTTGTTAATCATGAAAAGAATGCTTTATGTGATAGTTATATTGTTGAATTCATTCATGATGCTACTGAAAATTATTATGAGAGAGGAACAAATGCTTTTACATATTGCAATAATATCAAGTTTCCTCTCTATGTGTTGAAAATCTTGAAGTTATGCTTGTTTTGCCTTCCTATGCTAGTTGATTCTTGTTCCCATAAGTTGTTTGATCACAAAATCGCCATGCATAGGAAGTGGGTTAGACTTAAATGTGCTAGTCATATGCTTCATTATGCTCTCTATGTGTTTCAATTCTTATCTTTTATGCGAGCATCATTGAAATCATCATGCCTAGCTTAAAATGCAGAAAAGAAAAGCGCTTGTTGGGAGACAACCCAACACTTTTACCTATTGTTTTGGGTTGTTTACATGATTAGGCTACTGTAGTAATCATGTTTTATTGCTTTTGTTTCAATAAAGTTCCAATTAAGACATTTGGTATGGCTTACGGTAATAGTTGATTTGATCTTGCTGAAAAATAGAAACTTTTGCGCTCAGGAAAACAAGGAGTTTTGGGTGAGATATCGATATGAGGAGAATAAGGAGTGACAAGAACCTAAGCTTGGGAATGCCCAAGGCACCCCCAAGGAAATATTCAAGGAAGATCCAAGCAACTAAGCTTGGGGATACCCCGGAAGACATCCCCTCTTTCGTCTCCAACATTATCGGTAAGCTCACTTGGAGCTATGTTTTCATTCGTCAAATGATATGTGTTTTGCTTGGAGAATAATTTTATTTTGTTAGGATTTGCTTACTAATATTTAGAATAATGTTTTGCATCCTTTATTTCAATAAAAGTGGCAATGATAGCCTTTGCCATGCTTATTTTGTAAGTATACTTGTTGCTATTTGAAAACAGAATGTTTACCACTGTTGCAAAAATTTATTAGAAAAGTCAGTATGTAATAAAATGTTGAAACTTTTTGAAAAATGAGCTTTGATAAATTTTCTGCAGTTTGGTAAATTTTCATAATGTTTGGAGTTGAATAAGTATTTACACTCTTGCATTCTTTACAAATTGTACTATTTTGGCAGATTGTTGTTATGTTTGCATATGTTTGCTTGTTTAATGATTCTATTTGCGGATAGGAGTATTAAATATGCAGAGGCATTTAGTATGCAACGTTGAATAATAATTTTAGTGATTTTCTACAGTAGAGAATGATAAGGTTTTTGCATTGGTTTATACTAACTTATCTCATGAGTTCTTGTTGAGTTTTATGTGGATGAAGCTTTTGAGATTTAGGAAAACCGTGAGATGAGAGGAATTAAGGAGACACAAAACCTCAAGCTTGGGGATACCCAAGGCATCCCAAGATAATATTGTTGGATTTCGGGTTCCGGCAGACCCTTGAGGTTCGAACACTGGGGTGCGCACGGAGATCTCTCCCCTACCGATCTACGTCCGATCCTCTCGTACGAACTAAGATGGAAATGATGAACAACACAAGAGACACAAGGTTTATACTGGTTCGGGCCACCGTTGTGGTGTAATACCCTACTCCAGTGTGTGGTGTGGTGGATTGCCTCTAGGGCTGATGATGAATAGTACAAGGGAAGAACAGCCTCGCGGGAGGTGTCCTTGAGTTGGTGCGATGAACTGCTAGGGTGAGTTCAGTCGCCTCTCTCTCTCTTTCTCTCTGCTGGGGTTCTACCAGATTTCTAGATGTCTCCCTACTCTATGGTGGCTAGCTCTACTTATAGAGGCCCTTGGCCTCTCCCCAAATGATTGAGTAGGAAGGACGCCAACAATTGGCCATTTTGAAGGGGAACATCTAGTACAAGCTATCCTGACCAAAGGTGGTCTTCGGTTGCCAAAAGTACTGGTGATGACGCCATCTTGGGCTCCACAGTGACCTCCGTCCTGCCGCTCTGCTGGTCTTGGTCTCGTTGCACCGGAATGGTAACCTTTGCTTGATGCCTTGGCCTGTGCTTGCCCCCTTTGCACCAAAGGGGAAACAAGGACACTGAGCAGGACAGCGCCCGCCTGGTCTCGATCGTCATGGCTTGCGTCACAGGTTCCTCACGAGGTACCCCCGCCTTGATCTCTCCGCCTCCTCGTGAGCCTGCCTGATGAGGTTGCTTCTGAGGAGGCTTCCTGTCGTCCGCCCCGCGAGGCATGGCCCCTCGCGAGGGTCTTGAGCTTGAGCTGATGAAGATGGGCCGTGCTGGGCCCCCACTTGAACCACGCCGCAGGCCGCAGGCAGGCAAGTCTGGGGACCCTCGTTCCCAGAACGCCGACAGTAGCCCCCGGGCCCAAGGCGCACGCAGGCTTGTCTTAGCAGAGAAGCGAAGGGGCAAGCACGAAGTGCCGTGGGCCCTAACAGCCTGCGGCCTTGGGCGCCGCGTGGCGGTTGATTGGACGTGGGCGTCTGCGCTTCCCCACGACGCCTCGGCGACCGCACGACTTGACAGGTCCCTGCATGCAGAGATATGGGTCATGATTACCTGAGGTCATGGTGCTCGGCGGTTGGCCTTCCCCGGCTATAAGTACGGGGCCGCGTGAGCTTCCTCAGTTCACTCCTTTCTGCTACTCCCTTCTTCTTCTTGGCCACTCGCCGTTCTCATGGCTCCGAAGAGATTCTCGGCCGCAGAGAAGGGAAAGGCCCTCCAGGCGGGGCCTGACTCCCCCCCGTCCAAGCGCGGCTGGGGTCGTCCTCGCAAGCATCCCGCGGTCCCCGCAGTGGCTTCCCGCGGCCACGGAGGCGGTTCCCTGTGCGGTGGTGAGCACTCTGCTGCTGAGGGGAGGCATGTCGTGACCGCGCGGCCCCCCAGGCTGCGCTTTCGCTCGGCGGAGGTGCTGCTGGAGTTCGTCGTGTGGTCGGCGGACCCGACTAGCTCCTGGCTCCAGCTCCCCCGCTTCTTCATAGGTGAGCTTCCGGCCAGCGCCCGGTGCGGCTTCTGGCTCCAAGCGGATGGTTGCTGCAGCAGGGCCTTCTGGGTTTCGCTGGAGGTCTCCCCTTCCGGAAATGGGGCCCTGACTCGCGGCTGGCAAATGTTTGCCCGCGCGCGCGGCCTGAGTCGGCGGTGCACCCTGCACTTCAAGTTTGATGGTGATGCCACCCTCTACATGAGGGTGTTTGGGGAAGATGGTCGCCACGCTGGGTGCTGCCTCGAAGATGATGACCGTGGCCGTCTGCCTAGCCCCGGCACCAACCAGGATGAAGACAGCACCAGGCGTGCCGGCGGCGGTGCTCGAGGTTCGCCAAGTTTCGGCGACTCTCCCTCAGGCAGTAGCTCCTCCAGCGGTGGCCGCGACTAGCCCCCGCACCGTCGCGCCCGCCTGGGCAAGGGCAGCGGGTCCACCCGCCGCCGTGCCCTGGTGAAGTGAGAGGAGTCGTCCGCCTGAGCCCCAGGAGCAGCTCGAGCTTTTGCTGTAGGTTGGTGTTGGACAGGTCGTGTCCATTTTGCTTCCCTCCTTTCCTGTGTAAGAAGAAGGTAGTACAGGGCCCCGTGGGGGCGTGTTATAACTGTTGCTGTCAAGTGTCGCGTTGCTTTTACCATATCCGTGCTATGTTTCCGTGCTGCGTGTCCATGTGTGGGAGTCATTTGAGCTTGGCAGAGCTTGACGCGGCCCTCGCCTCTGGAGGCTGAGGCCTCGCTGTGCGCTTCATGCCCTGCAAGGATTAGTTAGAGGGGTAAGCTTTGGTCCCGACAGCGGGGGCGATCAGCCTAGGTCCTACGTTTGTGTCGCGATGCCCATGAGGCGTGGACTGGGAGGGATGCTCCCGTAGAGGACTCAGACAGGAAAGCTCTAGATGATCGGGGCAGAAGACGCTCACGAGGGCGCCCGCGAACATCCCTCGCGAGACATGTGCGAGAGAAAACGAGGCTAGCGAGCGAGAAAGACAAAGAGTCACAAGCCAGGAACGCCAACAACTCCAATAAAACTTCAAACGGGAATAAACAAGCCAACTACAGAAAGAAAATGGGAAAGCCGTGTCCGGCACCTATTCTAGTCTTCGACGTCTTCTCACCAGCGCGGAGCTAAGTGCTGCCACTGGGCGTGGGCGGGAGCCCCCGAGGCCCAAGGGCGGCACTCCGGAGACTCCGGGGCGTTTACAGCCCCACTCATTATTACATGAGAGTGTCACGGGCGGCGAGCTTCACAGGCGTTTGCCTTCTTCATAGGCACCGGGCCTTTTCCAAAACGCGATAGCTTCACAGGCATTGGCCTTCTTCATAGGCACCGGGCCTTTCCCAAAACGCGATAGCTTCACAGGCATTGGCCTTCTTCACAGGCACCGGGCTTTTCCCAAAACGAGATAGCTTCACAGGCATTGGCCTTCTTCACAGGCACCGGGCCTTTCCCAAAACGCGATAGGTTCACAGGCACCGGGCCTTTCCCAAAACGCGCTAGCTTCACAGGCATTGGCCTTCTTCACAGGCACCGGGCCTTTCCCAAAACGCGATAGCTTCACAGGCATTGGCCTTCTTCACAGGCACCGAGCCTTTCCCAAAACGCGATAGCTTCACAGGCATTGGCCTTCTTCACAGGCACCGGGCCTTTCCTAGGTGCTAGGCCTTGCTTAGGGGTAGAACCTCCGGAGATGTTGAATGTTCCATGCGTTCTGGATGGGTACTCCCTCCGGAGTCTCCAAGCGCGCGGAGCCAGGCCTGGAAACATGAACAACCTTGAACGGGCCCTCCCACATGGGAGAGAGCTTGTGCAGCCCCTCCCTGGAGAGAACCCATCTGAGCACGAGATCCCGTACCTCAAGGGTCCTCGGGCGGATGTTGCGGCAGTGGTATCGTCGTAGCGCCTGTTGATACCTTGCCGCTCGCACTGCGGCTTCCCGACGGCGTTCCTCCCCCAGCACGAGACCCGTCCCCCGCATGGCGTCCTGCTGAGCCTCGTCGAATGCCAGGACCCGTGCAGAGCGACACCTGACCTCGTGAGGGAGAACAGCCTCTGCTCCGTAGACGAGGAAGAACAGGGTCTCGCCAGTCGGCTTGGTCGCTGTCGTGCGGATTGACCATAGCACGGACTGGAGCTCGTTGTAGCAGCCCCTGTCGCAGGCTTCTAGCTTCGTCTTGAAGGTCCTGGCTTTGAGGCCCCTCAGGACCTCCGCGTTGGCCCGCTCGGCTTGGCCGTTGCTCCGGGGGTGTGCTACCGAAGCGTAGCATATCTGCGTTCCAAGGTTAGCACAGTACGTTTTGAAGAGGTTACTGGTGAATTGCGAACCGTTGTCGGTGATGATGCGGTTGGGCACCCCAAATCGGCTCACGAGGCCCTTGATGAATTTGACCGCTGAGCCTGCCGGGATTGCGCGGACGGCTTCCGCCTCAACCCACTTGGTGAATTTGTCCATGGCGACGTAGAGGTAGTGATAGTCCCCTGGCGCCCGAGGTAACGGGCCCAGAATGTTGAGCCCCCAGACTGCGAATGGCCATGAGAAGGGTATAGTCTGTAGACCCCCCGCAGGCTGATGGATCTGCTTAGCATGAAACTGGCAGGCCTCGCAAGCCTTCACAAGCTCAACGGCGTCGTTGAGTGCCAAGGGCCAAGAGAATCCGCTACGGAATGCCTTGCCGACGAGGGTCCGTGACGACGAGTGGTGCCCGCAGTCTCCGCCATGTATGTCCTCCAGTAGCTCCTTCCCTTGCTCTCGGGAGATGCAACGTAAGGATACTTCATTCGGTCGTTTCCTGTAGAGCTCTCCATCCCTGATGCAATAAGCTGTGGCCTGCTGCGCCACACGCTCCTCTTCCTCCTCATTCTCCGGCAAAGTCCCCTGCATCAGGTAGTTCTTGAGCTCCGGGATCCAACACCCTTCCTGAGGTTCTAACGCCAGGAGCAGGCGTGCCCCTGAGGCTGGGCCGCAGCCCGGGGCTCCTGAGGCAGGCGGCTGAGGGAGCTCCTCCCTTGGTTGTGCCGTGCTCAACAGCGACGGCACCGCCGAGGGTTTGAAGAGCCACTCCTCAAAGACGCCAGGCTCCTGAGGCAGCCGCCTAGATGCCCTTTTGGCAATGTCATCAGCCTCCTGATTGGTGCCACGAGGCACATGCTGCAACTCCAGCCCCCAGAACTGTTTCTCCATCTTGCGAACCTCAGCGAGGTAGGCTTCCATGTGCTCGTCCTTTCGCTCGTATACCTTGTCGGAGAAGTTGACGAGGAGCTGCGAATCGCCCTTGATGATGAGGCGCTTCACCCCTAAGGCAGTCGCGTCCTTCAAGCCTGCTATTAGGCCTTCGTACTCTACTATGTTGTTGGAGACCTTTTCTCCATGCTGGAAGCAAAGTTGCACGGTGTAGTAGAGTTTGTCCTGGGTAGGGGATACGAGCACTGCGCCAGCTCCCGCACCGTGTCGGGAGAACGCCCCATCAAAGTACATGACCCAGCCATCTGGTGCTTCACTTCCCGGGGAAAGTGATCGGTCTTCGCCTGCCTCGAGACCCGGCGCTTCTGCCCATTCTGCCATGAAATCCGCTAGCGCGACTCCCTTGATGACTCTGGTCGTACTGAATTCTAGCTGAAATGCCTGTAGCTCGATGTTCCATTCAGCAACCCTTCCAACTGAGTTGGGGCTCCTGAGCACTCTTTCCAAGGGGTATGCTGAGACGACTTTGATGGGATGTCCTTGGAAGTAGTGGCACAGCTTGCGTGAGGCCACTAGTAGCGCGAGGAGGAGTTTTTGAGGCATGGGATACCGCGCCCTTGCGTCCCGTAGCACCATGCTGACGAAGTACACGGGATGCTCAACGAGGTTGAGGGTGCGCTGGCACTGCTTGCATCCTCCAGAGGTCGAGGCGTCTCTTGAGACGACGGAGCTCCCAGTGCTTGTTCGCCTGAAGTGGCCTCTCCTGCCCCGGGTGCGTTCTCCTGCTGCGGCTGTTCCTTTTCGGCTGCTGTTGCGGCCTTCGCGAGGCCCTCCTGGCCCTGCTTTGCTTCAGTTCGGACGGTCGATCCGGCCTTGGCACAACGCTCCTCCCTGACCACTACCAGGGCTGCGCTAGCGGAGTAGGGGGTGGCCGCAAGGTAGAGCACCAGGGGCTCCCGAGGACACGGAGCTACCATCACTGGCGGACTGGTAAGGTACCTCTTGAGGTCTTGGAATGCCTTGTCGGCCTCTTCAGTCCATTCGAAGGGGCCCTTCTTCTTCATCAGCTTGAAGAAGGGCAACGCTCATTCCCCCAGCTTGGAGATGAAACGCCCCAGCGCAGTTACACGCCCAGTGAGCTTCTGCATTTCTCTGAGGGTCCTTGGTGGGCTCATGTCTTCGACTGCCTTGACCTTCTCCGGGTTGGCCTCAATGCCCCTGTGGGATACGAGGAAACCCAGGAGCTTGCCTGAGGGGACTCCAAACACGCACTTCTCCGGGTTGAGCCGTAGGTCCACTTCGTTGAGGCTCGCGAAGGTTTCTTCCAGGTCTTGTATCAGGGTACTTGCCTCATGATACTTCACCACAATGTTATCGACGTAAGCTTCAGCGTTCCTCCCGAGCTGCCGGCCTAAGGCGATGTGCATTAGCCGCTGAAAGGTTGCGCCTGCGTTGCGCAACCCAAACGGCATGCACGTATAGCAGTACACTCCACACGGGGTCAGGAAGGCCGTCTTCTACCGCCATCTTGATCTGGTGATAGCCCGAGAAGCCATCCAGGAAGCACAATAGGTCACACTCTTCGGTGGAGTCGACTATCTGATCAATGTGGGGGAGCGGGAATGGATCCTGCGGGCAGGCCTTGTTGAGGTTGGTGAAGTCGACGCACATGTGCCCCTTTCCTCCCTTTTTGACACAACGACCGGATTAGCCAGCCAATCAGGGTAGCGGACCTCACGGATAACTCCTGCCGCCTCTAGCTTCCGGGTCTCTTAAACGATGTAAGCCTGTTTCTCAGTAGACGGCCGCCTTGCCTTCTGCTTCACGGGACGCACATTGGGGCATACATTGAGGTGATGCTCAATCACCTCCCTTGGGACCCCTTCTAACTGATCAGGTTCCCACGCAAACACCTTCTTGTTCACACGCAGGAACCCGGTCAGGGCTTTCTCTTGCTCGGGCTCGAGGTTGGCCCCTATGGTGAAGGCAGCGCCAATGGACCCGTCCTCGTCGACTGGTACCTGCTTGGTTTCCGCCTTGTCTTGGGTGAACAACTGCTTCTTTTTAGCCGGCGCAGCCCCCTTGGGCTCAAGGGCGTCGGTGCCAGTGGGCTGCGCCACCGCGGCCGCCTTGAAAACAAGCTGGAGAACCTGCAGCGCATCCCTTGTGTCTCCTGACACGGTGAGGACGCCGCTGCTCCCAGGCATCTTCATGAGGTTGTACGCCGGGTGAGTTGCTTCCATGAACCGAGCCAGGGCCAGATAGCCGAGGATGGCGTTGTAGGGGAGGGCGATGGGGGCGATGTCGAAGTTGATCAGCTCCGTGCGAAAGTTGTCGCAGGAGCCGAAGGTCACTGGGAGGCGGATCTGTCCCAAGGAGGCGGTGCAACCGGCTCCGACGCCCGAGAAAGGCCTGCTGGGCCAGAGCCGCTCCAGCGGCACGTGGAGGAGGCTGAAGGCCTCCATCGAGAGCACGTTGAGGCCGGCACCACTGTCGATGAGGGTCCTGGTGACGGCCACTTGGCAGATGGTGGGGGTGCACAGCATCGGGAGCGCGCCCGAACCAATGGTGTTGAAGGGGTGGTCCTCCGAGTTGAAGGTTAGATCGGCCTCGGGCGCCACCCAGCCCGGGGGGGCTTCTCGACGCTTGGAGGCAGTTCTGATCCGGCAGGTGAACGGCTTGACGTGATGGCTCGAGGGTGGTGCCTGGGAGCCACCCAGGAGAGCTACGACGACGGGCGGTGCTGGTGCGGCGAAACGGGCGAGGACGAGGTCGCGCAGCTCCTCCCAGGAGGTGACAGAGGCCGTCGGCAGGTGGAGGAGCCACGCACGCGGGATGCCGGTGAGGGCCATGGGTAACCAGTGGGCCATCACTCGGTCATTACCCCCGGCTCTGAGGACGGCCTCCTCGTACGCCAGGAGGAAAACCATCGGGTCCGTTGCACCGTCGTAGCGCGGCGGCGTCTCGGGCCTGAACTTGCGCGGCCACCACACCTGTCGCAAGGCGGGGGCCAAGGCCCGGAGCCCCCTGGCCCCGGTGTCGATATCCGCTGCTAGAGCGGGCGATGCATTGTCCGCCATGAGGGCGGGATGCGATGTTGGGGGAGAGCGGGCCGTCAGGAGGGAGGACTCCGGCGCACCCCTACCTGGCGCACCAAATGTCGGATTTCGGGTTCTGGCATACCCTTGAGGTTCGAACACTAGGGTGCGCGTGGAGATCTCTCCCCTACCGATCTACGTCCGAACCTCTCGTACGAACTAAGATGGAAATGATGAACAACACAAGAGACATGAGGTTTATATTAGTTTGGGCCACCATTGTGGTGTAATACCGTACTCCACTGTGTGGTGTGGTGGATTGCCTCTGGGGCTGATGATGAATAGTACAAGGGAAGAACAGCCTCGCGAGAGGTGTTCTTGAGCTGGTGCAATGAACTGCTAGGGTGAGTTCAGTCGCCTCTCTCTCTCTACTGGGGTTCTACCAGATTTCTAGATGTCTCCCTACTCTGTGGTGGCTAGCTCTACTTATAGAGGCCCTGGGCCTCTCCCCAAATAATTGAGCAGGAAGGGCGCCAACAATTGGCCATTTTGAAGGGGAACATCTAGTACAAGCTATCCTAACCAAAGGTGGTCTTTGGCTGCCAAAAGTACTGGTGATGACGCCGTCTTGGGCTCCACGGTGACCTCCGTTCTGCCGCTCTACTGGTCTTGGTCTCGTTGCACCGGAATGGTAACCTTTGCCTGATGCCTTGGCCTGTGCTTGCCCCCTTTGCACCAAAGGGGAAACAAGGACACTGAGCAGGCCGGCGCCCGCCTGGTCTCGATCGTCATGGCTTGCGTCACGGGTTCCTCGCGAGGTACCCCCGCCTTGATCTCTCCACCTCCTCGTGAGCCTGCCTAATGAGGCTGCTTCTTAGGAAGCTTCATGTCGTCTGCCCCGCGAGGCTTGGCCCCTCGCGAGGG
Source organism: Triticum urartu (assembly GCF_003073215.2). Classification (NCBI taxonomy): domain Eukaryota; kingdom Viridiplantae; phylum Streptophyta; class Magnoliopsida; order Poales; family Poaceae; genus Triticum; species Triticum urartu. The sequence continues at coordinate 561,353,671 of NC_053024.1, forward strand.
TCTTGAGCTTGGGCTGATGAAGATGGGCCGTGCTGGGCCCCCACTTGAGCCACGCCGTAGGCCGCAGGCAGGCAAGTCTGGGGACCCTCGTTCCTAGAACGCCGACAAATATTTCAAGAAGTCTCAAGCATCTAAGCTTGGGGATGCCCCGGTAGGCATCCCACCTTTCTTCTTCAACAATTATCGATTAGTATCGGTTGAGCCTAAGTTTTTGCTTCTTCACATGAGTTGTGCTACTCTTAGAATGTCAATTTATTTTGTTTTGCTTGATGTTTTAATAAAGTACTTAGATCTGAAAGTTTTTAAATAAAATAGAGTCCTCAAATAGTTGCCAGGGAGGCTAAGTAAGCGACATTCACATCCCGTCAATGAAGCTCTTTTCTATGTCATTTACTCTTTCCGCTTCACTTATATACTATGAGTAAATTGTTGAATAAATTGAATGTCATGAAGTTGAAATCATATCATTCCTAGTGGTAGCTTCACATTGGGTTTAGAAAGTGAAATCTTTTGAGGCTTGACAATCACAATATTGGTCATACAAGCAATTCACGGATAATTAGTATAAGAAAGAGAACTTTCACATATAAATACACTATCATGGAAATTTTTTGTGATTGTGAGCCCCCATCAAAATATAAGCCAAAATTGTTGACGTTGGGCAAGGAAGAAAACGTAATGGTTTATGTTTGCTCATATTCACATAGAAGTTATATTGTCATAGATCCTTCAACATGTGGTGCTTGCCCCCCCCCCCAATCCATGCTAGCCAAAAATTCCGCACCAAGTAGAGATACTACTTGTGCATCCAAAAACCCTTAAAACCCAAATCTAATTTTCAAGAGTTCACCATACCTACCTAAGGATTGAGCAAGATCATTCAAGTAAGTTGTCATCGGTGCAAAAAGGCATTAAAAATTGCTTCTAAAAGTGTGAGATCATTTAGTGTAAGAGAAAATTGAGCGTTGTACAAACTTGTGATGGCAAAGTAATAAAAGCGACGGACTGCATAATCAAGGTTGCTATCATAAGGGGCAATATAACGTGATGTTCTTTTGCACTAAGGGATTGAGCATACAAACAAATAAGCGCATGGCAGCCTCTGCTTCCCTCTGTGAAGGGCCTATCTTTTACTTTTCGGTATTTACTTTTATGCAAAGAGTCAAAGTATTCCTCTTTGTTCCTTTTTATTTTCTCTTTTGGTAATCATCATGTGGTAAGGAAATATCTAGGCACATATGTCTAGTTGAATATGGGTAGCATGAGTTATTATTGTTGACATCACCCTTGAGGTGAATACGTTGGGAGGCAAAACAATAAGCCCCTATCTTTCTATGTGTCCGGTTGAAACGTTTTGCTCATGTGTACAAGGTGAGTGTTAGAAATCATAGAAGACTATATGATGGTTGAGTATGTGGAGCTCTTACTTAAACTCCGTTGAATAAGTTGGATTGCAATTGCTTGGTGACTAAGAACATAGGTTGTTGGGTTTCAAGAGAATTCATTGTTTGAACCTTAACATGTGAATTGGTTGCCACTATAACATGAGAAGTTTCATAAGAAAGAATTGATGTTATGATGCTAGGAAGAGTGATTGAAATTATCGTTGATCAAAGTTTTGCACTTTGCTAGCATTTATAATTCATAAATTATTTCTTTTATCATTTACCTACTCGAGGACGAGTAGGAATTAAGCTTGGGGATGCTGATACGTCTCCAATGTATCTATAATTTGTGAAGTATTCATGCTGTTATTTTATCATTCTTGGGTGTTTTACAATAATTTTATAGCAACTTTATATCTTTTTTTGGGACTAACCTATTGACCAAGTGCCCAGTGCCAGTTGCTTTTTTTGCTTGTTTTTTACATCGCAAGAAACCAATATCAAACGGAGTCCAAACGCAACAAAACTTTACAGAGATTTTTTTGGACCAGAAGGAACCCATTAGGCCAGAGCTGCACCTGGGGGTGCCCCGAGGGGGGCACAACCCACCAGGGTGCGCCAGGCCCCCCTGGTGCGCCCAGGTGGGTTGTGCCCACCTCGGTGGCCTCCCGCACCCATTCTTTTCATTATAAATTCCCAAATATTCTAGAACCCCTCGGGGTTAACCTAGATCAGAAGTTCCGCCGCCGCAGGGCTCTGTAGCCACCGAAAACCAATCTAGACCCATTTCGGCACCCTGTCGATGGGGGGAATCATCTCCGATGGCCATCTTCATCATCCTGGCGGCCACCACGATGAGGAGGGAGTAGTCCACCCTCAGGGCTGAGGGTTTGTACCAGTAGCTATGTGTTTAATCTCTCTCTCTCGTGATCTATATCATGGGCTTTGTTAGCATAGATGGATCATATGATGTTTCTCCCCTCTATACTCTTGTTATGATGAATTGAATCTTTACCCTTTGAAGTTTTGTCATGTCGGATTGAATGTTCAGATTTGAGAACACATGATGTATGTCTTGCGGTATGAATACTTGAGGTGACATTGGGGTATCGTATTGATTCACTTGATATACGTTATGGCACTCAACTTGTGGATTCCCGCGGTGATATTGGGGTAATCTTTGCATAGGGGTTGATGCACGTTCTTATTATCCTTTCTCCGATAGAAACTTTGGGGTCTCCTTGTAGTTCTTTGTGTGGATTGAGTATTATGAATATGAATTTGCTTTGGTGTTATTCTAGTACGAACTCTAGGATAGATCAAACGGAAACAATAGCTTTGTGTTATTTTAGTACGAACTCTTGAATAGGTCGAACGGAAAGAATAGCTTTGAGGTGGTTTCTTACCCTACAAAAAAACATATCTTTTGTTCTCCGCTAATAGGAACTCGGGAGTGATTCTTTATTGTACTTTGAGGGATAATCATATGATCCAACTATGTTAGCATTGTTGGGAGATTGCACTAGTGAAAGTACGGAGCCTAGGCCTTGTTTTTAAGTATCCAATATAGTTTTTGTGCCCGTTTACTATTTGCTACCTTGCTATTCTTATTTATTCAGATTATAAAAATATATTTCTACCATTCATATTACACTTTTACCATCATCTCTTCGCTGAACTAGGGCACCTATACAATTTGCCATTGCTGGGTGTGTTGGGGACACAAGAGATTTCTTGTATTTGGTTGCAGGGTCGTTTGAGAGAAACAATCTTCATCCTACACCTCTCACGGATTGATAAACCTTAGGTCATCCACTTGAGGGAAAATTGATACTGTCCTACAAAACTCTGCACTTGGAGGCCCAACACATGTCTACAAGAATAAAGTTGCGTAGTAGACATCAGCACCTTACCGAGTTGTTGCAAGATCGTGGGTTTGAAATTGGGAAAATTGACCCCACTCTTTTTACTAAGAAGGTCAAAGGGGACTTGTTTGTATGCCAACTATATGTTGATGATATTATATTTGGTTCGCCTAACAAAGCTTTCAATGAGGAGTTTGCCGCACTCATGACCGCGAAGTTCAAGATGTCCATGATGGGAGAGTTGAAGTTTGTCGGATTACGGGTTCCGGCAGACCCTTGAGGTTCGAGCACTGGGGTGCACACGGAGATTTCGCCTTCTACCTACCTGCACCCCTCTGCCTCGCTAAGATCTAAGCTATGGAAAGAACAGCACAAGAGACGCAGGGTTTATACTGGTTCGGGCCACCGTTGTGGTGTAATACCCTACTCCAGTGTGTGGTGTGGTGGATTGCCTATTGTGCTGATGATGATGAGCAATACAAGGAAGAACAGCCTCGCAAGGGTCTGTTCTTGGCTGAGGGTATGAACTGCTAGGAGGAGTTCAATCACCCTTCTTTCTCTCTGTGTGTGATGCTACTCGATCCGATCCCAGCTTGTTTCTGGGTTGGCCAATTCTAGATTCTCCCTTCTGGATTGCGATCCCCCTACCCTGGGGGTGGCTAGTCCTATTTATAGGCAAAGGCGCCAACAATTGGCCATTTTGAAGGGGAACATCTGGTACACTTATCCTGACTAAAGTTGGTCCTCGCCTGCCAAAGGCTCTGGTGGTGACGCTGGCCTGGGCTCCACAGTGACTTCCTCCCTGCCGTTGGACTGGTCTTGGTCTCGTTGCACCGAAACGGGTGCCTTTGCTTGATGCTCTCGCCTGCGCTTGCTCCCTTTGCACCAAAGAGGAAAGGAGGACACCGCGCGGCTAGCGCCCGCCTGGCGCCTTTGGTTGTCATGGCTTGTGTCACGGGCACCTCATGAGGTACCCCGCCTTGATCTCTCCGCCTCCTCGCGAGCCAGCCTGATGAGGCCGTGCCTGAGGAAGCTCCATGTCGTCCGCCCCGCGAGGCTTGGCCCCTCGCGAGGGTCTTGGGTCTGTGTTGATGAAGATGGGCCGCGCTGGGCCCCCTTTTGAGCCACGCCGCGGGCCGCAGGTAGGCAAGTCTGGGGACCCCCGTTCCCAGAACACCGACAAAGTTCTTTCTCGGGTTCGAAATCAGACAAAGAAGAGAAGGAACCTTCATCAACCAAGACAAATACACTCAAGACATGCTCAAGAGATTCGAGATAAGTGATGGCAAGCCAGCTTCTACACCAATGCCTACCAAATGCCAACTTGACATTGATCCCAATGGTAAAGCGGTGGATCAAAAGGTATATCATTCTATGATTGGCTCCTTGCTTTACCTTTGTGCATCTAGACTGGATATCATGTTGAGTGTGGGAATTTGTGCATGGTTTCAAGCCTCACATAAGGAAAGCCACTTTGTGGCGGTCAAGCGAATCTTTCAATATTTGGCTCATACCCCAAACTTTGGCTTATGGTAACCTAGAGGAGCAAACTTCAATCTCGTGGGTTTTTCGGATTCGGACTGGGCGGGAGACAAAGTGGATAGAAAGTCAACTTCCGGAAGGTGCCAATTTCTTGGTTGCTCTTTGGTGAGTTGGTCTTCTAAGAAGCAAAGTTGTGTGTCGCTCTCCTCCACTAAAGCTAAGTATGTGGCCGCCGGTAGTTGTTGTGCTCAACTTCTGTGGATGAGGCAAATTTTAAAGGATTACGGTATCATTTGTGACAAAGTGCCTCTTTGGTGTGACAATGAAAGTGCCATCAAGATTTCTCTCAACCCAGTGCAACACTTCAAGACGAAGCATATTGAGATTTGGAATCACTTCATCTGGGATCACATTAGGCGAGGGGAGATTGAGCTTAACTATGTCAACACTCATGATAACATTGCAGATATTTTCACAAAGACTTTGGATGAAGCAAGATTTCACAAGTTAAGGCATGAGCTAAATATCATCGATTTGAGTAATGTGGCTTGAACCTTTGCAGATCCCACCATACTCATCTTGTTGTCTTGTTTAGGTGTAGGCATGGACATAGGGGGAGTGTTGTTCTCTCAATGAACTCCCCCTCCCCCCATTATGCATTAATTGATCAACTCTTTCACACTCGCCTTTTTTCGTGGTACTTGTGCTTCAAAGATGAGTTTTGTTCATGGGCCCAAGGATAATTCTTCGCGGTTCCATACCAATTGACTCAAACATAGGTGGCTCTGGCCATCGCCCTCTCTTCATAAGAGGTTTTGGTTCGCCGTTTGGTCCTCTCTTTCTCCGTGCTTATCTTTTGGACCTAATTAGTAGTTAAGTTTCTTCTTCTGTGTTCTCTTTTGCGTGTTCGTTTGATTGAAGTTTGTATTGCAAAGGCCTTTGTATTTTCTCTCTTGCCGAAACCTGCACTTTCTTGGGCATGCGGTACTACCATGGCATGCCACGGTACTACCGTTGGAGGCAGGTGGCTCCTGTGCTCACGTACAGCTGTGACCACGGCACGGTACTACCACTTCCAGCGCGGAAGTAAATTTTTACTGCCGCTGGAAGAGCAGTACTACCACGCAGAGTGTGGTAATACTGCCTGGGCTTTACTACTGTGATGACCTGCAGTACAACCATGCTGTCGAGACCGCGTGGGGGTTAACTGTGGGCAGGGGGAGTTCCAACTCCCCCATACCCATTCATCTCTTCCCCTCACGTCTCTCTCTCCTACCCAAGAACGGTGCCGGAGGACCACGCCGGATCTCCATCTCCAGCCACTCTCCTCTCATTTCAACTGGTGGGATCAATCCCCACCTCGCCCTCTTGCCATGGACCCCGGTATCTCCCCTAGTCCTTCTCTCTTTGCCTCTTTTTTTGCTTCTAGGTTTTGGGGGATGTATGAGTAGGTCTTGTGATTTTTGGGTAAATCTTTGCAAGAGGAGATAGTTGGAGAGTGCTTGTGCAGTAGATATGCTATTTGGTGTGATATAACAATGTAGTTTTGATCAACGGTAGTACTGATTCATCATTACAGATGTTCTCATATCCGTTCTTGCGAGATCCGCCCCCTATGGTACTACCTCTCCGCCTGGAGCGGTACTACCTCCCGGTGCGCGGACGTAAAATTTTACTTCCGCTCTTAGCGCGGTACTACCGCGCCGACCCGACGCTGTACTACCGCGGTCAGAGCAGTAGTAAATTTTTACTTCCGCGTACTGTTACAGTACTACCACTTGACTTAAAATTGCTTTGTTTTGTCACACCCAATATCATTTCTATCTGCTTCATTCCGTTTTGGCCTTGGTCTTTGCAATAATCCTTCTTGCTCTTCTTGTGTGTTTGCATTGTGTGTCATAGGTGGTGGCTCCGGTTCCATTGCTAGGCGCTCGAATCCCATCCGTGATACTAGCTCAAAGAGTCTTCGCAACCAAGAAGCTCCTAAGGGGTCCAATGCCCCGCAACGCAATGTCAAGACCACAACCACCAAGATCAAGGAGCTGATTGTCATCTTGGAAGAAATGACTCAAGCAGAGTTTCAGATTTGAAGGAAGCTCAACCCCTACATCAAGCCTAGGGAACTCATAAGGGGCAATGACTTGTTTTGGACCAAGCAACAAAATCTCATCTTCCTAGATGTGATCATGGCCAAGCAGAACATCAACGTACCCGTTCAACGGATTGACATAGACCATCTGAGGAAGAACTAAGCATATTTTGGTGAGCCTCTGGACTTGGAGGAGCAGTTTTGTATTGAGGAGATCATCATATTCCACCTTGACTATGACCCAGCGATTGTGGCTTAGTTTTTTGCTTCTGTCCACTTCCATATGGATAAGAAGCGGCGCATGACTTGGATGACAAATGGAAAGAGGATGACTACTGAGTGGAAGGAGTTCATGGATCTGTTGCACATTCATGATGAGGGGCTAGATGTGCCCGTTGGTATCCGCCCGCATGCTTGATGACCCGCAAGTATATGGGATCAATTGTATCTCTTTTCGATAAGTAAGAGTGTTGAACCCAACGAGGAGCAGAAGGAAATGACAAGTGGTTTTCAGCAAGGTAATGTATGCAAGTGCTGAAATTGTAAGTAACAGAGTAGTCTGATAGTAAGATAATTTGTAACGAGCAAGTAATGATAGTAGTAAAAAAAGTGCAGCAAGATAGCCCAATCCTTTTGAGGCAAAGGACATGCCAAAACGGTTTCTTATAGTAGGAAAAGCATTCTTGAGGGTACACGGGAATTTCATCTAGTCACTTTCATCATGTTGATTCGATTCGTGTTCGCTACTTTGATAATTTGATATGTGGGTGGGCCGGTTCCTAGGTGCTGTTCTTACTTGAACAAACCTCCTACTTATGATTAACCCCCTTGCAAGCATCCGCAACTATGAGAAAAGTATTAAGAATAAATTCTAACCATAGCATTAAACTTTTGGATCCAATCGGTCCCTTATGGAACAACGCATAAACTAGGGTTAAGCTTCTGTTACTCTCACAACCCATCATACGATAACTACTCCACAATGCATCCCCTTAGGACCAAATATGGTGAAGTGTCATGTAGTCGACGTACACATGACACCACTAAGGGAATCATAACATACATACTATCAAAATATCGAACACATATCAAGTTCATATGATTACTTGCAACATGATTTCTCTCGTGACCTCAAGAACAAAAGTAACTACGCACAAATGATAATCATGCTCAATATCAGAGGGGTATATATTAAATATCATATTGGATCTGAACATATAATCTTCCACCAAATAAACCATATAGTAATCAACTACAAGATGTAATCAACACTACTAGTCACCCACAAGCACCAATCTATAGTTCTGGTACAAAGACTGAACACAAGAGATGAACTAGGGTTTGAGAGGAGATGGTGTTGTTGAAGATGTTGATGGAGATTGCCCTCCCCAAGATGGGAGAGTTGTTGGTGATGATGATGACGATGATTTCCCCCTTCGGGAGGGAATTTCCCCCGACAGAATCGCTCCGCCGAAGTGCAAAAGTACTCCTGCACAAGTTCCACCTCAAGACGGCGGCGCTCCATCCCGAAAGTCCTATCCTTATTTTTTTTCTAGGTCAAAATGGCTTATATACCATAAGATGGGCACCGGAGGTGGGCCGAGGAGAGCTCAACCCACCAGGGCGCGCTTGGGCTCCCTTGCGCGCCCAGGTGGGTTATGCCCACCTGGTGGGCCCCCACTGGTACTTATTGGCTCCAATATTCCTCATATATTCCATAAAAATTCTCCATAAAGTTTCAACTTGTTTGGAGTTGTGTAGAATAGGTAGCCTAACGTAGCTTTTCAAGGTCCAAATTTCTAGCTGCCGGAATTCGCCCTCTTTGTGTGTACCTTGCAAATTATGAGAGAAAAGGCATTAGAATTACACCAAAAAGCATTGTTATGTATAAAAACATGATAAATAATAGTAGGAAAATGTGATGCAAAATGGACGTATCAACTACCCCAAGCTAGACCTCGCTTGTCCTCAAGCGAAAACCGAAATCGAAAAACATGTCCACATGCTTAGAGAGAGAGGTGTCGATAAAAACAAAATACGTACATAGAAGCATCATGTAGATTATTATAACAACAACAAAGTTAAACATAAAACTTTTATCATAGAACTTTCATCCTAGACTTCTCATGAGTAAGTAGTAGTTCATCACACTGTCGAAGTATAAATCATAAACTCTATTAGAAACCAACAAACTATGTTCTCAGTTAACTTTGCAACTACAATTCATCATCTTTTCAGGAAGGGTCACGTATCAGAGCCTTTAGGCAAGTCCACATACTCAACCATCATATAGTATTCTATGATTGCTAACACTCACCGCATACACATGAGCAAAATGTTTTAACTGGACACATAGAAAGATAGGGGCTTATAGTTTCGCCTCCCAACGTATTCACCTCAAGGGTGATGTCAACAATAATAACTCATGCTACCCATATTTAACTGGACATATGTGCCTAGATCTTTCCTCACCACATGATGCTTGCCAAATGAGAAAAATAAAAAGGAATAGAGAGAAGAAACTTTGACTCTTGCATAAAAGTAAATACATAAAGGTAAAAGGTAGGCCCTTCGCAGAGGGAAGTAGAGGTTGCCATACGCTTATTTTTTTGTATGCTCAACCCCTTAGTGCAAAAGAACGTCATGTTGTATTGCCCCTTGTGATGGCAACCTTTATTATGCAGTCTGTCACTTTTATTCTTCACCATCACAAGTTCGTACAACGCTCAATTTTCTCTTACACTAAATGATCTCACACTTTTAGAAGCAATTTTTATTGCCTTATTGCACCTATGACAACTTACTTGAGGGATCTTGATCAATCCCTAGGTAGGTATGGTGTACTCTTGAAAATAAGATTTGGGTTTAAGGGTTTTTGGATGCACAAGTAGTATCTCTACTTAGTGCGGAATTTTTGGCTAGCAAAGATGGGGGCAAGCACCACATGTTGAAGGATCTATGACAATATAACTTCTGTGTGAATATGAACAAACATAAATCATTACGTTGTCTTCCTTGTCCAACGTCAACAATTTTGGCATATAATATTTTGATGGGGGCTCACAATCACAAAAGATTTCTAGGATATTGTATATATAAGTGAATCTTCCCGTCCCTTATTAATTCTTTCATGAGTTGCATCATTGACCAATGTTATGTTTGTCAATCTCTAATAAATTTTTCTACTTATACTTTCCCTTATGTGGTGCCATCACCTACCATAAGATTAGCATATGATCTTTTAAATTTATTTCCTTTCTTTTTATTGCAACATGAAAGTAAAGAAAGCAAAAACTCAAAGTAAACTTTATTATATATCTCAGACACGATTACTAGGATAGATCACTAAGCAAGCTCTCGAAAAGAAAGGATCGAACTAAACTTTCATTCTTCTAAAGCAAAAGATCAAACTAAAATAAGTAAAGACAAAAGATAGTGGGGATGATACGATATCGAGGCACCTCCCCCAAGCTTGGCGAAAGCCAAGGGGAGTGCCCATACCTGATACTCAATTTTCTTTTGGTGATGAAGAAGGTGGTGGTGGTGATGAAGTAGAGGCGATCCTGCCCTTTAGGATTAGGAGATTCTCCAATCGACGGATGATGCTCCGGAGGAAGATGATGTGCTCTTGATGCAGAATATTTTCACGAGTGAGATATTTATTTTACACATGAAGTGTTTTAATGATCTGAAAGGCCTCAATCTCAGTAGGGGTAAGATGGGCATAGTAAGGTTTAAGGATATCTTCTTCTTACTCCTCGGTCGGCAGTGCTCGCTCGAACACCAGGGGTTGATCTATGGTAGCTTCCTTTCTCTTGTCTCCCTTGACGGCTTCTACGGGCTATTCTATCTTCAGCTTGATCTTCATCAACCAAGCATCTGTTGGGGAACGCAGTAATTTCAAAAAAATTCCTATGCACAAGCAAGATCATGGTGATGCATAGCAACGAGAGGGGAGAGTGTTGTCCACGTAACCTCATAGACCGTAAACGGAAGCGTTGTGACAACGCGGTTGATGTAGTCGTATGTCTTCACGATTGACCGATCCTAGTACCGAAGGTACGACACCTCCATGATCTGCACACGTTTGACTCGGTGAAGTCCCACCAACTCACGATCCAGCAGAGTGTCGAGGGAGAGCTTCGTTAGCATGACGGCGTGATGATGGTGATGATGATGCTACTGGAACAGGGCTTCGCCTAAGCACCCCTACGATATGACCGAGGTGGATTATGGTGGAGGGGGGCACCACACACGGCTAAAAGATCAATGATCAACTTGTGTGTCTATGGGGTGCCCCCTCCCGCGTATATAAAGGAGTGGAGGAGGGGGAGGGTCGGCTGTCGGTGTCAAAACCGGCGGATCTCGGGTAGGGGGTCCAGAACTATGCGTCTAAGGCGGATGGTAAGATGAGGTAGGGGGACACGATGTTTACCCAGGTTCGGGCCCTCTCGATGGAGGTAATACCCTACTTCATGCTTGATTGATCTTGATGATATGAGTACTACAAGAGTTGATCTACCACGAGATCGTAGAGGCTAAACCCTAGAAGCTAGCCTATGGTATGATTGTTGTTTTGTATATTTATCGACTAGCCTGGCCCTGGTTTATATAATGCACCACAGGCCTAGGATAACAAGAGTCCTAGCCGAATACGCCGGTGCGGGAGGAGTCCTTGTCTTGACCACCAAGTCTTGTGGAATCTTCCTTGTATGCGACAGCTGTCCGAACTGGCCCATGAGTATACGGCCATGGGGGTCCTCGGCCCAATCTAACTGTCCGGGAGACGACGTGGTGAGTACCCCCTAGTCCAGGACACCGTCAGTAGCCCCCTGAACCGGTCTTCAAGTTGGGGACACTCCTCGATTCTTCTGAACTGTTCTTCATCTTCGGTCGTCGGTCTTGAAAACTGGTTGAACAAATCTTCTTCGATCTTGAGGATCACCAACGTGCATCCGAAGAGTTTATACGTCGGTTATCCGAGGAGCCCCTTTAAGTTTCCGGCCTCTATCAATGCCTTGTTATTTTTATGCCATACCTCGGGTTTGAAGTTGTTCCCAGCGGCAGCGTCCTCTTGCGTCCGAGCTCCAGCGCCGGACTATATTCGTGGTATCTTTTGTAGACGAGCACCAATGCCGGACTATGTCCAAGCTCCAACACCAGAATATATCCGAGGTGTCATAAATCACATTGGTTCAAAAAAGTTGAAGGAGTTTAGCCGAGCTTAATGCCGGAAATGCCCTCTATGGAGCCAGCCACTAGCACCCGAGCTTTATGCCGGACTGCTTCCGAGGTGGTGCACCACCCCGACTGCGAGCCGATTTTTTGTCAATATTTTTGATTGGTGCAATTTATTCTCTGCCGAGATATATAGCCAGTAGCCCTCAAGGTGTGTATCGGTCTAAAACCCGAGATGCACCTAAGGGATGACATAAGACCGCTGATCCCAGTAGCCGCTGAGACTCAGGTTGATCTGCAAAATCGGCCTCAGGATCAAGTCCTAGCTCGGCAGAATACTTCGGGACACAAAAAGCGGCATGCTCAGTCCTCGAGACTCAGGTTGGGTGCGGCCGACCAACTTTAGGATCAAAATATCCTCGGAAACTGTATTGCACTTAAAATTTTCTGCATTGGACAGGCCATGCAGTAGCCCCCGAGACATTGGTCGAGTGGCAACACCAGATCAGGGGATCGATGTGCCCCTTTAATATTTATAAATAATAAGCCCGAAGCCCAGTAGCCCCCGAGCCTTAATGCAGGCACGGGTGGCCGAATTAAGGATCGATATCCATAGTAAAATCACAAAGTATGTGTAATGACTCTATGTATCCAAGTACTTTACGTCATTAATGCTCGGATCCGCATTGTACAAAACTTTGTTGACCGACCATCAGCTTCCACCTCCTCGGCCAGTGGCCGAGGAGTGTTTGTCCTTCTCTATAAAGCCTTTATGAGGGCAAAGATTTACGACAAACAAGGCAATCTGGCCATATGGTTTTATAAACAAAGATACGTAGAGAGCTATGTTATATTACTGTATAACATAAGAAATGTCTTCCAAAGAAAATAGTCCCGCTATCGGTTCCTTTCTTTGGGTTGTCATGCTAAGCATGATCATGAAACCTCAGCTCTAATGTAAGAGCAAAATATTGAGGATATAGTTTGGGAAGCCAGTTACTAGCCCCCGGTAGTGTTTGGCGATAGTCGAGGTCAAGCCGTAAACACTTCGGCCAATGTTATGAATTGCCCATCATTTAACACAGTCATCGGATCGCTGACCAGTTTATGCTTATTGTGACAGTCAGTTTTTGGCTTTCTCCACTGAGGTGCTTAACCATGTGAGCTGGAAGCACAATCACAGTGGTTCTCCCTTTGCACACCTAGCCGAACAAAGAGGAACGTAGGAGGCAAGCGTAGGAGCCGGGCTACCCAACTATTGACCGAAGACACAATTCGAAACCGATGCATATATAGCAATATCCGAGAATGTTTTGGCCGAATCTCTAAAGGTGTCCAGCGTTGCAATGCGAGACTTGTGCTGAAAACACACAAATAGTTTAAAAGTGCCAAAAGCTTGGAAAACCAAAAAACGTCAGTAAAAACATGACGTTCGAACAAGATCAAGTGTTTGGTGCCAATCCGAAAATTGGAAGAGAAAAAAAATTGTGCTGCTGTCGTGTTTTGACAACGATCAAGAAGAAAACACATTTACAGCTCATATATAAATTTTAAGTGCCCCTGAGTGACTTGGGTAAAAGAATTTTATGTAAAATGATTGTATGTACCGAAGTACTTATATCATATATGTGTTCACCCAAACTTTAAATGCATCTTAACCGACCGTCGGCTTCTCCCTCTTCGGCCAAGGGCCGAAGACTGTCATGTACTCCGCCTGTCGAGAGTATCAATGGTGTTTTCGATGACCAGGCAATCAGGCCATAAGGCTGTAACAGACAAAGCGCGCTCAGGGAACTTATGCTATATTACTAACGAAGTGTAAGAAGCATCTTCGAAGAAAATAGTACCCCAACCGATACCTTTCTCCGGTGCTCATTATTACTATGAGACTTGTGCAATAGATTTTTTGTACTCATGAGTTCCGTTGTGTGCCGACCATGATTGAAAACAATAAGAGCGCTAGCTTTCGACTTCACCCTATCTGAGGTTAGAGCTCGGATGACCCGGTCGTGACAATTGCAGAGGTGCTCCCTTTACTCCCTAGCCGAACAACCGGGAATGTAGGTGTAAACACAGGAGCAAGGCAACCCATCTTGCAAATCGCTTAGGTCAATATGGTGCATATTGTGGCGTAATACATGAACAAGGAACGAAGCTGTACACGTATAATCATATGCAAGAGGAAAAGCTCCATCAAGGGAGCCCCCAAATAAATGGGGTATTTGAATATGCGAGTCACAAACAAAGTTTTGACAAGGAACTTTGTCACAAACAACTTTGTGCCGAAAAGCATAATGCTTGGTCGAACCGAACAAAATTTAAAACTGAAAGTTTTTGAGCATGAAAGTGGCTTAGCTGGTTAATGTGCTCGATGTTGATGATGCAGACCGAGATTGTGGCGGGACGAGATCCCAGCCCCCAAGCCGGTCCCGAGATGTCCGAGTAAAGAACTCGGCTTGATGAAGTGGTGACGCAGCATAGTCGATGGGCAAGGTGAAAACCCCAGTCCGACCGCGGCGACGAAGCAGGCCGGCAGTGTGACGCTGAAGCCCCCAGCGTGTGTTAATGAAGTGATGACGAAGCCCCCGGTCAGCCGAGGTGACGTGGTACATCGGTACGCCGCGGTGACAGCGCTGCCCGGATTATCTACCTGTGCACAGAAAATAGTGCAAGCTGGAGATAATAGGAATAATAATAAAAAAGTTGTTGCATAATCAATAATTTATGCAAAGTGAGTAATAAAAGAAATATGGCCTGTGCGCCAAACACTCGATGAGGTAGATATCTCTCGGCGATGCCGAAGTCCCCGAGGCAACCGAACACGTCGGTATGGCAACACGACCAACAAGGTGATCACGCGAGCCGATTTATGCCGATTGGGACGACGACATCGGCTTGCCAAAGAGACTACGTGACACAGTCGGAGTCGATCACCTACACACATAAAATAGTGCGGTCCAAAAAGGATAATTGCTTTTCACAAAAATAATTTATTGAAAGAGATGTGGCCTGGCGCCGAAGTCATATCAATGTAGGGCGTCGGCGTGACGCGATGAAGGCATGGCCAAGCCCGAATTCGCAGGCCGGTCTGAGTTACAGATCCGGCATTCGCCGAACTGTGTACGAAAACTGACCGAACCGCCAAGTGGCCGTTGTTAATGCGGCCACCATTTGATAGACTTCTGTATAGATGATGAAACAAATCGGAGTAATAATTACTTGGGAAAAATAAATCCAAGCAAGAAAAAATAATATGATTGATAGCACCTGGTTTATCTATTGTAGCAATCTGGAGAAAGGTTACTCTCAAAATTGGGGCTCGATCCGCACACCCATTGCCTGATGGGTGATGAAGCGGTGGCATGGCGATGCTAGCAAAGGTTGGCTCACCAAGGAAAAGCCCGTGGTCCAGCTAATGTGATGAAGCTGGTCGGCTGGTGACGCCGAAGTCTCCGAAGTAAGTTGATGAAGAGATGGGGAAGCCCTCGGTCTAGCCGAGGAGACGGAGCAGGTCTGTAAGGAGACGTTGCAGCTGCTGTGTCAGCCGAGGTGTTGAAGTAGTTCGACGTGATGGACATCAGCTTGAATAAGCAACAGTGCGGCCATGCCGACGCAGGTCGTAACTTGTGACGCGGTCAATGCCAGTTTGATGAAGTGACCATGCGGCGATGCATGTGTTCCCGCTCCGTGTATTCCGTGGGGCGGCGATGTTGGTGATGATTTATCCTTGTTGATTCCGAACTCTTGTTCGCTCGCCGAGATGATGATCCGAAGAAGTTGAGCTTGACTCAAAAGGCGACGACGTGTCTAGCGCAGGTCGGTAGCCGTGGAGCAGTATTGCTGGACTGGTTTGACACCAGCATGATAGTGAAGATTACCTCAGAGGAGGCTTAAAATTTTATGGGCACATGTTTAAAAACAACGCACAATACCCTAGGAGAAATTCCTTTAAGAAGGTTGTCCCATATCATGTTCATTAAGAAACATGAATTTGGGTCGGATCCGTATTCGCGCAGAAAACAGACCCGAAAAGTGATGCACTAATCGGAAGGTTCCCGGATTTGGACGGTCGGATCGAGCTGAAATTTTGAAGCGTGTTAGATATAGGAATTCCTCAGCCGATCAATGGTTGGATCTTCCAAAGGACGTCCGAACTAGGTGCTGGAGACCACGCCCTAAACTCATCCAGATTCCTGTCCAGATTTGACAGGGCTCCGGTATATCGTAGATTGCCAGAGATTCCTCCATCGAAACTCGACGAAATTTTGCATGGTTGTTGTGGACTAAATTACGCACAATTCCAACAAAGATATCGTCAAAGCGACGCTCTAAAAGGTGGTGGCAGCGGATGCAAGTTCACTATTCGGAAAAAACAGCACGGTCGCCCGAGGGCAATATTGACGTTGAGCCCCCGAGCTCCATGGATGATTCCTCCATGATCTTGATAGAGATCGAAGTTGATGTTGATGAAGGCCCTCGTCCGAACATGACGATCGGAGATGGCGCACGGTCCTCGGTCGAGCCAAGGTGACCAGTCGAGCCGGCGACGAAGATGCCGGCATCACAGTTGACCTGCAGACGAGCCATCGATCCTTTTGCCGATCACACAGCGGAACTCTTAATGAAAGCACCAATGTCGGTGTCAAAACCGGCAGATCTCAAGTAGGGGGTCACGAACTGTGCGTCTAAGGCGGATGGTAACAGGAGGTGGGGGACATGATGTTTACCCACGTTCGAGCCCTCTCGATGGAGGTAATACCCTACTTCCTGCTTGATTTATCTTGATGATATGAGTATTACAAGAGTTGATCTACCACGAGATCATAGAGGCTAAACCCTAGAAGCTATCCTATGGTATGATTGTTGTTTTGAATATCTATCGACTATCCTGGCCCTGGTTTATATAATGCACCAGAGGCCTAGGATAACAAGAGTCCTAGCCGAATACGCTGGTGGGGGAGGAGTCCTTGTCTTGACCACCAAGTCTTGTGGAATCTTCCTTGTATGCGACAGTTGTCCGAACTGGCCCGTGAGTATACGGACATGGGGGTCCTCGGCCCAATCTAACTGACCGGGAGACGACGTGGTGAGTACCCCCTAGTCCAGGACACCTTCATCGGCCCTCCTATGGCACGCCCCATGGGGAGTCCTACTCCCACCGGGAGTAGGATTATCCCCCTTTCCCTAGTAGGACTAGGAGCGCAAGGAAGGGGGAGAGAGGGGGAAGGAAAGGGGGGGCCGGCCCCCACCCAATTCGGATTTGGCTTGAGGGGGGCGCGCCCCTCCTAGGCCTCCCTCTCTTCTCTCCCACTATGGCCCAAAAAGGCCCATATACCTCCCGGGGGGTTCCGGTAACCTCCCGGTGCTCCGGTATATGCCTGAACTCACCCAAAATCATTTTGACGTCTAAATATAGTCATCCAATATATCGATCTTTATGTCTCGACCATTTGGAGACTCCTCGTCATGTCCGTGATCATATTCGGGACTTCGAACTACCTTTGGTACATTAAAACACATAAACTCATAATACTGATCGTCACCGAACATTAAGCGTGCGGACCCTACGGGTTCAAGAACTATGTAGACATGACTGAGACACGTCTCCGGTCAATAGCCAATAGCGGAACCTGGATGCTCATATTGGTCCCTACATATTCTACGAAGATCTTTATCAGTCAAACTGCATAACCACATACATTGTTCCCTTTGTCATCAGTATGTTACTTGCCCGAGATTCGATCGTCAGTATCTCAATACCTAGTTCAATCTCGTTACCGGCAAGTCTCTTTACTCGTTCCATAATGCTACAGCCCGTAACTAACTCATTAGCTACATTTCTTGCAAGGCTTATATTGATGTGCATTACCGAGAGGGCCTAGAGATACCTCTCTGACAATCGGAGTGACAAATCATAATCTCGATCTATGCCAACTCAACAAACACCATCAGAGACACCTGTAGAGCACCTTTATAATCACCCAGTTACGTTGTGACGTTTGGTAGCACACAAAGTGTTCCTCCGGTATTCGGGAGTTGCATGATCTCATAGTCATAGGAACATGTGTAAGTTATGGAGAAAGCAACAGCAACAAACTAAACGATCATTGTGCTAAGTAACGGATGGGTCAAGTCAATCACATTATTCTTTAATGATGTGATCCCGTTAATCAAATGACAACTCATGTCTATGGTTAGGAAACATAACCATCATTGATTCAACGAGCTAGTCAAGTAGAGGCAAACTAGTGACACTCTGTTTGTCTAGGTATTCACACATGTACTAAGTTTCCGGTTAATACAATTCTAGCATGAATAATAAACATTTATCATGATATAAGGAAATATAAATAACAACTTTATTATTTCCTATAGGGCATATTTCCTTCAGTCTCCCACTTGCACTATAGTCAATAATCTAGATTACATTGTAATGATTCTAACACCCATGGAGTCTTGGTGCTTATCATGTTTTGCTCGTGAGAGAGGCTTAGTCAACAGGTCTGCAACAGTCAGATCCGTATGTATCTTGCAAATCTCTATGTCTCCCTCCTTGACTTGATCGCGGATGGAATTGAAGCGTCTCTTGATGTGCTTGGTTCTCTTGTGAAATCTAGATTCCTTTGCCAAGGCAATTGCACCAGTATTGTCACAAAAGATTTTCATTGGACCCGATGCACTAGGTATGACACCTAGATCGGATATGAACTCCTTCATCCAGACTCCTTCATTTGCTGCTTCCGAAGCAGCTATGTATTTCGCTTCACATGTAGATCCCGCCACGACACTCTGCTAGGAACTGCACCAACTGACAGCTCCACCATTTAATAAAAATACGTATCCGGTTTGTGACTTAGAGTCATCCGGATCAGTGTCAAAGCTTGCATCAACGTAACCGTTTACGACGAGCTCTTTGTCACCTCCATATACGAGAAACATATCCTTAGTCCTTTTCAGGTATTTCAGGATATTCTTGACCGCTGTCCAGTGATCCACTCCTCGATTACTTTGGTACCTCCCTGCTAAACTAATAGCAAGGCACACATCAAGTCTGGTACACAGCATTGCATACATGATAGAGCCTATGGATGAAGCATAGGGAACACCTTTCATTTTCTCTCTATCTTCTGCAGTGGTCGGGCATTGAGTCTGACTCAACTTCACACCTTGTAGGACATGCAAGAACCCTTTCTTTGCTTGATCCATTTTGACCTTCTTCAAAACTTTATCAAGGTATATGCTTTGTGAAAGTACAATTAAGCATCTTGGTCTATCTTTATAGATCTTGATGCCCAATATATAACCAGCTTCACCGAGGTCTTTGATTGAAAAAATCTTATTCAAGTATCCTTTTATGCTATTAAGAAATTCAATATCATTTCCGATCAGAAATATGTCATCCACATATAATATCAGAAATGCTATAGAGCTCCCACTCACTTTCTTGTAAATACAGGCTTCTCCAAAAGTCAGTATAAAACCATATGCTTTTATCACACTATCAAAGCGTATATTCCAACTCTGAGAGGCTTGCACCAGTCCATAAATGGATCGCTGGAGCTCGCACACTTTGTTAGCACCTTTTGGATCGACAAAACCTTCTGGTTGCATCATATACAACTCTTCTTTAAGATATCCATTAAGGAATGCAGTTTTGACATCCATTTGCCAAATTTCATAATCATAAAATGTGGCAATTGCTAACATGATTTGGATTGACTTAAGCATCGCTACGGGTGAGAATGTCTCATCATAGTCAACTCCTTGAACTTGTCGAAAACCTTTTGCAACAAGTCGTGCTTTGTAGACAATAACATTACCGTCAGCGTCAGTCTTCTTCTTGAAGATCCATTTATTCTCTATAGCCTGCCGATCATCGGGCAAGTCAACCAAAGTCCGTACTTTGTTCTCATACATGGATCCCATCTCAGATTTCATGGCCTCAAGCCATTTTGCGGAATATGGGCTCACCATCGTTTCCTCATAGTTCGTAGGTTCGTCATGGTCAAGTAACATGACTTCCAGAATAGGATTACTTTACCACTCTGGTGCGGATCTTATTCTGGTTAACCTACAGGTTCGGTAGTAACTTGATCAAAAGTTTCATGATCATCATCATTAGCTTCCTCACTTACTGGTGTAGGAATCACTGGAACTGATTTCAGTGATGAACTACTTTCCAATAAGGGAGAAGGTATAATTACCTCGTCAAGTTCTACTTTCCTCCCACTCACTTCTTTCAAGAGAAACTCCTTCTCTAGAAAGGATCCATTTTTAGTAATGAATATCTTGCCTCCGGATCTGTGATAGAAGGTGTACCCAAAAGTCTCCTTTGGGTATCCTATGAAGACACATTTCTCCGATTTGGTTCGAGCTTATCAGGTTGAATCTTTTTCACATAAGCATCGCAGCCCCAGACTTTAAGAAATGACAACTTGGGTTTCTTGCCAAACCACATTTCATAAGGTGTCGTATCAATGGATTTAGATGGTGCCCTATTTAACGTGAATGCAGCCGTCTCTACAGCATAACCCCAAAGTAACACCCACAATGCGGCTATATCTCCCACGTGACGGGGCACGACTTAGAGGCATAGCCGCATGGTAGGTCTGTCGCAAGAGGGGTAATCTTTACACATCCCATGTATTGAATAAGAAAGGGATAAAGAGTCGGCTTACAATCGCCACTTCACACAATACATAAATAATCCATACATCATCCAAGGTACAATCAAAGGTCCGACTACGGAGCCAAAATAAAGAAAGACAACCCCAAATGCTAGATCCCGGATCATCCCAACTGGGCTCCTCTACTGATCATCCGGAAAAGAAACATAGTAACATCCCGTATCCTCGTCGAACTCCCACTTGAGTTCGGTAGCATCCCCTACACTGGCATCATCGGCACCTGCATCTGTTTGGATGTATCTGTGAGTCACGGGGACTCAGCAATCTCACACCCGCGAGATCAAGACTATTTAAGCTTAAGGGTAGGAAAGGGGTAGTGAGGTGGAGCTGCAGCAAAGCACTAAGCATATATGGTGGCTAACTTACACAAAAGAGAGCGAGAAGAGAAGCAAAGCATGGTCGAGAAGCTATAAGTGATCAAGAAGTGATCCTGAAGCTACTTACGTTCAAACATAACACGAGACCGTGTTCTCTTCCCGGACTCCACCGAAAAGAGACCATCACGGCTACACACGCGGTTGATTCATTTTAATTAAGTTAAGTGTCAAGTTCTCTACAACCAGACTTTAACAAATTCCCATCTGCCCATAACCGCGGGCACAGATTTCAAAAGTTCAAACCCTGCAGGGGTGTCCCAACTTAGCCCATCACAAGCTCTCATGGTCAACAAAGGATATTCCTTCTCCCGGGTAGACCCGATCAGTCTTGGAATCCCGGTTACAAGACATTTCGACAATGGTAAAACAAGACCAGCAAAGCCACCCGATGTGCCGACAAATCCCGATAGGAGTCGCACGTATCTCGTTCCCAGGGCACACCGGATGAGACATCCTACGAGTAAAACCAAACCTCAAGTTGCCCCGAGGTGGCCTCGCGGTCTACTCGGTTCGGACCATCACTTAGAGGAGCACTGGCCCGGGGGGGTTTAAAATAAAGATGACCCTTGAGTCTACAGAATCCAAGGGAAGGTATGTGGTGGTAGGTAGGCAAATGGTAAAACCAAGGTTGGGCCTTGCTGGAGGAGTTTTATTCAAAGTGAACTGTTAAGGGGTTCCCATAACACCCAACCGCGTAAGGAACGCAAAATCAAGGAACATAACACCGGTATGACGGAAACTAGAGCGACAAGAGTGGAACAAAACACCAGGAATAAGGCCGAGCCTTCCACCCTTTACCAAGTATAGAGATGCATTAAAGTAAACATGATATAATAATGATATCCCAACAATATCCATGTTCTAACATGGAACAAACTTCATCTTCGCCTGCAACTAGCAATGCTATAAGAGCGGCTGAGCAAAGCGGTAACATAGCCAAACAACGGTTTGCTAGGAAAGGTGGGTTAGAGGCTTGACATGGCAATATGGGAGGCATGATAAATCAAGTGGTAGGTATCGCGGCATAGCAATAGAGCGAAACAACTAGCAAGCAAAGATAGAAGTGATTTCGAGGGTATGGTCATCTTGCCTGCAAAGTTCTCAGAGTAGACGAAAGCTTGATCCTCGTTAGCATACTCAGCAGGTTCCTCGATCACGTACTCGTCTCCCGGCTCTACCCAAAGCAAGAACACAAGCAAAGGACCAACAATCAATCACGGTGCAATGCACAAGCAATATGATGCAAAACATGGCATGACATGCGGGATGTGATATGCAATGCATATGCGTGCTTCGGAAGGGAAAGAATGAACAAGGAATCAACTTGGCAAACCAAGTGTGCCGCTAGAAAGATGAGATGATTTCGGTCGAAATCGATATAAAGATCACCAGAATCGGATGCACGGTTTGCAAATGGCAAGCAAAACAAGAATGGCACAATTGTGCGATTAATAGCACGATGCCATATAGAATGCAACAAGAAACTAAGCTACTGTACTCCAACATAACAACAAAGCATATGGCAGTGATGTACTCAAGATGCTTGACAAAACATGAACACTGAGCTACGGCTAAATCATGCAAGAGCAGGTTCAAACAAGCATGGAAATAGTGCAAAAGATATCAGCTTCACAGACTTAGTGAAAATACTAACATGCTAGGAATAACATCAGGAAGCCATGTTTAGAGAAAGCAAACAACATGTTACATGAAAATAACATAGCAAACAAAGGCATTGCATGATTCTACTAAATGCATGGATCAAAAGTCCCTTACTGATCATGAGCCAAAAAGGCACAGAAGATATGATGGCACCCATGTAAACATAGCAAGTTTTATTAACAGTTTCAGACTTAGCAGAAAAACAGAGCATGGCATAATCAGAGTTATGAAGGCAACTTTGCGAGCTCAAATCACTCATCACAAATCATTGCATGACAAAACAAGCATGGCAACAGCAAGTGGACATGTTCATGACACTAACCATGGCAAGAGCAAGTTCATAGCATGCATGGATCACTAACAACAACCATGGAAAAATTGATTAACATGTAAACAATCTGCCAGGAACATTTTTTAGCAAAAGTAGAGCAAAATTAAGACATTCTATGGCACTCCATAATTGCAAACAGGGCCATGGATGGATAGAGCATAACCATATGTCCAAAAGACCCTTACTGAAGATACTCAAAACAAGCATGGATCTCACTATAGCATCAAATTTACATTGCATAAAAATAACAGTAGAACAAGATTTAGCAAAATCCTAAGTCCCTGAAATCAGCAATATCTCGAAGCCTAGTTTGCATGCTTGTGCTAGTCACCACATTGATCACAAAAATACATGGCAAACACCCCTGTAAAGATGGCATGGCATAGTTCAAAACACATGTAGGGCTCATGCCCATATGAAGCACACATCAAATGTGACAAAACTGCCAAAACATCAAAATCTGATGAGTAACAGGAGTAAACATTTTATAGCACTCTTGCATCAATGATTAGGGCATCAAGATGGACTCAAACAAGCATGTCACAATGGAATGAAATTAAGAGCATCTCCCAAAGAACATTTTGATATCTCATGCGCATGAAACGAAGCTACGGTCATGGAGTTATGGCATGAAGAACAGGGGCATAAAGTTTATCACAGAAAAGACAGTCGAAAATTAGACCTCCAGATCTCAGATCTAGGGCTCGTGCATGCTTGCCGTTGTTGACCGAAGATGTCGCCGGAGAAGGAGAGGGTGCTCGCCGGAGAAGGACGGGGCGGCGCCGGAGCTCCACCGGAGGAGGCGCCGAAGGAGGAGAAGACGGGCGGCGGCGGTGACGGAGCAGGGCGGCGCACGGGCGGCGCGGGGGCGGCGGCGCCGAACCGGCCCCGCGGGGGCCGGCGATGGGCTCGGCGGGCTTCGGCGGCGGCGGGCGCGAGGAGCCACGTGTCACGCGTGGGTTGGGCGAGACAGATGCGGCGGACGTGTCCGGCGCCGGCGGATGCGTTCGGTGGCGGCGGGAGGAGGATTTTAGGGTTTCGGGACCCGAATTTGGGGGGGGGGTGCACATATTTATAGCTAGGAGGAGGTAAGAGTGTCCAAATGGAGTGTAGTTTTTGCCCACACGACCGTGATCCAATGACGGAGGACATGTGAGTGGTTTGGATGGGTTATTGGGCCGTTTTGTAGGGGTGTTGGGCTGCAACACACACGAGGCCTTTACGGTTACCCGGTTAACCGTTGGAGCATCAAACGGACTCCGAATGGCACCAAATTTGACGGGCGGTCTACCGGTGGTGTACCAAGGCCGCTTGGAAAATCTCGGTCCATTCCGAGAATGTTTGACATCCGCTCAGAAAAGAGACAAAAGGGGTACGCCGGTGCACCTAGGAGTGTCGGATTACAAAACGGACAACGGGGAAAATGCTCGGATGCATGAGACGAACACGTATGCAAATGAGATGCACATGATGATATGATATGAAATGCATGACACGAAAAAAATGCAAAACAAAGACAAAACCCCACCACGAAGGGAATCTCATAACTTAGAACCGAAAAAGGCAAGAGTCGGAGTTACAAATATGGCAAGTTACATTCGGGGTGTTACAACACTCCACCACTATGAAAGGATCTCGTCCCAAGATCTAGGACTGAAAGAACTCCGAATATTCAGAACAGAGGTGGTCCTCGCGTTCCCAAGTGGCTTCTCGGTCAGAATGGTCTGACCACTTCACTTTCAGGAATTTGATAGACTTGTTACGAGTCTTGCGTTTGGTTTCTTCAAGAATAGCAACGGGATGCTCATGATAAGACAGGTCTTCTTGGAGATCAATCTCTTCGAAGTTGATGGTGCGCTCAGGTGTCTTGAAGCACTTGCGAAGCTGTGACACGTGAAACACATCATGCACATTTGCGAAGTTGGAAGGAAGCTCAAGTTGATAGGCGAGATCGCCTCTTTTGCCAATGATCTTGAAAGGACCCACGTATCTAGGGGCAAGCTTCCCTTTGATACCAAAGCGACGAGTACCTTTCATTCGAGAGACGCGGATGTAGACATGGTCTCCGATCTCGAAAGCCAAGTCACGGTGCTTCCTATCATAGTAACTCTTTTGGCGCAATTGCGTGGCTTTGAGATTTTCATGGATGACTTTGCGCATTTCTTCAGCCTATGTGATTAAGTCATTTCCAAGAAGTTGGCGTTCACCAGTCTCTGACCAATTAAAAGGAGTACGACACTTTCTGCCATAGAGAATTTCGATTGGGGCCTTGCCCGAACTCGCTTGGAAACTGTTGTTGTAGGAGAACTCGGCATATGGAAGACAAGACAATCTTCCCACTTCACACCGAAGTAAATGACACAAGCCCTAAGCATATCTTCAAGGATTTGATTGACTCGCTCGACTTGGCCACTAGTTTGAGGATGGAAGGCTGTGCTGACGCGAATGTTGGTGCCCATGGCCTTCTGAAAGGAGTCCCAGAACTTAGAAGTGAAGATGCTTCCATGATCTGAAGATATCAATTGCGGAATGCCATGAAAGGAGACAATCCTGGAGGTGTATAGCTTTGCCAACTGAGCTATTGTGATAGATTCTTTGATTGGAAGGAAATGAGCCACTTTACTAAGCTTGTCGATGACAACGAAGATAGCATCATTTCCGCGCTTGGACTTGGGAAATCCAGTCACGAAGTCCATCTCAATATAGTCAAACTTCCATTCTGGAATAGCAAGAGGCTGGAGGAGACCAGCTGGCCTTTGGTGTTCTGCTTTCACTCTTCTGCACACATCACATTCATTCACGAACTGAGCAATTTCTTGCTTCATTCGAGTCCACCAATACGATTGCTTGAGGTCATGATACATCTTTGTACTTCTAGGATGAATGGATAGAAGGGAATTGTGCGCCTCGTTCATAATGACTTTCCTTAGATCACCTTTACGAACCACAGTTCGATCCTCGAAGAATAGAGTGTCTTTGTCATCAATGCAATAGCACTTGTACTTGGGTTGGCTCTTGGCAATCCCATTTTTCACCTTCTTCACCATGGCATCAAGAAGTTGTGCCTCACAAATTTGATCTTCCGAAGTAGGAGAGACTTGGAGGTTGGCAAGAAAGCCTTGAGGAACAACTTGGAGATTCAGTTCGCGGAAAGCTTCACAAAGGTCCGGTTGGAAGGGCTTGAGAATTAAGCTGTTGCAGTAAGCCTTCCTGCTCAAAGCATCTGCAATGACATTGACCTTGCCTGGAGTATATTCAATACTCGGATTGTATTCTTGAATCATTTCGACCCAACGAGTCTGCCTGAGGTTGAGGTTGGGTTGAGTGAAGATGTACTTGAGGCTCTTTTGATCAGTGAAGATGTCCACTTTCCTTCCCAACAAGAGATGTCTCCACGTTAATAATGCATGGACAACTGCCTCCAACTCGAGGTCATGAGTGAGGTAGTTCTTTTCGTTGGGATTCAACTGGCGAGAGGTATAGGCCACAACTTTCTTCTCTTGCATTAACACAGCACTGAGACCTTTCATGGAGGCATCACAAAAAACTTCAAAAGGTTTGGATTCATCATGAGGAGTCAAGACAGGAGCTATGACTAACTTCTCTTTGAGGGTGTTGAAAGCCACATGACATTCAGGCGTCCAGACATACTTTACATGCTTCTGAAGGAGGTTGGAAAGAGGCTTTGCAATCTTAGAGAAATTCTCAACGAATCTTCGACAATAGCTTGCAAGCCCAAGAAAACTGCGGAGCTGCTTGACATTCTAAGGAGGTTCCCAATTCACAATTGCAGACACCTTCTCAGGATTAACAGCGATGTCTTTGGCAGAGATGATATGACCAAGGTAAAGAACTTCGTCAAGCCAGATCTCACACTTGGAAAACTTCGCATAGAATTGATGCTCTTTGATTTTGTCGAGTACCAATCTCAAATGCTTGGCATGATCCTCCTTATTCTTGGAAAAGACCAAAATATCATTGAGATACACCAAGACGAAATCATTTGTGTAAGGTTTGAAGATGAAGTTCATCATGCGAGAGAACGTTGGAGGAGCATTGACAAGGCCGAAAGACATGACAATATATTGATAAGAACCATAGCTTGTTCTGAATGCTATCTTGGGGATATCATGTTCACGAATGCGAATCTGATGATAACCCATATGGAGGTCAAGCTTGGAGAAAACTTGGGCACCTTTGAGTTGCTCGAAAAGCTCATTGATGTTGGGAAGTGGGTACTTGTTCTTTATTGTTTTCTTGTTCAATAGACGGTAGTCGACACGGAGTCATTCCGTTCCATCCTTATTCTTGACAAAAAGAACACCACAACCCCATGGAGATGAACTCAGTCTGATCAGACCCATACGCTCTTGTTCATCGAGTTTTTTCTTCAACTCCTTCAAATCTTCTGGTCCAAGCTTGTAAGGACGTTTGCAAACAGGTTCCGTGTCAGGCTCAAGATCGATAAGGAATTCAACTGGCCGGTGGGGAGGCATTACCGGAAGCTCTTCTGGAAAGACGTCTTGATATTCACAAACGACTGGAATCTGAGAGATGGCATTCAACTCGCCCTTCTCATTGAGAGAAAACAGCCGAATGGTTTCGTCACGAGCGGCATAGATGATCACATCCTCAGAAGAGTGTGTCAATTGAATCTGCCTGGCAGCACAATCAAGCTGAGGCTTGTGCTTAGAAAGCCAGTCCATGCCGAGAATTAGATCAATATCAGAGTCGCCAAGAACAATTGGAGAGGACAGAAATTTATAGTCTCCAAACTGGACAGAGACATCAGGAGCAACCAAACTAGAAGTCATAAGCTTTCCCGGAGAAACAACTTGCATGACTTTGGACAAAACCTCTGTGTCAACATTGTGCTCCAATGCAAATGGGAATGACATGAAAGAATGAAATGCACTAGTATCAAAAAGAACTTTTGCAGGAATAGAGTTAACTAGAAGGTTACCCATGATCACTTCTGAAGAATCCTCTGCCTGAGATGCGTTTATCATGTTGACCTTAGCATGCTTGGGATTATGCTTGACCACTGCATTGCTGGCAGATCTCACAGGAGGAGGAGGAGGCGGAAGGCGCCTTTGGTTGAAGCACTTGTTTGCATAGTGCCCTTTCTGCTGACAGTTGTTGCAAGTAACCTCTGAGAGCAGACGGTGATAAGGAGCACTTGACCTTGGAGTATGAGACTGGGCTTTGTTATGATAGCCTGGGTTGGGTGGGTGGGAAGATCCATTGTCACCTTTACTCTTCTGCTGATAAGGCTGACGAAATGGAGGAGGAGGCAACCAGAACTTTTGTTTCTTAGCTGCCACTTGAGTTGAAGAAGAAGATTGAACTGCATTCCTGACTCTCTTCTTAGAAGCATCACACTTAATCTGAGCGGCTTCTTGCTTTAGTGCCATGTTGTAGAATTCATCATACTTAGTCGGCTCAAGAAGCACGAGAGCTAATTGTAGATCTTCTCTAAGGACACCTCTGAATTGATAAATCATGCTCTTTTCATCAGGGACGTCTTGTTTAGCAAAGCGAGCGAGTTTCTGAAACTAGATATTGTATTGATACACAGACATGCTGCCTTGCTTGAGATTGCAGAACTCCTCATGCTTTCTCTCAGCAACGCTTTGTGGAATGCAATGAGCTTTGAAGTCTCGGCGAGAAATCATCCCAGGTAATCACACGATCTCCTCTGGAATCTCTGTATTTTTGATACCACTCAGCAGCTTGGTCTTTGAGTTGAAACGAAGCAAACTTGACAAAGTCCTCAGGTCTGACATTGCTACACTCAAAATGTTTGCAGATATCCATGAGCCAGTCATCGGCGTCTGTGGCCTCGACACAATTGCTGAAGGACTTCGGCTGGTTTGCGAGGAACTGATTGAGGGTAGCAAACTAAGGCTGATTGTTGCCTTGGCCTTGATTTCCTTGGTTGTCTTTCCCTTGGTTGCGCTCTTGCAAGAGTTACAAAAGCATCTGAGTGTTGGCGTTGGTGGCTGCCATGACAGCTTGACATGCCCCCGGAGGTGGAGGTGGCGGCGGAGGTTTCGACTAATCCCCATCATTGCGGTCCGGATTCTGACGCATTGCAGGAGCCATCCTGAAGAGGTTGACATCCGTTAGCATCTTGAAAGACATATATTCAAGCTGAATCAATGGATCGAAATTGCAACATATAGTCTTAACATTCAAACAAGGATGAACGAGTGAATTCCAAAGTAAGCCATCAGACTTCCATTAAGGTTGAGAAGCCACTTAGACAAAGGTAGATGAATAAAACAAACAAGGTACGGCTATGAACAAATAATTGGTAAGGATTACCTAATCACAAACCAAATATCTGTGGGAAGAAATACTAGAGCTACATGAATGCCCACCTATAAAACTCCTGAAACTTTCTGGTTATGCAATCAGGTGTTGGGGATACAGGGGAAGCATAATATCTCACCCAAAACTAGCAAATCCTACGTCCAGCTGTATCCATCCTTCAACACATAACCAAGAAACCTTCGGAAATCATTAACCTTAACCTTTGAAAAGCATCCGTTATACGAGTTATGGCAATACTCCCGAACTCCCGCCCCAGTACTGGGTGGCGTCGAGGTTATCTCACCAACAACTGCATAAAAGAGATTTTCGATGTCGGCGAACTCAGGAATTCCAGAACTGCAACGATAAAATTGTGATGACAACACCTCGGAGCTCAACTCCCCAGGACACTGCGGCAACCCCTAAATGTCAGGAGCCACCAAGAACAATGTTCTCGTCACAAGACTATCGGAATGAGTCCAAGATACCCGCGTGATCCTAAAAAAATCGTGAAATTTGAGGAGAGAAGAGTCAAAACTCTACATCAGGAGGCCTCACCAGAGCGATGAAGGGACTGAGGAGTAAAAAGAATCCTACTCTCCGATATATATAATCCTAAGACTCAAAACATTTTGTTCTAGACTCAACAACGTCAGCGATTCGATCAAGCAGGGGGCTCCAAAGTCGGGGAAGGCTCTGATTACCAACTTGTAACACCCACAATGCGGCTATATCTACCACGTGTCGGGGCACGACTTAGAGGCATAGCCGCATGGTAGGTCTGTCACAAGAGGGGTAATCTTTACACATCCCATGTACTGAATAAGAAAGGGATAAAGAGTCGGCTTACAATCGCCACTTCATACAATACATAAATAATCCATACATCATCCAAGGTACAATCAAAGGTCCGACTAGGGAAACAAAATAAAGAAAGACAACCCCAAATGCTAGATCCACGATTGTCCCAAATGGGCTCCTCTATTGATCATCCGGAAAAGAAACATAGTAACGTCTCGAATCCTCGTCAATCTCCCACTTGAGTTCGGTAGCCTCCCCTGCACTGGCATCATCGGCACCTGCATCTGTTTGGAAGTATTTGTGAGTCACGGGGACTCAGCAATCTCACACCCGCGAGATCAAGACTATTTAAGCTTAAGTGTAGGAAAGGGGTAGTGAGGTGGAGCTGCAGCAAAGTTGTTGGGGGTTAGGTGCGACATATGCCAAAGGATGGCTTATCATGGTGGGGGGCGAGTAGAACATCGCTGGTGCCTGGAAACGGGATGAGGCGAAGACATGCACGCCGGCGAATCTTACCCAGCTTCGGGGCTCTCCGGGGAGATAACACCCCTACTGCTGCTCTACGGGGTCTCCGCATGATCACTATGGCAAAGTGTTTACACGGTTGCTGCTTGAGCTGCTTCCTGGAGGTAGGAGAGGGCAAGGCGAGCTCTCTCCCTCCTATATGATCTGGTCTAGAGCTAATGGTTCCAACCCTTTGCATGGGTGCCTTGGGGGCTTTATATAGGCCTACCCCCCAGGGGTACAATGGTAATCCGGCTGGACGCGGGCCCAGCCGTCAGTGCCTCTGGCCTCTGTCTTCCATGCCGACCGCTGGTCGGCGGGCCCCGCCGACTGGCCTGGTATGGAGCCGACAGGCTGCGTCCGCCGCGGGCGGGTCTTGCCGGCTGCTGATTACTGTAGCCGTGCTTCTGATGACGCGGGCTTGATCATGGGGTCGTGGCAACAGCCCCGTCACCTGGCGGGCGATCACTATTGCCACTCTCCATCACATCTTGATTAATGGCGCGTGGGCCCCGGGGGAGGGCTCGGCCGACTCCCCGGGGCCGACTCCCGACAGGTCCGACTGGTGGTCATCTTGCCGTCTCCTGTGGTCTCATTGACTGGTGGGACCTGCTGCCTCTGAGCCCTACAGACAAGCCGTCGTGGGTGCAGGATTCGGTCCTGCGGTGCTGATGTCAGGGCCGGCATGGCAACAGTGCCTTGCCGCACGGAGATCTTCCAGGGTACGGCGTGCTGTGGCCATGCCTGCCCTCGGTAAGGGGCGGGAGTGGGCTTCATTGTTGCCACTCCCCTGCCCCGTCCCACTTGATGAGGTCGTGGGGTTTGTTGGAGTCGCAGGCCGACTCCCCAAAAGCCGGCTTCTCTGGAAGTCGCCAGTCAGGAGTCGGCTTTCCCTGAAGTCGTCCCTGGGACTCGGCCGTGAGTGGTCAGTCGGCCATCATGCCGTCGACTCCTCGAAGGCGGCTCTTTGTCCTGGGGTCTTGAGGGGCGCAGCCTGCCCCGATGTCTCGAAAGGTTCTGGGCCTCGGGTTGGCCTACCCGTGGCCCATTACCCCGACAGTAGTCCCCGAAGCTGGTGAGGCGCCGCGGATGATCGGCCGAGAAGCCTCAGCAGTTTCTCTTTCCGGGTGCTCAACGCATGGCTCTTGGTTGACTTCCGCCGGGCTGTCTAGAGGGAGTCGGACCCGCCCAACTCTGACTTGCACAATATTTCGAACGTCGCGGTGGGATCCAAGTAGCGTGCTTGCTAAGCCTCCGGGCCGCCGCCCGTTCTAGGCCTGTCATGCGATGACACGTGGCTGGGCCATTCTGCCGGCCTACGCATGCGACGGGACAGGCGCATAGGCGGGGCCCGCCACTACCGCACCTCGGCGCCCAAGCGGATCCGCCGCGGCCCCGGCGGACGGTTGGGATTCCCATGGAGTTACTGCGCGCAGTAACTTTGTCGTGGAACATGGGGGTCGTGGGGCCGTGGGCGCAGTAAATCCTGTGACCGCCCCCTCGGCTTCTCAGCCCACGAGGCTATAAGTAGGGGAAAGAGGGGGGCATGCTCGCCCCTCCTTCCTACCACTCCGCGCTCTCCTCCTTCTCACTGCTCCTCTCTCTCCTCCTTCTTCTTCTTCTTCGTGCCGCCGCACGCCTAAGCTAAGACGAACGCCGCAACGATCAGCTCACGATGAGCTCTTCCTCTGCCGCCGCGCCTCCCCCGGTGCGCTCCGGCACCTGGGACGGCTCTGAAGTTCACGACGACCACATCGAGTTCCTCCGCAGGACTCGTCAGCTCCCCGGCGAGGATTACGTGCGGGTGCGTCTTGCGCCAAAGGGGGAGATTTCCCCCGCGCCGCAGGAGGGCGAGCGGGGCATCTTCCGCTCGCACTGCTTGCGCGGGTTGGGGCTGCCGACGAGCAGTTTCTTCCGATCCTTCCTGGAGTTCTACGGCCTCCAGCCGCACCACCTCACCCCCAACACGGTGGTGCTGCTGTCCGCCTTAGTGCCCTTGTGCGAAGGCTTCCTCGGAGTCCTCCCCACCCTCGAGCTCTGCGGGAGTTCTTCTTCTGCAAGCTCGGCACCCAGGCTGCAGGCGTGCCGGCTCAATGCGGCGCTTTCATCGCCGTGCGAAGGTCGGGGGCCGACAACCCCTTCCCCTCCATCTCGCTGATAAAGTCGGTGAAGATGTGGCAGAGATCGTACTTCTACATAAGGAGCGTCTTCGCGAGGGGCGACTGGGTCAACCTACCGGCTTTTGAAGCTGGCCCGCCGGCTGGGAGACTGCCCAACTGGTCGTACCGGGCCAAGTCGCTGACGCCTGCGGGAGCCGGCGCCATCGCGCGACTCCGAGTGCTGATGCAGTCGGAGGGCTTGACTGGTCCAGACCTGCTGGCCGCCTTCGTGGCGTGCTGAGTTCTCCCGCTCCAAGGCCGCCCCCATATGATATGCCAAATGAGCGGGCACCGCGACCCGAGTCGGATGTGCACCAAGGACATGCCACACGAGGAGGTGGCCTTCATGGTGAACTACCTCTCGGACAGCAAGCTCCTGGAGGATTGGCGGTTCGGCAAGGAGCCGTACTCCCGCGCCAACCCCCCGCCCGTGGTGAGTTGCCTTTCCTTTCTTTCTTTGGATTGTCTTCTTTCTTGCCGAGTTTGTTTTGACCAGTCGGCTGTGGTCAGAATCCCCTCCTCCACCCGCCAGCTGGCACCTCGGGGCCGGCCCGCGAGTTCCTCGCCGACCGGGCGAAGAGCGACATCGACGACCCCGATCTGGGGGCGGCGGCTCTGGAGGACGACGCCGAGGGAGGAGCAGGAGAAGCAGGCGACTTCAGGCCTTCGGCCACTTTCGCCGACTGGCCTGACGATGATGCCGAGGGAGAAGTCGCCCCCCGCCATCGGCCAGGAGCCAGCCAGCCTGGCGCGGGCTCTTCTACCGTGTCGGGTGCTCCAGGCGGCGGGAAGAAGCGCAGGGCCGTGCCAACCTTGTTCGACAGTCGACCGAAGAAACCCAAGGGTTCGGCTGCGGTGACCCGGCGGGACGAGGCGGCTGCGAAGGCCATCCACTTCCGTAAGGAAGTGAAGAAGCCGCCATTGGTCTCCGTGTGAGTATTCTGTCTCAATGCTTATTCTTTCTCTGTGGCTTTGCCTGAGTCTTTTGCTTGCTTCCCTTACTTCAAGGCTCCCCTCACTCTTGAGAGGGTCATCGCCGCCTCCGTCATGGGGTCAGCGGAGACGTCCGCCACCACTCGGCGGATTGACCCCACTGCTGACCTCCGGGAGGCGACAGAGCGGAATGTGTAGGAGAAGCGCAATGAAGAAGAGGCCGTTCACCTGGAGAAGGCGGAGGCTGATAGGGCGCAGGCCTTCGCCACGAAAAAACTGGCGGAGGCCGAAGCCGCCGCCGCGATGAAGCGGCGGGCTGAGGAGGCCGCACGCCGCCAATCGGCGGTGTTCGTCACCCCGTTGAACTCTGCACCGCCGCCTCCGGAGTTCACAGGACAGACTAGGGAAGCCGGCGGCGAGAACCCCGTCGTGTAGAGCGAAGGCGGCGACCCCTCTACGCCGGACGTGATCGTTCCGCCACCGCCTCCGCCGCCGACTGAGAGAGCGCAAGGCAAGCAGCCAGCGGACCCTCTGGTGCCGCCAACCGAAGACGAGGCCGTGGCGAGGTTACTTCTCCAAGTCGGCTGGTCGACGCGCCACCGTCTGGAGAAGGCGACTTCGGCACCCCGCCCCCTGGAGGCCGGCACCGCCAGCTCGGCGATCCCAGACGCTGAAGCGACGAGCGCCGTGCCCATTGGGTGGGTGCGAGGAGGTGGCACAGGGCCGCTGAACCAGGCGCTTCTGGACGTCTAGGAGAAGCTTCGTGCTGAGGGCGACGCTCTCCAGAATTGCACCAAGGCGTATCTGGCGTCGCGGGCAGCCGTCCGGGTATGTTTTTTTCCTTTGGTCCTTGTTTCCTTGTTCCTCTCTATGGGGGCGCGCCAGCGCACCCACTGCGTGTAGTCCCCGAGTTTCGGGCTGGCTGCTGAGCAGGCGGCCTGGAACTTTAATTGATGAACTCTGGGTATTAACTTTTTGTCTGAAATGCTTGACGCAGGATTACCACAACCTCCGCGTCACTGCCTTCAACCGTAACGTTGAAGAGCTGGGCAAGCGGACCGCCGATTTGTCGGAGAGCCAGAGGAAGTCATTTTTCTTCTTTGCGGGGGCGCGGTGGCGCACCCGCGGGCTGTAGTCCCCGAGATTCGGGCCGACTGCTGAGCAGTCGGGCCGGATCTCCCTGGCGATCTTCTTTATTGATGACTTAACGCCTTCTTTCTTCCTTCTTTTCAGGAGCCAACGCAGCTCTTCAACAGTAGCTGAGCAAAGCCAACTCCGCATTGCCCGCCAAAGGGGAGGAGTGCAACAAGCTCTCCACAGAGCGCGATCTGCTGGCCACTCAATTGTAGAGCAGAAGGAGCTGCTTGTGAAGACGCAGAGGGAGGCAGAAGAGACGGAAACCGCCCTCCTGGCCGAGTTCACGAGCGAGCGCTCCTCCTGGTCTGACAAGGAGGCGATGCTGGCCTTCGGCTTCCATGAGATTGAAGACATCACTGATGGTGAGTTTCTTTGCTTTCTTTCTTCGAGCTGCCGATTATAAGTCGTGCCGACTCCTGGTTTTTGACTTGCTTCTTCGTTTCTTCCGTCTTGGCAGACTTCTTTCCGGGGCACTCGCAGGCCGCCATCCAAGCCATCGAGGCTGATCATGAAGGTCGAAGGGCGGAGGGTGCAGAGATCGCCGCCGACGCCCCCCGAACCCTTGACGAGCACATTCTGAGCATCGAGGCTCGCCTTCGGCCGACTCACCGGATGTTGCGCCGGCTTCAGCGTGTCGGTGCCTAGGCGATTGCCGCCCTGTGGCCGGATATGCAGGCTCCGCGCACCCCCAGCCTGACGGCCGACTGGCTAGAGGTCGCGGCTGGTCGTCTTGAGGCCTGGAAGGGTTATTTGGCCCGAGCTGGAGCGCGCCGGGCCTTGGAGTTTGTCAAGGCGTGGTATCCGGGGCTGGATCTAGACCGGCTGGCCACACTTCGGTCGGAGGCCCAGCCGGAGCTGGCAGCTGCGGAAGACGCCCTCGTCAAGCATGCTGCGGCAATGACCGAGTACACCGACACCAGCATCTTCGTCCCTGAGCGGTCTGAAGACGGAGAGGAGGTACCGCCGGAGTGGTTTGGGATGAACCCAGACTATGGCGAGGACTCGGCGGAGGTGATTGGCTCCAGCGTCGAGGAGGAAGGCGAGGCGGAGGACGGAGGCGACACGGAGGCACCAGAAGACGGGGCAGACGACCAGCCTCAGCTCGACCGCGCCTCCAGCAACGAGCCGCGTGCGACCGAGTCGACTGCCGCCGTCGGCGATCAAGCCGAGACTACCCAGCCAGCCGCCCCGACGCCTGACGCTGCCGCCTCCTCCAACCCTCCGAATCCGTCTGCTGCTTCCTAAGCTGCCGCTTTATCTTTATTCTATCTGCTTCAGTAGTCTTTGAAGAACTTGTTAATTCGCACAATTCCACCCGCGGGGTGTATTTTGAACTTCCGCTTGAAGATTCGGCCAAGGGCCTACGTTATGTAAATATATTTATCCGAGTTCTATCTTTTCTTGCTCATTGCTCTTTTGGCTTTTTTCCTTTTGCCGTTTTCTCTTAGTTGCCTGCCTTGCCAATCAGACAGCCGCTCTACGGACTGCCGCTGGATCAAGTTCTTGGCTACTTTGGGAAGGCAAGTACTTAGCCGTTTTTAAGAGTTTTTGAGCAAGTTGAATAGAAGGCGGCAATCCGACTACTCGAGAGTCGGTTTGCAAAAAGGCTGGAAGCCGTCTTGAACTATGCTTTATGCTTTGAGTCCTTAGCCATTTTTCATGCGAATGCCCATTCTACCTTACTTCTGCCCACCGTACAGTCGCTCTGCGAGCTGCGGCTTCTGACAGGAGATGGTTTAGGCGTTTACACACTACTTGTCCGACTGCAGGAAGCATTTCATAGTGCAAGGCGGCAAGTCCCCGGGCCGACATGTCGAGCCCATTGCCAAACAGCATAACAAAGAGTAACATACTTGTAGGCATAATTTTTATCATATAGACAAAAGAGGGCAGTCCCCGAGCTCGTCTCGGGGGGCCTGAAGTCTTGATACTTTAATACAAAAGGTAGCGTGGTACATACTGCATCAACTGTAAAATCTTCGGAGGAGATTTGCATTCCATGGCCGCTCTGTCTCCTTGCCGGAGTCGTCCCTCTTGCGTGCTCGGGGCTTCTGAGCGTCAATCAGGTAGTAGGAGTCGTTGCCCAGTACTTTGCTGATGATGAAAGGGCCTTCCCAAGGTGCCGACAGCTTGTGCTGGCCGGCTGTTCGCTGGATCAGCCGAAGCACAAGGCCGCCTTCTTGGAAAGATCTTGGCTTGACCTTCCTGTTGTGGTATCGGCGCAGGCTCTGCTTTAGATGCTGGACCGGCTGAGTGCCAACAGCCGGCCCTCTTCTAGCAGATCGACGCCGTCTTGTCGTGCTTCTTCCGCTTCCTCCTCGGTGTACATGGTGACTCGTGGGGAGTCGAACTCTATGTCCATTGGGATGACGGCTTCGGCACCGTAGACGAGGAAGAAAGGCGTGAAGCCGGTTGACTTGTTTGGAGTTGTGCGCAGACTCCAGAGGATCGCTGGTAGCACGTCGAGCCAGCAGCCAGCCGAGCGCTCCAGAGGCTCGATCAGCCAGGGTTTGATGCCGGATAGGATGAGGCCGTTTGCTCGCTCCATCTGTCCATTTGACAGTGGATGGGCGACGGATGCTAGGTCTAGTCGGATGCCCTGTGTTGCGCAAAAACGGGCCAAGGCGCCTTTGGCAAAATTTGTGTCGTTGTCGGTGATGATGCTGTGTGGTATGTCGTACCGAATTGTGATATCGGCGATGAAAGTCACGGCAGTCGGACCATTCAGCTTTTTGATTGGGTTTGCTTCTATCCACTTGGTGAACTTGTCCACTGCGACGAGTAAGTGAGTTAAGCCACCTCGTGCTATCTTGAATGGTCCCACCATGTCTAGACCCCAACCTGCGAAAGGCCAGGCAATGGGGATGGTCTTGAGTGCAGAAGCCGGCTGGTGCGGCTTGGAGCTGAACTTCTAGCACCCTTTGCATTTTTGGACCTAAGGCAGTCGGCCAGAAGAAACCGTGTCGAAAGGCTTTTGCGACGAGCGCTCTTGAAGCTACATGGTGGCCGCACTCGCCTTGATGGATGTCTTTGAGAATTGCGTGGCCTTGCTCTGGCTCTACGCAACGCTGGTAGACACCAGTGACGCTGCGCCTGACCAGCTCTCTATTGACTATGGTGTAGGCTGCCACCCGGCGTTGTACTTGCCGAGCTGAGGTCTCATCAATCGGCAGCTCTTTGCTCACCAGGAATTTGAGGATGGGCTGGGCCCATGAGGGTGCTGCTATTTCTTTGACTGCCAGAACTGCGACTTGGACGAGGGCGGTTGGGCTGGGAGGCGGCGGGTTGGAGTCAACAACCACTTGCTGGGTTAATGAAGTCCCCAGGCCGATTGGCGCGGCCCTTGGGTCGAGTTCTGGAGTCTTCGAGTCCGCCGCCACAGTCCCCGGGCCGGGCTCGACTGTGGTGGCTTTGGAGCTATTTGCCAAAATCCCCGTACCGACTGTCGGGGCTCTGGAGTCAGATCTGACATCTTCGGGAGGAGCCGTCACAAAAATGGAGTCTGATTCTGGTGAAGGCTTGACAGATGGCTTGAGGAGGCGTTGAAGGGCGACGCCGGATGGTATTGCTTGGCGGGTAGAGCCGATTCGTGCCAAGGCGTCTGCTTGGTCGTTGTCGTTTCTTGGCACATGGAGGAACTCGCACCCTTCGAAATACCCGCTGAGTTGCTGCACGAGGAAACGGTAACTCGCCATGTTTGCATCTTTCGCGTCCCAGTCGCCAGATGACTGCTGGACCACTAAGTCCGAGTCGCCATAACACAAGATCCGGTGGATGCCAAGTTCTTTGGCAAGCCGGAGCCCGTGAATGAGCGCCTCGTACTCGGCGACGTTGTTGGAGGCGGCAAAATAGATTTGCAGTGCGTATTTGAGCTTGTCGCCTTAAGGAGAGGTGAGGACGACGCCGGCTCCCAAGCCGGCGTGCATCTTGGAGCCATCGAAATGCATCCGCCAATGGGTGGAGTCAGGCGCTGGAGGTAGGTACTGGGTTTCGGCCCAGTCGACGAGGAAGTCGGCCAGTGCTTGTGACTTGATGGCGGTGCGGGGCTGGTAGTGGACGGTGTAGGGAGCCAGCTCTATGGCCCACTTGGCCACTCGGCCAGATGCATCTCGGCTACCAATGATCTCGGCAAGCGGGGCCGTGCAGACCACAATGATTGGATGCTCTTGAAAGTAAGGCTTCAATTTCTTGGCAGTAAAGTGTACGCTATAGCACATCTTCTGGTAGTGGGGGTAGTTCTGCTTGGAGGTCGACAGTACTTCGCTCAGGTAATATACCGGTCTCTGGATAGGTAGTGCCTTGCCTTCCTCCTTGCGTTCCACTACAATGACCGTGCTGACTACCCGGCTAGTGGCGGTGATGCACAGGAGCATAGGTTCCTTGGGAGTCGGAGCCGCCAGGACGGGTGGAGTAGTCAGCATCTCCTTTAACTGGAGAAAAGCTTCGTCTGCCTTATGCCTCCACTCGAAAAAAGTGGTCTTCTTCATGAGTTGGTATAAGGGGAGAGCTTTCTCGCCCAGCCGACTAATGAATCAGCTGATGGATGCCAAGCAGCCGGTGAACTTTTGCACATCCAGCAGTCAGCTGGGTACCTCCATTCTCTCAATGGCCTTGATCTTTATAGGGTTGCATTCTATGCCGCGTTCAGAGACCAGGAATCCAAGGAGCTGGCCGGCTGGTACTCTGAAGACACACTTCTCGGGATTGAGCTTGATCTGGAATCGGCGCAGGTTCTCAAAGGTCTCCTTGAGGTCTTCCAGCAGTGTTCCATGCTTTTCCGTCTTCACCACCATGTCGTCTACGTAGACGTGGGCGTTCCTGCCGAGCTGCTTGAGGAGGCACTTCTGCATGCAACGCTGAAAGGTGGCGCCGGCATTCCTTAAGCCGAACGTCATGGTGAGGTAGCAGAAGGCTCCAAACGGCGTGATGAAGGCGGTCTTCAGTCTGTCAGCCGGGTTCAGCTTGATCTGGTGATATCCTGAGTATGCATCCAAAAAACTCAACAGCTCGCATCCGGCTGTGGAGTCTATCACCTAATCGATTCTTGGTAGAGCAAATGGGTCCTTGGGGCAGGCCTTGTTGAGGCTCGTGTAGTCAATACACATTCGCCACTGCTTGTTCTTCTTCAGTACCAGGACCGGATTTGCTAGCCATTCTGGAAAGAATACTTCCATAATGAAGCCGGCTGCTAGGAGTCGGGCTATCTCTTCTCCGACAACTCTTCTCTTCTCTTCTGATAGGCGGCGCAGGGGCTGCCTGACCGGCTTTGCATCAGATCGGACATGTAACTTGTGCTCGGCGAATTCCGTCGGTACACCTGGCATGTCTTTGGGGGACCATTCATAGATGTCCTGATTCTCACGGAGGAAATCGACGAGCTCGCCTTCCTATTTGCTGTCGAGGTTTGCGCCTACGACAACGTACCTCTCTGGGTGCTCCGGATCCAAGGGTATCTTCTTTGTCTCTTTGGCCGGCTTGAACGAACCCTCAGCCTCCGACTCCTTTGGGTTGGGCGATACCTCTGGCTGCTTGCCGGCCATCGCCACAACTCGCTCAAGGAGCCGCCTCTCGGCCGCGATTACCAGGGACTCGGCCAGCCGACTGCTCTCAGCCGCACAGGCAGACGACTTCCGGTAGTCGCCGGCTACAGTCAGAATTCCCCTGGAACTGGGCATATTAATTTTGAGGTAGGCGTAGTGGGGGACCGCCATGAACTTGGCCAAGGCGGGTCGGCCAAGTAGCGCATGGTATGGGCTCTCAAGGTCCACCACCTCAAACCAAACTGACTCTCGGCGGAAGTGATCTTTGTCTCCGAAGAGGACGTCCATCAAAATCTTGCAGATTGGTGAGCAGGAAAGCCCAGGAACGATGCCGTGGAACACAGTCCGGCTGTTCTGAAGCTGTCTTTGCTTGATTCCTAACTTCTCCATGGTGTCCTTGTACAGGATATTGATGCAGCTGCCTCCGTCTATCAGAACTCGCGAGAAATGCGCGGCTCGTCTATCCGTAGCAAAGGTGGCATCCAAGACCAAGGCGTAGGAGCCCGAACTTGGCATCACCTCTGGGTGGTCAGCCCTGCTCTAGCTGATGGGCTTCTCGGACTAGTGCATGAACTCTGGCGTCTCTGATGCTACCGCATTCACCTCTTGTCGCTGCAGCCGCCTGCTGCGTCGATCATCAGCCATACTGGTAAACACCACGTAGGCTCTGTGTTCTTCAGGGTATTCGTCTTGTACTGCGCCGACTGGCCTGACAGCCGGCTGCTGGGGCGGAGGCGGAGGCGGCTGCCCAGCGGGCGAGGGAGGCAGGAGGCCGTCTCCCTTGGCGATCCTGGTGAGCCAGTGGCACTTCCGAGTGGTGTGATTCGATGGCTTCGCGCCGCTATGGAACTTGCAAGGTCCATCCAGGGTTTGCTCGTAGGAGAAGGCCGGCAACCAGTTTGGCTTGCCGCCTTTCTGTCGCTTGGGCGGGGGCTGCCCATCCGGCTGCTGGGCTTCAACGGTCGCGACCTGCCGGCTGCTGGAAGCCGGCTGCGGGGCCTTGCGCTTGTGGTCGCCCTGCTGTTGTCGCCGGTTGGCGTCTCCCGCCGGAGTTCTTGGAGCTTGAGGGGCCACTTTGCCAGTTGTGCTGATTTGAATCTCCGCCTTCATGGAGGAGTCGGTCGTGGCCTACTTGTCTGCTATGATCAGCAACTCGTCGAGGGTTTCTGGCTCGTCGCAGAGGAGCTTGTGCTTGAGGAGGGTGCCTTCTCTGCACCCGGCTGTGAAGTACTCGATGGCCTGCACCTCGTGCACGCCCTCGCAGGAGTTCTGAAGCTCGGCCCAACGCATGAGGTAATCGTGAGTCGACTCGTCAGGGCCTTGCATGCACAAGGAGAGCTGACGAGGCTTGGGAGGATGCTTGTACGTGCTGGTGAAGTTGCGGACGAACGCTTCGGTGAAGTCGACCCAGCTGTTGATGCTGCGGGG
Organism: Triticum urartu; assembly: GCF_003073215.2. Lineage (NCBI taxonomy): Eukaryota > Viridiplantae > Streptophyta > Magnoliopsida > Poales > Poaceae > Triticum > Triticum urartu. Next base: position 561,395,544 of record NC_053024.1, read on the forward strand.
CTTCAGGCTATTCAGCCATGTCCGAGCCGTGCCCTGGAGCATGAGCGGAACGTACTTTACGACGACACGCTTGTTGCCGTTTGCTATGCTGACAGCTGTGGAGTAGTCGACTAGCCAGTCTTCCGGCTTCATGGAGCCAGTATACTTGGGCCTGTCTCTTGGGAGCGTGAACCCTCTGGGAAAGGGCTCGTCTCAAATGCAGGGCCCGAAACAAGGCTGACCCACCTCGTCTTCTTCTTCCATCGCTAGGGATCGGTTAAGTCGGTCGATCTGGTGGCGGGTGTCATTCTCTCCAACTCCCTCTCAGCGGACAAGGCGGTCGCCGAGAGTCGGATGGTCAACAGGCGGCGGGGAGTCTCGCCTCTCCTTGCGAGGAGGGGGAGGCAGACAGTCGTCCCGTCGTTCCACCGCTCTCCGGCGGCCGTCGTGGTCGCGCTCTATGGTAATGCGAGTCCGACTGTGGCTGACAGTCGGATCCTTGTCTCTTCTTCCTCAGGCGCCGCCAGTCGGCGTCCGAGACATCGCGCCTTGATCTCAGCGAAGGTCGTCGTTTTGCCGCTGCGGCGCCTCCGTGCGGCAACCGGCCTCGTTCTGCGCGGCGACCGCGTTGAGGAGCCGCTGGACTCGCTCCATCATGAGGGGGCGTTCTTCACCCTCGAAATTGTCCAACTCATCCGCCGCTGCCTGGGCGGCTCGGATGTTCTCCGCTGGTTTAGCGTACACTGGGCGGCTTGCCCCAAACAGGTTGGCGATGGCCACGCCACGCTGCTGGACCGCGCCAAGGCGGCTGGGCCCCGCCGGGGCCGGCGAGCCACCGACGGCGCGATCCATCTCCCGCTGGTAGGCTTCTGACAAGCGTCTCATGCTGGCCAGCTTCTTCGCGCCTTCAACGAGCTAAAGGCGGCGCGCCTCCAACGTCTCTGCGTCAGCGTCTTCTGGAATGGGCGTAGTTAGGTCTTGTAGCGCCGCACCGAGTGAGTCGTGCGCTCCTCCGCCGGGGAGCTCGTCATGACTGATGACGAGCACCTCGGTGACGGTGCTTCCATTACTCTCCGCGCGAGGGAGAGGTTCGTCGTAGACCACCACATTAGTGGGGAACGCATCGAGCGACGCGGTGTCGGAGTCGACCAGCATCGGGTCGCTGGAGCCTACAGACTCCAAGTCTACGGCAGGCTCGCCAGAAACGTGGAGTTGATCGAGGAGGCCCGCGAGGAGGCTCTCGGAGCCGCCCGTGCCTGCGTTGGATACGGGTTCATCGGAGAGGCGAACCTCGTCGACAAGTTCGGCCAGGCAGCTGGCTGTGCATGCGATCTCAATGCCGCGTAGCGTGTCGGCGCAAACTCCGTCTGGCGTGCCTAGCTGGCTGCGCTCGCCAGGGAGGAAGAGGGTTCCTGTCCAGAACAGGTCTCCGGACGGCGGTGCACCAGGCCCCATGGTGGGTGCCAAATGTCGGGGTTAGGTGCGACATATGCCAAAGGATGGCTTATCATGGTGGGGGCGAGTAGAACGTCGCTGGTGCCTGGAAACGGGATGAGGCGAAGACATGCACGCCGACGAATCTTACCCAGCTTCGGGGCTCTCCGGGGAGATAACACCCCTACTGCTACTCTGCGGGGTCTCCGCATGATCACTATGGCAAAGTGTTTACACGGTTGCTCCTTGAGCTGTTTCCTGGAGGTAGGAGAGGGCAAGGCTAGCTCTCTCCCTCCTATATGATCTGGTCTAGACCTAATGGGTTCCAACCCTTTGCATGGGTGCCCTGGGGGGTTTATATAGGCCTACCCCCCAGGGGTACAATGGTAATCCGGCTAGACGCGGGCCCAATCGTCAGCGCCTTTGGCCTCCGTCTTCCCTGCCGACCGCTGGGGCCCGCTGACTGGTGGGCCCCGCCGACTGGCCTGGTACGGAGTCGACAGGCTGCGTCCACCGCGGGCGGGTCTTGCCGGCTGCTGATTACTGTAGCCGTGCTTCTGATGACGCGGGCTTGATCATGGGGTCGTGGCAACAGCCCCGCCGCCTGGCGGGCGATCACTATTGCCACTCTCCATCACATCTTGATTAATGGCGCGTGGGCCCCGGGGGAGGGCTCGGCCGACTCCCCGGGGCCGACTCCCGACGGGTCCGACTGGTGGTCATCTTGCCGTCCCTGTGGTCTCACTGACTGGTGGGACCTTCTGCCTCTGAGCCGTACAGACAAGCCGTTGTGGGTGCAGGATTCGGTCATGCGGTGTTGATGTCAGGGCCGGCATGGCAATAGTGCCTCGCCGCACGGAGATCTTCCGGGGTACGGCGTGCTGTGGCCGTGCCTGCCCTCGGTAAGGGGTGGGAGTGGGCTTCATTGTTGCCACTCCCCTGCCCCGTCCCACTTGATGAGGTCGTGGGGTTTGTTGGAGTCGCAGGCCGACTCCCCAAAAGCCGGCTTCTCTGGAAGTCGCCAGTCAGGAGTCGGCTTTCCCTGAAGTCGTCCCTAGGACTCGGCCGTGAGTGGTCAGTCGGCCATCTTGCCGTCGACTCCTCAAAGGCGGCTCTTTGTCCTGGGGTCTTGAGGGGCGTAGCCTGCCCTGATGTCTCGAAAGGTTCTAGGCCTCGGGTTGGCCTACCCATGGCCCATTACTCCAACAAAAGCACTAAGCATATATGGTGGCTAACTTACGCAAAAGATAGTGAGAAGAGAAGCAAAGCATGGTCGATAAGCTATAAGTGATCAAGAAGTGATCCTGAAGCTACTTACGTTAAAACATAACACGAGACCGTGTTCTCTTCCCGGACTCCGCCGAAAAGAGACCATCACGGCTACTCACGCGGTTGATTGATTTTAATTAAGTTAAGTGTCAAGTTCTCCACAACCGGACTTAACAAATTCACATCTGCCCATAACCGTGGGCACGGCTTTTGAAATTTCAAACCCCGTAGGGGTGTCCCAACTTAGCCCATCACAAGCTCTCACGGTTAACGAAGGATATTCCTTCTCCCGGGAAGACCCGATCAGTCTCGGAATAACGGTTACAAGACATTTCGACAATGGTAAAACAAGACTAGCAAAGCTGCCCAATGTGCCGACAAATCACGATAGGAGTCGCACGTATCTCGTTCCTAGGGCACACCAGATGAGACATCCTACGAGTAAAACCAACCCTCAAGTTGCCCCGAGGTGGCCCCGCTGTCTACTCGATTCGGACCAACACTCAGAGGAGCACTGGCCCGGGGGGTTTAAAATAAAGATGACCCTTGAGTCTGCAGAACCCAAGGGAAGGTATATGGTGGTAGGTAGGCAAATGGTAAAACCAAGGTTGGGCCTTGCTAGAGGAGTTTTATTCAAAGAGAACTGTCAAGGGGTTCCCATAACACCCAATCGCGTAAGGAACGCAAAATCATGGAACATAACACCGGTATGACGGAAACTAGGGCGGCAAGAGTGGAAAAAAATACCAGGCATAAGGCCGAGCCTTCCATCCTTTACCAAGTATATAGATGCATTAAATTAAACCGGATATAATAATGATATCCCAACAATATCCATGTTCCAACACGGAATAAACTTCATCTTCACCTGCAACTAGCAACGCTATAAGAGGGGCTGAGCAAAGCGGTAACATATCCAAACAACGATTTGCTAGGAAAGGTGGGTTAGAGGATTGACATGGCAATATGGGAGACATGATAAAGCAAGTGGTAGGTATCGCAGCATAGCAATAGAGCGAAACAACTAGCAAGCAAAGATAAAAGTGATTTCGAGGGTATGGTCATCTTGCCTGCAAAGTTCTCCGAGTTGACGAAAGCTTGATCCTCGTTAGCATACTCAATAGGTTCCTCGATCACGTACTCGTCTCCCAGCTCTACCCAAAGCAAGAACACAAGCAAAGGACCAACAATCAATCACGGTGCAATGCACAAGCAACATGATGCAAAACATGGCATGTCATGCGGGATGTGATATGCAATGCATATGCGTGCTTCGGAAGGTAAAGAATGAACAAGGCATCAACTTGGCAAACCAAGTGTGCCTCTGGAAAGATGAGATGATTTTGGTCAAAGTCGATATAAAGATCACCGGAATCAGATGCATGGTTTGCAAATGGCAAGCAAAACAAGAATGGCACAATTTTGCGATTAACAGCATGATGCCATCTAGAATGCAACAAGAAACTAAGCTAATGCACTCCAACATAATAACAAAGCATATGCCGGTGATGTACTCAAGATTCTTGACAAAACATGAACACTGAGATACGGCTAAATCACACAAGAGCAGGTTCAAACAAGCATGGCAAAAGTGCAAAAGATATCAACTTAACAGACTTGGTGAAAATACTAACATGCCAGGAATAACATCAGGAAGCCATGTTTATAGAAAGCAAACGACATGCTACAGGAACATAACATAGCAAACAAAGGCATGTTATCATTCTAGTAAGTGCATATATCAAAAGTCCCTTACTGATCATGAGCCAAAGGCACAGAAGATATGATGGCACCCATGTAAACATAGCAAGTTTTATTAACAGTTTTAGACTTAGTAGAAAACTGAGCATGGCATAAACGTCATTATGAAGGCATCTTTGCGAGCTCAAATCACTCATCATAAAGCCTTCCATGATAAGATAAGCATACTAACATAAAGAAGACATGTTCATGAAGCTAACCATGGCAAGAGCAAGTTCATAGCATGCATGGATCACTAACAAGAACCATGGCAAAATTGATTAACATGTAAACAATCTATCAGGAACATTTTTTAGCAAAAGTAGAGCAAGATTAAGACATGCTATGGCACTCCATAATGGCAAACAGGGTCATGGATGGATAGAGCATAACCATATGTCAAAAACACGCTTACTGAAGATACTCAAAACAAGCATGGATCTCACAGTAGCATCAAATTTACATTGCATAAAAATAACAGCAGAACAAGACTTAGCAAAATCCTAAGTCCGTGAAATCAGCAATATCACGAAGCCTAGTTTGCATGCTTGTGCTAGTCACCACATTGATCAAAAAATACAAGGCAAGCACCCCTGTAAAGATGGCATGGCATAGTTCAAAACACATGTAGGGCTCATGCCCATATGAAGCACACGTCAAATGTGACAAAAATGCCAAAACATCAAAATCTGATAAGTAACAGGAGAAAACATTTTATAGCACTCTTGCGTCAATGATTAGGGCATCAAGATGGACTCAAACAAGCATGTCACAATGGAATGAAATGAAGATCATCTCCCAAAGAACATTTTGATGTCTCATGCGCATGAAACAGAGCTATGGTCATGGAGTTATGGCATGAAGAACGGGGCATAAAATTTATCACAGAAAAGACTTGGCTGAAAATTAGACCTCCGGAGATGGGGTCGTGCATGCTTCCTGATGTTGACCGGAGATGTCGCTGGAGAAGGAGAGGGTGCTCGCCGGAGAAGGATGGGGCGGCACTGGAGCTCCACCGGAGGAGGCGCCGGAGGAGGAGAAGACGGGCGGCGGCGGTGACGGAGCAGGGCGGCGCACGGGCGGTGGCGGCCGGCGTCGGAGCCGCGGGTGGGGAGCGGCGCTGGCGCGGTGGCGGTGCGCGGCCGGCGGCGGAGGCGCGATGCGCGGGCGGCGAGGGGAGCGGCGGCGCGCGGGGGCGGGGGCGCCAAACCGGGCCCGCGGGGTCCGGCGATGGGCTCAGCGGGCTTTGGCGGCGGCGGGCGCGAGGAGCCACGTGTCATGCGTGGGTTTGGCGAGGCGGATGCGGCAGACGTGTCCGGCACCGTCGGACGCGTCCGGTGGCGGCGGGAGGAGGATTTTAGGGTTTCGGGACGCAAATTTGAGGGGGTGCACATATTTATAGCTAAGGAGGTAGGAGTGTCCAAACGGAGTGTCGTTTTCGCCCACACGATCGTGATCCGACGATGGAGGACATGTGAGTGGTTTGGATGGGTTATTGGGCCATTTTGTAGGGGTGTTGGGCTGCAACACACACGAGGCCTTTACGGTTCCCCGGTTAACCGTTGGAGCATCAAACGGACTCCAAATGGCACGAAATTTGATAGGCGGTCTACCGGTGGTGTACCAAGGCCGCTTGGCAAATCTCAGTCCATTTCGAGAATGTTTAACACCCGCTCATCAAAAGAGACAAACGGGGTACGCCGGTGCACCTAGGAGTGTCGGATTGCAAAATGAACAACGGGGAAAATGCTCGGGTGCATGAGACGAACACGTATGCAAATGAGATGCACATGATGACATGATATGAAATGCATGACATGAACAAAATGCAAAACGAAGACAAAACCCCACCATGAAGGGAATCTCATAACTTAGAACCGAAAAAGGCAAGAGTCGGAGTTACAAATATGGCAAGTTACATCCGGGGTGTTACAACACTCCACCACTATGAAAGGATCTCGTCCCCAGATCTAGGACTGAAAGAACTCCGGATATTCAGAAAGGTGGTGGTCCTCGCGTTCCCAGGTGGCTTCTCGGTCGGAATGGTCTGACCACTTCACTTTCAGGAATTTGATACACTTGTTACGACTCTTGCGTTTGGTTTCTTCAAGAATAGCTACGGGATGGTCATGATAAGGCAGGTCTTCTTCGAGATCAATCTCTTCGAAGTTGATGGTGCGCTCAGGAGTCTTGAAGCACTTGCGACACTCTGACACGTGAAACACATCGTGCACATTTGCGAAATTGGATGGAAGCTCAAGTTGATAGGCAAGATCGCCTCTTTTTCCAATGATGTTGAAAGGACCCATGTATCTAGGGGCAAGATTTCCTTTGATACCGAAGCGACGAGTACCTTTCATTGGAGAGACGCGGAGGTAGACATGGTCTCGGATCTCGAAAGCCAAGTCACGGTACTTCCTATCATAGTAACTCTTTTGGCACGATTGCGCGGCTTTGAGATTTTCATGGATGACTTTGCACATTTCTTCAGCCTCTGTGATTAAGTCATTGCCAAGAAGTTGGCGTTCACTAGTCTCTGACCAATTAAGAGGAGTACGACACTTTCTGCCATAGAGAATTTCGAATGGGGCGTTGCCCGAACTGGCTTGGAAACTGTTGTTGTAGGAGAACTCGGCATATGGAAGACAATCTTCCCACTTCATATCGAAGGAAATGACACAAGCCCTGAGCATATCTTCAAGGATTTGACTGGCTCGCTCGACTTGGCCACTAATTTGAGGATGGAAGGTTGTGCTGAAGCGAATGTTGGTGCCCATGGCCTTCTGAAAGGAGTCCCAGAGCTTATAAGTGAAGATGCTTCCACGATCTGAAGATATCAATTGCGGAATGCCGTGCAAGGTGACAATCCTGGAGGTGTATAGCTCTGCCAACTGAGCTGCTGTGATAGATTCTTTGATTGGAAGGAAATGAGCCACTTTAGTAAGCTTGTCGATGACAACGAAGATAGCATCATTTCCACGCTTGGACTTGGGAAATCCAGTCACGAAGTCCATCTCAATATGGTCAAACTTACATTCTGGAATAGCAAGAGGTTGGAGGAGACCAGCTGGCCGTTGGTGTTCTGCTTTCACTCTTCTGCAGACATCACATTCATTCACGAACTGAGCAATTTCTCGCTTCATTCGAGTCCACCAACATGACTGCTTGAGGTCATGGTACATCTTTGTACTTCTAGGATGAATGGATAGAAGGGAATTGTGCGCCTTGTTCATAATGACTTTCCTTAGATCACCTTTAGGAACCACAATTCGATCCTCGAAGAATAAAGTGTCTTCGTCATCAATGTGATAGCACTTGTACTTGGGTTGGCTCTTGGCAATCCCATTTTTCACCTTCTTCACCATGGCATCCAAAAGTTGTGCCTCACGAATTTGATCTTCCAATGTAGAAGAGACTTGGAGGTTGGCAAGAAAGCATTAAGGAACAACTTGGAGATTCAGTTTGCATAAAGCTTCATAAAGGTCCGGTTGGAAGGGCTTGAGAATTAAGCTGTTGCAGTAAGCCTTCCTCCTCAAAGCATCTGCAATGACATTGGCCTTGCCTGGAGTATATTCAATACTCGGATTTCTTGAATCATTTTGACCTAACGAGTCTGCCTGAGGTTGAGGTTGGGCTGAGTGAAGATGTACTTGAGGCTCTTATGATTAGTGAATATGTCCACTTTCCTTCCCAACAAGAGATGTCTCCACGTTACTAATGCATGGACAACTGCCGCCAACTTGAGCTCATGAGTGGGGTAGTTCTTTTAGTTGGGCTTCAACTGGCGAGAGGTATAGGCCACGACTTTCTTCTCTTCCATTAACACAACACCGAGACCTTGCAGGGAGGCATCACAAAAAACTTCAAAAGGTTTGGATTCATTAGGAGGAGTCAAGACATGAGCTGTGACTAACTTCTCTTTGAGGGTGTTGAAAGCCACATGACATTCAGGCGTCCAGACATACTTTACATGCTTTTGAAGGAGGTTGGAAAGTTGCAATCTTAGAGAAATTCTCAACGAATCTTCGATAATAGCTTGCAAGCCCAAGAAAACTGCGGAGCTGCTTGACATTCTGAGGAGGTTCCCAATTCACAATTGCAGACACCTTCTGAGGATTAACAGCGATGCCTTTTGCGGAGATGATATGACCAAGGTAAAGAACTTCGTCAAGCCATAACTCACACTTGGAAAACTTCGCATAGAATTGATGCTCTCCGAGTTTGTCGAGTACCAATCTCAAATGCTTGGCATGATCCTCCTTATTCTTGGAAAAGACCAAAATATCATCGAGATACACCAAGACGAAATCATTTGTGTAAGGGTTGAAGATGAAGTTCATCCTGCGAGAGAACGTTGGAGGAGCATTGACAAGGCCGAAAGATATGACAGTATATTCATAAGAACCATAGCTTGTTCTGAATGCTGTCTTGGGGATATCTTGTTCACAAATGTGAATCTGATGATAACCCATACGGAGGTCAAGCTTGGAGAAAACTTGGGCACCTTTGAGTTGCTCGAAAAGCTCATTGATGTTGGGAAGTGGGTACTTGTTCTTTATTGTTTTCTTGTTCAATGGACGGTAGTCGACGCAGAGTCGTTCTGTTCCATCCTTCTTCTTGACAAAAAGAACACCACAACCCCATGGAGATGAACTCGGTCTGATCAAACCTATTGGGAATATAGCTACCAGGTAAGACCCGCCCAGGAGGGGCCGGGTCAACCCTGACGACGGGTTACAAAAGAAGCCAAATAGTATTTAAGGCTACAGTTTATTAAGACTTGTAGAAGGCTTAAGCCAGAGGCGGCTTAAGGCCCAATATTATAAACCGTCGTATGTAAAGAAAGACTTGTAAAGAAAGGCATACAAAGAAGTCACCGAGTCGGACACGTTTTATGAACCGGCCGGGACTAGGCCGCCGGGCGTCAACCCGTGTATATAAGGGGACGACCTGGTGGCGGCTTAGGGCAAGAAACAAGAGATCGATAACCAAGCCCGGCGGATTAGCCTCTTGGTGATCAAAACCCTAGCAATTCCAACACAACTAGACGTAGGCTTTTACCATAAGGGGCCGAACTAGTATAAAACCTCTCGTGTCCTTTGTCCCGATTAACCCCTTTAAGCTTCCTAGTTGCGATGGCCCTACGACTAAGTCCTTTTGCTAGGACATCTGTCGTGACAATTCCACGACAGTTGGTGCCCACCGTGGGGCCAGCGCACGGTGGATTTGAGTTCTTGAAGGGCAACTTCGAAGGGCTCAAGGGATACGCTATGGGCCGGATGACCATGAGTCATCGCGGCAAGCTCTACATCGACGATGAAGGCTGGGGCCCCGAGGCCGACTCAATTGAGTACGGGTACCGGGTCCCCTTCGGTGGAATTCATGTCTTCATTGGCCGAATCAGAGAATCGAGACGGCTCAGCGCGCGAGACCCGCCCGGGCCCGACCCGCCATAATGCATGCCTTTGTGGGTTGCATCCATGGAGGTGAATACTCGGAAGGATCAGTGGATGGCAGTGAGATGGCCATCTGTTCTGACGCCACGCCATCAACAGGCGAGACGGATTCTTTGTATCAGCTGCAGGATGGCATGCTTGGGGGCTGTTCCGATGGCAGCAGTATTCCGGACCCCTTTGAGTCGCCGAATCGAATCGGAGTCTTCATGGCCGGCACTCAGCAAGGGCAGAACTCCACGGCTGCTGGAGCAACAACCACCGGGTCGGCAGTGGCCGGGTCGGGAGACCCCGCGTGCCCTCCGGCTCAGATTCTAATGTACCTCATGGATAAACTGGCAGCTCTGTTGACTGCCATGGTGGAGCCGGCGGATAAAGCTCAACATGACGCGGAGGTGGCACGGGTACGCGAAGAGATGGCACAGGCCAAGGAAAATTTAGCAGCATAAGAGGTCAGGATGGCCGCGGAACGGGCGGCTTTGGACGCTCGTTCTCAGCAACTTCAAGCGGAGACTTTCCGACTCTCGGTGGATCTAAACGCGTCAAACGAGGTCATGAGGAGAAGGCATCAGAAAACTCAGTCGCGTCTACCTCTGACGCTCGGTCCTAGGAATCATTTTCACACACCCGGGGCCAGTCCAAGTAACCCGCCGGAGGCAAATCGGATCACGACACCTGGAGCGGCGGTTCAGCTGTGGGCCATGGAGCCGCCTCGTATGAATACCGCTCTGCCTCATTATACACCAATACCACCAGGTCACTTTTCCAATCCTTTGGAGAATCTCATTGCTGTATCGGCTCGTTTGGCGGCTCTCCCGATGGAAGGCGACTCTCTGACAGCAATCGAAACACGAAGGGTGCGAGAACTTCTTCAGATGGCTCTCGCACAGCAGGATGCGTACTCTTACAGTCGAGACAGAATCCACTCAACCCCTCGCCCAAGCTGGAGCCCAAGCTACATCAGGCATATGAACTCAGCCGAAATGTCGAGCAACGCTCAATGCCGTAACCAATCGCGCAGGCATGAGCCGACACAGGGTGGAGCCCTTAACTTGGCGGATCAGGAGAGGATCCGTCAAGTGGCTGAACGGGCGGTTCAACTGGCAGTTGAGCAGGCGGCTCATCAGGCTTTTCCGGCTTATCCAGAAACCTCTGTTGAGGTAGGAATAGCCACAAGAACAGGAGGTGTCCCTTGCCTGGTGCCGGCTATACATAATGAGCGCTTGCCAAAAGACTTCAAGGGGCCTCATAAGGTGCCTAATTACACAGCCGACTTGCAGCTTGGGGCCTGGATTGAGAGTTATGAGATGGCGATGGAGCTGTTGGAAGTCAGCGATGCAGCAATGGCTAAGTATTTCACTATGATGTTGGATGGAATGGCTCACACTTGGTTGAAAGGTTTGCCCCCCAATTCCATCGGCTCATGGGCGGAATTAAAAGCCCGGTTCATTTAGAACTTCAAGGACACATGCAAACAACCTATGTCAATCATGGACCTGACTAATTGTAAGCAAGAGGAAGGTGAGTCCACAACCCATTGGGTGCGCCGGTTCAAGGAGATAATGCATTCATCTGATAAGATGGATGCCGGCTCGGCAGTCTTAATGTTGGAGAAAAATTGCCGTTTTGAACCTCTGAAGCAGAAGCTGGGGCGGCTCAAGCGTGACTGCAATGACATGGGCCAGTTGATGGCGGCTCTGGTCAAGTATGCTGATTCTGATAGTACCAAGGATCCCGTGTCTGATGAAGAAAAAACAGGGAAGGGAAAGAAGAATGGCAACGGCAAGGGTCACCAGCATAACCCGGCAAATCAAGGAGATAATAAACGTAAGGCTGACGAATTTTTGGCTAACACCAATGCACAGGGAAACAATCAACGACGCAAGGGTAGGAAACCCCCTCGGTCAGGCAGGTCAAGTCCCACCCTTGAGCAACTATTGAATGGACCTTGTCCAAGACACGACACCCGGGAGAAGCCAGCCACCCATCTGTGGAAGGACTGTACAATCATGAAGGCATTTAAAAATTCAAACACATTTAATGGAAGTCACGGGCCTGGCGGCGGTTCAGGCAGAGGCGGCTTTCATGGCCCGGGCACCGGTTCAGGTGGAGGCGGCTTTCACGGTCATGGCCATACAGGGAACCAGGGAGGTTATAATCCACAACCTGGCCAAGGTAATCAGCAGCAACAATCCGGGTATCAGACCAACCCAAAACAGTTGAACAGTGGGCAGTACCATGTATTTACCACTAGTTTATGCAAGAGGGACCAGAAGCTTCATAAGAGGGCTGTCAATGCCGTTGAGCCGGCGATTCCACGTTATTTGAGATGGTCGGAACAACCTATTGTGTGGAGCAGAGAAGATCATCCTCCCCGGGTTGATAATCCGGGTCACTTAGCCTTGGTAGTAGCACCTCGGGTTGGTGGATATAAATTCACTAAAGTGCTCATGGATGGAGGCAGTAGCATCAACATCCTCTACTATGAGACATTCCGTCGGATGGGGTTGACTGATAAGAGTCTTAAGCAATCTAACACTGTTTTTCACGGTGTTGTGTATGGCAAGTCGGCATACCCAGTTGGTAAGATTGAACTGGAAGTAGCCTTTGGGGATGAATATGATTCCAGGGCTGAGAAGTTAACTTTTGAGGTGGTTAAGATCAAAAGCCCATATCATGCTCTGTTTGGACGGTCGGCTTACACCAAGTTCATGGCTCGGCCGTGTTATGTATATCTCCAGCTCAAGATGCCGGGTTATAAAGGCACCATTACAGTACATGGAAGCCGGAAAATAACCCTGGAGTGTGAAGAAGGAGATGCTGCTTATGCTGAGTCTGTTTGTGCAACAGAGGAGTTAAAGTTTATAAAAATAATGTTGACCCGGTAGACATGACGTCCTTAAAGAAGCCAACTACGGAGCATGAACCGGTGTTAAAATTCAAGTCAGCTGATGACACCAAAATGGTCAATTTTGTGCCTGGCGACTCATCCAAGCAGTTCATCATCAGTGCCAACTTGGATCCAAAATAGGAAAGCGCGCTCGTCGAGTTCATCCGTGAGAACCGGGACATCTTTGCATGGAAACCTTCTGACATGCCGGGAGTCCCGAGAGAACTCGCTGAGCACACTCTTAATATTGATCCGAAGTTTAAGCCGGTCAGGTAGTTTCTCCGACGGTTTAACGAGGAAAGGCGCAAGGCCATTGGAGAAGAGGTGGCCCAGCTCTTGGCGGCCGGGTTCATCATTGAAGTTTTTCACCCGGAGTGGTTGGCTAACCCGATGCTTGTACTCAAGAAGAACGGCACCTGGCGTATGTGTGTGGATTACACCGATTTGAACAAAGCTTGTCCGGCTGACCCTTTTGCTCTCCCTCGTATTGATCAGATCATTGATGCTACAGCGAGTTGCGAGTGTTTGAGTTTTTTGGGTGCATACTCAGGTTATCATCCGATCAAGATGACAGTTAAGGACCAGGAGAAAACAACTTTCATCACTCCTTTTGGAGCCTTCTGCTATGTGTCTATGCCTTTTGGGCTTAAAAGTGCCCAGGCGACTTATCAACGGTGTGTACAGAATTGCCTTCACAATCAGATTGGGCGTAATGTTCATGCTTATGTGGATGATATAGTGGTAAAATTCAGAGAAGAGGAAACCTTGGTAACAGATCTGAAGGAGACCTTTTATAACCTCCGGGTCTACAAGATGGTGCTCAACCTGGCCAAGTGTGTTTTTGGAGTCCCGGCTAGCAAGCTCTTGGGTTTTTTGGTGTCTAACAGCGGTATTGAAGCTAACCCGGAGAAAATTAAGGCAATCACCTCCCTGGCCAAACCGGTGTGCATCAATGACGTTCAACGGCTGGCGGGTCGCGTTGCTACTTTAAGCCGGTTCATAAGCCGGTTAGGGGAGAAGGCGATGCCTTTGTATTAGATGATGAAAAAGATGGATGACTTTGTTTGGAGTGATGCTGCAAACTCGGCTTTTGAGGATCTAAAGAAACAGCTTGCTGAGCCGCCGGTTCTTGCTGCTCGAGTTGAGAAAGAGCCGCTATTATTATATGTAGCTGCTAACTCATGAGCTATTAGTGTGGCCATTGTGGTGGAGCGCAAGGAGGCTGGCAAGGAACATCCGGTTCAATGGCTGGTTTATTATGTCAGTGAGGTGCTGATTGAATCTAAACAAAGATATCCACATTGGCAGAAGCTCGTGTATGGGGTGTTCATGGCAAGCCGGAAGCTCAAACATTACTTTCAGGGTCACCCAATCATTGTGGTTAGCTCTGCTCCTTTGGGAGACATCATTCAAAATAGAGAAGCTACTGGATGAGTCGACAAGTGGGCCATTGAACTTGGGTCTCATGGGTTGAAGTATGTGCCATGTACTGCGATCAAGTCTCAAGCTCTGGTTGACTATATTAATGACTAGACAGAGATGCAGATGCCAGAGGAGAAACCAGACAACACATATTGGATGATTCACTTTGATGGGTCTAACAGTTGGAAGGCTCGGGGCTGGAGCTGTTTTAACTTCCCCTCGAGGTGACAAGTTTTGTTATGTGTTGCGATTGATGTTTCCTTGTACTAACAATGCAACAGAATATGAAGCCTTGCTCCATGGTCTTCGAATGGCTAAAGAAATGAGTCTGAGCCGGGTCCAGTGCCTTGGCGATTCAGATTTGGTGGCTCAACAGGTGTCAGGCAAGTGGGATTCCAAGGATCCTCTCATGGCGGCTTATCGTCATGAAGTCGACGCTGTTGCAGGACATTTTAAGGGTTATCAAGTGGAACAATTGACCGTAGAAAGAATGAAGCGGCCGATGCCTTAAGCCGGTTGGGATCTCAGTGTAAGCCGGTGCCACCTAACACCTTTTTGGATGTTTTGCATAACCCGTCTATTAAGTTACCAACAGAGGAAGATTTGGCCGTTCCTAACCCAGAGGCACAGTTGGTGGTGGCTCTTCACGTCATCCTAGATTGAACAGTAACGTTCTTGGCTTACATGACCCGGGGCGAGTTGAGACCCTGGCCCGACGGATAACCCCGCGGTCCAAGTCAATGACGATTTCTGACGGAGAGTTATACCATCGCAGCGTCACTGGAGCATTTCAGCGGTGTGTGTCTCCTGAAGAAGGCCAAGAAATACTTCATGAGATCCATGAAGGGGATTGTGGTCATCACGCCAGGTCAAAATCTCTTGTGGCAAAAGCTTTTTGTCATGGTTTTTACAGGTTGATGGCTCACGCTGATGCAGAGGATCTGGTCAGTAGGTGTGATGGATGTCAAAAATTTGCACGACGAGCGCACGTGCCGGCTCAAGAGTTGCGGATGATTCCAATCACTTGGCCGTTTGTAGTCTGGGGGCTTGACATGGTTGGACCTTTCAAAAGGTCTAAGGATAAAAAGACACATCTTTTAGTGGGAGTCGACAAATTCACAAAATGGGTTGAGGCAGAGCCAGTGAGTAAGTGTGATGCAGCCACAGCAGTTCAGTTCATGAAAAAGGTGATCTTTCGCTTTAGTTTTCCACATAGCATTATCACTGACAATGGCGCGAACTTATCCCAAGGGGCTATGGAGGAGTTTTGTCAGCGTGAGCATATCCGGCTTGATTTTTATTCTGTAGCTCACCCTCAATCCAATGGTCAGGCTGAGAGAGCAAACCAGGAAATCTTAAAAAGGTCTCAAGCCCCGGCTTATGGTTCCCTTACAATAGACGCCGGGTTGTTGGGTGGAGGAGTTACCCTCGGTGCTATGGAGTATCAACACCACTTCTAACAGGTCTACAGGTTATACACCTTTCTTCATGGTTTATGGAGCGGAAGCAGTGCTGCCTAGCGACATCCGTCATGACTCGCCTCGTGTGGCGGCTTACATTGAAGCTAATAACGAACAAGCCCGACAGGAAGCACTTGAATTGTTAGATGAGGAGAGAGACCTAGCAGCAGCTCGATCAGCAATTTATCAACAGGACCTGCGCCGTTATCACAGCCGCCGGGTTAAGTCCAGGACTTTTCAAGAAGGTGACCTGGTGCTCCGGCTCATCCAGGATCTGTCAGATGCACACAAGCTATCCCCGCCTTGGGAAGGACCCTTTGTGGTCAGCAAGAACTTAAACAACGGGTCATATTACCTCATTGACGTTCGAGAGCACAAAGACTCACGTAAGTCGGAGGAGGAGACCCGCCGGCCATGGAACATTGCTCAACTTCGGCCATACTACATCTGAGCTACCGGCTCTCGTCTTGTACATACTTTGACGTTGTATATACTATGATAAGTAATAAAGCAGGACCTCTGTCCTTTTTCTCTTCAAAGGTTATATATCTTTACTATTTTTTATTAAGGAGCTGATCATATCTGAATTTAGCTTAACCTTTCTGGTCCGGCTTATGATCGTATTCAAATCTAGTTGTAAACCTCATGATCACTTGGGGGCTTCCTGTTCAAACATAGGTCATATTCGAACCAAAGAGAACATAGCTGTTGTAACCCTCTTGATCGGCTCAAAGCCAAACTCACAAGGGGGCCTCTTGATCGTATCCCAATCATAGCTTAACACCTCTTGGGCCCGACTTGGATCGTATTCAAATCAGGGTCGTTAAAAACCTCTCAGGGTCATTTGGGGGCTTCCTATGCAAACATAGGTCGTATTCGAACCAAAGAGAACATAGCTATCGGTACCCTCTTGATTGGTGCAACGCCAAAGCCACTAGGGGCTATATGATCGTATTAAAATCTTAGCTTAACCCCTTTGGTCCGGTTTACTGATCGTATTCGAATTAGAAACCCCCAACTTTCAGTTACAAAGTTAATTTATATTGTTTGCAAACTGCTATTTGCCTTACTGGTTTTTTATTGTCTCGATTTTAAACGATCAACACGGTCTTTTTTACCGGCTTGACTATTTGACAATAAGCCGCCAAGGCATGATGGTCATCAGGCATGAAGAAGCATTGACTTCTTAAAAAAGGACTGGGTCATGTGAACCGGTGATCCAGATGCGAAAAAACATATACAGGTATGACTGTTATTGAGAAACGGTTATTTCTGTGTTAGTCAAAGGTTGTTTCAACCTTGTTTCTTCTCACGTCTGGTTCTGTTTTTCTACTATGATAAAATCATTGGTCATGTACCGGGTGTTCTGACCCGTTCAGTGCTAAACGCCAAGCCAGTTTTTTCCTTTTCTACAGGAATAGAGCCATAATATTACAGAGATAACCATAAATGTGACGCATATATTGACATCAGGAAGCAAAGAGTCACACACGACATCTTATGCACGATGGCATAGGAAAAATATGCAGTTGTTCAAGCTAAATCTATTACAGGGCTTTAAAGAGCCCACAAATATGGTTCTCACTCTTCCCTCGCCGGTTCACCTCCTTCTGTTAATTGGAAGCTGGGATTGGACCAGTCAAAGCCGTTCACGGCAATGAACTCTGCTTCACCATCAATCAGGCCAACCGGATCAACTTCTGGAGCAAACGTATGTTGACAAACCGGTGGGATAAGGTCTGTCACCTTGTAAGAGGGAGTCGCCATCTTCTTATTCTCCAAATCAAAACCCGACTGATATTTGTCAAAGTTGGTCTCATCTCCAAGAACGGTAGTTTGAGGTTGAACTCCCCACACAAGCGACAAAGTCATCCTTCTCAAATAGAGACCCGTCTTCCTTCACGGTGGGATACCCCCTAGCTACATCCGCTGGGTCTAGATCTGGCACCCAGGCTTTGGAGCGGCTTAGGGCAGTCAAGGCCCCGACTCTGGCATAGGATCGTTTGACTTCTTGAAACCTGGCGGGTAATATTGACAATTTTTTCAAGACATCGTTGAGCCGATTGGGTCCTTGGTTGGCAGGAGAGATAGCAGCAAGTGCTCATTGAGCGCCCATGTACAATTGCTCCACCAAGGTATAAATCGCCTTCAATTTGGTCACACTATCTTGGCTCAGATTTTTGCTGCGTGGACCTGCGAGTATTAAACTAAGGCTCAGCGGCGGCTTATATTTCGGGTCAAAAGAAGGTATAAAAGATTAGTACAAATGGCTTACCAAAGATGGCGGAAACCATTTGAGACACCCGGTTCTTTAAGTCGATCAGCTCCGTGGTAACCTCCTCAAGAGCCGCTTCAGCTTTTTCGGCGTGTTGTGTCAGCAGCGTCTTTTCTTCAGCCCAGGCTTTCTTTTTGGCAGTCAAGCTGGTTTTCAATTTTTCTGTCTCAGCAAGATTCAATTGTAGTTTAGAATCAGTAGACTTGATTTCTGCCTCTTGATCGCCAGCCGGGTCTTTGCATCAGTTAATTGGGAACCCAATTTAGATAGGGCTTTCTACAAAACATACACAGGTGTGACAAGGCTTAAACTAAAGTTCAAAATTCAAGTCTCAAGTACTTTGCACTGCAATACCACTTGACACTTGGGGGCTAATGTCTGCCAAAATAATTTCTTATGACTCTAATATATTTCAAGTCCCAAGTGCCTTACAAAGTAACAGCACTTGGCACTTGGGGGCTAATGCATGATACTCATAAAGTCTCCCAAGATTAAGCCGGATTACAATATTTGTTGGGTTCGGCAAAAGACAGCTATGAAGATTAAAATACCGGTTCCTTTATGGTAAATTGAGCTGGCACTTGGGGACTACAGGTGAAGTTTACACTATTTTATTGGACTTTTGAAAAACTTAGAGAAAAAATATCCATCTATATCATAAAGTCTCCAGATCATTCAGGATCATCATCTAAAGACTTGGGGGCTGGCAGAGTATAAGTAAACTGGAGAACATACCTCATATTTCAGCTGAAGTTGCTTGACCATCTCAATCTCTGATTCACGGCTGGAATGAACATGGCTGAGATAGCCGGACAATATGTCATTAGCATTCAGATGACTATAGCACTACAAAAAAATACACTTCTGTGATGATACGTGTTTGTCACAGTAGGTCGCTTTTTTGTCATGCATGTACATCCATGACAAATTTATGACAGAATCAAGATAGTCATACTTGTGCAGTCGTAGAAGTGTTCCATGACATTACCAAAATTATCATCACGGAAGTGTCCACTTCCATGATGATAAATCGCGTGTCATAGAAGTGCTTTCATCAAGGGTGACCGACACGTGGCATCCACCATAACGGAACGTCGTTAAGCTATCGGGTCGGGTTTGGGATCCGATAACCCGTTAATAGCCCCGACCAATGGGGATTTTCCACGTGTAAAATCAGCATTGGCTAGAGGAAACACGTGTCGGCTCATCGTTGGGACAGATGTCATCCACTCACTGGACAGAAGGTGCCTATGATACGTCAACACGTGGCACGGCCCAACAAGTTTAAATGGGCCAGCCCAACTAAAGGCCCACAAGATTTTGCGGACCATAATGGGCCGGCCTAGCTAAAGGCCCACGAGATTTTGCGGACCATAATGGGCTGGCCCAGCTAAAGGCCCACAAGATTTCATGGGCCATAATGGGTCGGCCCAGGTAAAGGCCCACAAGATTTTTGTGTGCCATAATAGGCCGGCCCAGGTAAAGGCCCACAAAATTCTTGCGGATCATAATGGCATGGCCCATCCAAAGGCCCACGAGATTTCGCCGACATTAATGGGCCGACCCAGCTATAGGCCCACAAGATTTTGAGGACCTTAGTAAGCCGGCCCATTAACTGGCTGCCATGTTTTGGGCCAAATGACGGCCCATATTTGATATGGTCTATTAATGGCCTGCCACGCTCCGGGCTTAATAGTGGCCCATATGAGATCCGACCCGTTAAAAGCCTACCACGTTCTGGGCCAAATTACGGCCCAGATCAGGTCTGGCCCTTTAAGAGGTTTTGGGCCTAATTATGGCCCATATCAGATTCGGCCCGTCAACTGGACACTATGCTTTTGGGCCCACTTGCTAAAGGCTCACTTAGTAATTCAGCCTGATATTAGTTTTGGCCTGTTAAGGGCCCGTTTAACATTTCAGCCCTATATTAATTTCATCCTGTTAAAAGCCCGTCATATAGTTGGGCCTAACTACGGCCTGGTTTGCATCTGGCCTGCTCGCAGCCGATATCTGATTGGACCAAACAAGGACCGAGACAATTTTTTGGCCTGTTAAAAGCCCGTGATTTGATTTGCACAATCATGGGCCGGGGTTCATTTTGGGCTGCTGCCGGCCCGTGAGCTGATCGGCACGTTTCAGGCCCAACCTACATCGTGATTGCATGACGGCCCGATTATGTACCATAATTTTACGGTTTGGCCAGTTTACTGCGAAGACAGGATATATATACAATAAAATAACTGCAGCATCGTGAATAAGAAAAAACCTATACTATAAAGAAATTATGGCATATTACATCCACTGGGCATCAAAGTTCTCCACTATGATAATAAAGCACAAGCAGACAGCAGATTACATACACTGGGCATCAAAGATCGCCACCAGTGCAAATAAACACGCCGACAAAATAATATACAAAACCGACAGCACTTCAATAGAGTTCAAGAAAGGTTAGCCCTGCTGGGGAGTTGCAGCACAAGCAGCTGAGCAAGATGATGAGACTGTGCTTGTTCAACACTTATATCTTCCTCACTCTGAAAGATAAACAAGCAGACAGATGACAGGTTTTGCACATAAAAGTATCAGTGCTAACAATTCATCACATTTCTTACTGACGAATAAAGTGACATAGTTTAAATTTGCATTAACACAATATGGTATTGTTCAGGTCAAGACATGGCAGGAAATGACATTGTAAAGGAGTAGGCAGCTTCACGACACCACTGGATTACAAATCAAGAACTCATAAGTATCAATGGTTAGTGTGCTGTCAATTTATACCATTTCAGATTGACAAATAAAGAGACGGTTTAAATAATAGTAGAATGATATGACATTTTTCATAGTTAAGACATTGCAAAATATGACATTGTGTTGTAGTGGGTAGGTTCACCACACCACTGGATTACAGATGAAGAACAGAAGCATACATGAAGTGCAAAAGAAGATCACTTGCTCTGTATAGTTTAATTTACATGGTATGAAGAAGGAACTTGGTTGTACAACTGAAAACTTAAATTGAGAAAGGACAAACTTTTGTTTATGAACTACATATAATAAACTTTAAACAAGCAATTTGATGCAAACACCAAAATTAAACAGCTGTTGCAGTCATGCCTAACCAAATTTATACAACAAAGTTTGAAGGCTTGAGATGGACAAACTTACATTATTGGTGAAGACAGGCTCTATAAAGGCCTTGTCCATGCTGATGGGGGGCAATTCAAGAAGTTTACCACAGAATCTTCTTCAAAAGCATTTCCTTTATTCTACATTTTGTGAAGAGTAAATATAGATGTGATAATATACGAAAAAATGGAGAATATTTAAGATAAGATGAAGAGTGATGCTACATAACCTAGTAGCTATAAATGTAAGTGCAGCGATACATGCAAAAGGTACAGCCAAGAGCAATGCACAGCTAAAATTCTTCAGTACCAACCTTATGGTAAGAGTAAATATAGATCAGATGTGTAGAAAATGGAGGGCAAAGGAAAATAAGCTACAGAGTGATGGTACATGAACAACTACCTGTCATTATAAGTACACTGATAAAGGACAGCATGTACTTACAAGAACAATGCAGAGCTAAAAAAACATTGGCATTGGATATATTCTACACTAATGTAACCATTCATACAGATCAGATAATTTGGAGCGAACAATTGATAAGCAACCTATCATGCATAGTGCTGTCACATAATGAACCAGGTATGTATGCAAGTATAGTGATACAGGACAACAGGTACTAACAAGAGCAAAGCAGCGGGCAGCATATTTGCGATATCCTGTCGTTCTTGTCAAACCAGAATTCTTCTTCAAGCAGATTTCCTGCAAAAAAGATCCGTAAGGCACATGCAGAAAAGTAGAAGTTCAAATTGCCATGTGATTTCATAGACAGTACCTCATCCTGGGAACGGGACCAGTGCATAACAAGGTTTTTCCATTCAATGTCTTCTAAATTTAGCATAGGAGACTTCACTAGAAATTCGTTTATAGACTTGCCATCAAAGTGTGATTTCCTCAGGTAACACTGATACTGCTGCAATGCTTCATTGAAAAGCACAAGCAAGCTTTGCTCGTCATGACTATCCAGATTGACCCTCACCTAGTTACAACAATGTAATGTAAATCATTGATGTGTTCAATCAGCATAAAACAGGAAAATAATAGCCATGAATAATAGCACTTACACGTAAGTTGGACAGGAAGATGTGAAAATGGTGTTTGTCTTCACAATAATCTTCCCATGATGGGAATATATGCACGTAGTCCCTAACAACATTGAAAGCATTGTCTTTTAAACTAGGAATAAATGGAATGGGGTTCCCATCTGTAGGAATTGGCCGTCTCTGCAGTTGGGATAGGTCTTCGGCTGGTGGACTTGTTGTACTTTTTGGTGGAGTGGGATTTTTCTATGGTACAGCTGGTGCTATGGCAAATGAAATCGGTATACCTTTTGCCGGAGTGCAGGTCCTGTGTGGTGGGGCTAGTGGTGTGGCTAGTGAAGTATGGGTACAGTCTACTGGAGTCGGTCCTACGTTTTCTGTCACTGGTTGTACAGCCAATATAAGTGGGGTGCTGTCTGATTTCTCTGGCACCACCACGTTTTTCAAGGACTTTGCTGGTGCTCCTTCAGGTTCGGCAATCACCCTCTTCCTTTTTGATGTCTGATGCACAAGAACAACATTTGAGTGAAAAACATGGTATGATGACAGATGGAATATGTATTGATAATGGATGGGCATGACATCTCGACATATATGATATGTAAACTAAGCAGATGGCGGTGCAACAAAGTAGAAGAAATGCAAGACAACATATGCAAGATACCCGCAATCAATAAAACATTGCCAAATTAGAACAGGCACCTTGATGGGTGAACAGGACATGCCATCTGCCTTTGACTCCTCGAGGTTAGAATAGTCATTAGGATGATATTCTGAACAAGAATCAACAGGTGGGGAGCATATGAGTTTCATTGCATCTAGAATGGCACTCAATGCCTTGGTGCCAATTTTGTAAGTCATTGCAGTGTTTAGCTTCAAGAGTGGACTGCTGCTAGTGCGACACAAAGCAGCTACACAGATCATAGTGTAGATATAACGGGAAAACCTTAAGCATCAGAGTAAAATCAGCAAAGTGGAACTTGCTGGAATATATGTGCTAGTATTGCCGGTACGGCTAGAAAGGCTTCAGATACCAGCTCTCTTCAAGTGAAGGTGCGATACTGTTAATATCAATGTAACTCTCAAAGGCGACATAGCTCCCCGCATTTCATTGCTATTCTTATAGGATTCAAGTGGGCAGGCCACTACAAATCATATTCCTATGTTTACAAGATCCTACGAATCAAAGAGGCTCAAAGTGTCCATCACAACCGACCGTATAGACCTCTACACTGCAAATGTCCCTGCTCATCTTCAGTACAAGGAACATACTGTACTACTATCATACTCCCTCCGGTCCAAAATATAAGTCTTGGTAGAGATTTCCACTATGGATCACATACAGATGTATCCAGGTACATTTTAGAGTGTAGATTCACTCATTTTGCTCCATATGTAGTCCATGGTGGAATCTATACAAAGACTTGTATTTAGGAACGGAGAGAGTACATATTAAAGAAGAATGGGAGAGGAACATGGTAAAGAAGAGCAAGCAGATTTTGGATAATAAAATGTTGGTTGCACAGTGCCCACACATGATGAACCAGAGCGCATTAAGAATGCAACTCCTAGCTGTCTCTCGACCATTTTAGGCGGTTGGATGAAGATCCTACGTCTCCTAACCCTTCTTCTTCCTCGTCTCTGATTCTTCCCATACAGAACACCGCACGGGCCGCCGGCCGGACCACCGGCCCCCACCGCCTGTGTTCCTCCGCCACCTCCACCCCCACCCCACCCCCACCCCAACCCCCACCCGCGTCGAGTTTTCTTCGTTCGGCGAGGCCCCACAACCACCCGAGCCCCTTTGATCGCACCGACGAACTCCGGCGAGCTCTGAAAAATCGACTGACCCAATTTTGAAATTTAGTCTATTGTGATTTAACTAGTGTGGAATATAAAAGGGGAAAACCATAAGCATTGCGAGTATGGTGTTGAGCATGCCATGGCGGATCTAAAGGTGCAAACCGGACAAAGGCAACTTCACAACCAAGACAAGAAATCAGACTAAAGCAGTGGTGATCTATTTTCTTACTATGATAAATAAGTTGAGCAGATACGAAATAGTACCGCCTCTGGTGCAGCGCCGTGTAGGCATCTGCTGAGAATTTGATGGTGCTGCGGTAGCGATGGATGTCGGCAGCGTGGAAGCAGATCTAGGAGGGTAGACGGTGGCGGCGGGGCGCGGTGGACGAGACGGTCGTAGGAGCGGCGCCGGCAAGGTGGACGACGGCGGGGATGAAGCGAGAGGACGGGATGCAAGGATCCCGGTCCGAAGCCGTGGATAAGAGAGATCGATCTCTTGTAATGGACGACGGTGTCGGGGTATCAGCTCCGGCATGGTGGAGGAGGACGCCGGTGGATGGGGTGGCGGACGGCGGCGGACGGAGGAGGGTGGGGTGGAGAGGGTGTTTTGGCGCCCACGGAGTACGAATGGGGAAAAGGGAGGTAGAGAGGAAGGGGGGAACCATGTATTCAGGGCGCGCTTGTCTCAAATGCGAGGAAATTTACAAACTTAGCCCCCATTTCAAATTTCTACTACATCGCAAAAACACTAGTCGGTTGGGGATAGGACGGTAATCTTGCATACACCGAATATTTGCCGACGAGAGTTTGTTTTTGGCGCCCACCGTGTATGAATATGAATCGTGGAGGGAGTCGATTTCGGCTGAGGACACACTGTGTTTTGGTGCCCACCGTGTAAGAATTCGGGTGAGAGGCGGTTACGTCACGTTTGGGTGAAATTACAAACCTACCCCTACCGAAATCTATAGAAATCCAGCATATAGGGTTTGCGTGGCAGGGATAGGCAGCAGTGATTTCCATCTCGCAGATTTTGGTTCCAGGCGGTTACTGCGACTTTCCCCGCTTCGTTCAAATTTTGCAGAGTGCACGTTTACCGTGCCAACTCAATTCGAATCCCGTTTGTATTCTATTTTTTTCGGGCGGGATCCATTTTCAATTGGAATTACACTCTATATACATCATTTTTTATATATACTTTCAAAAGCACAACACCATTTATACATAAATATGGTTTACAAATGGCATGATCTTAGATTCATAAGGTTGTATCCATCAATTTGGATTTTCAAATATTTGAAACCACTTTATGTTGAAATCCAATGTATGCATTCCTCGCTAACTGTCTCCAATTAATGTGTGTTTCATGCGGGTTTTTTTTACTTCTCAAACATGTATAATGTGTTTCACACACGCAACACATAGTGTAATCCCGTTTAGACATTAATTGCATATAAACTATGCATTGTTTGTAATTTAAGAAACTATGGATCACCAATATTGAAAAACTATATAACATTACACGTGTGCCCAAATTCAAATGAATATGCATGTTTGATACACCAATTTGCGTTATGATATTATCGATGTCGTGATCTCCAGTTTAAATATTTGAATCCCCTTTAATCTAGATATTCGTCTCATATAGCTATCACTCATGCTTATATAGGACTATCTCTCTAGACCTATATGCGTCCATCGTCTCTCAGGTATCTCTCGTGCTACCTGTATGTCGACAATGATCTTTTATCTTCATAGCACACTGACGGTACTCTCTCCCTCGACCTTCATCACTCTATCTCTCTCTAAGTATATCTCACTCCCTGCTATGTGTCTCTAACTATGATTCTCCATGTGGAATCTCTTTCTCTCACACAAACACAAAACTTTTTCTCCCGGGGTCTCATTTCTCTCTACTATTCCCATGTGTGCCACTCGCACACCCCTCATACAGAGATGTCTTTCGCTCCTTAGATATGAGAACCTACGACTCTTCCTCATCAATATCTCTTTCTCACACACAAACACAAACTCTGTCTCCCAAGGTCTCATATTTCTCCATTGTTCTCTTGTATGTCGCTCACACACACCCTCCCTCCCTAGAGATATCTTGCGTTCCCTCGTACGTCTCTCTAGCTATCACTCTCGTTGTGAAATATCTTTCTCTCTCGTAGACACAAAACTCCGTCTCTCTGGATCTCATTTCTCTCTGATATCTGTTTGTATGTGACTCACACGCACCCTCTCTCTATCTCTCTCACACCCACACACATAACCCAGCCTTCTGATCCACTCGACTCCTATCTCTAAAGCACACTAGCTAGCATCTTTATCTTTCTATTTATCTGTTTCTCCATCAACCTTCTTTCTCGCCCTCACTCTTGATTCCTATCACGCACACTACATATGTTTCTCTCTACATGCAGTCAAGTGCCCTCTCACACACATATATAACTTCACCCTTTGAACCACCCGACGGTCATCTCCAACACCCAAACTAGCGGATGTCCCTCTAGCTAGCATCTCCATCTCTGTATCTATCTGTAGTTTCTCCGTCAACATTTCTTTCTCGCACGGAGTCTTGCTTCCTATCACCCACACTATATATGTCTCTCCATACATATGCATTTATAGGTTGGTCTCTTTTGCACAATCGTTGCGCCTCACTCCCTCTGCTCGCCATAGATGCATGCTCCAGCCCACGCCAGTATCTCTTAAAGACAAAAACACATGCTCAATTGTCGGGACTTCTTCCATGCATTCTCACATGCATGCATATTGTCATACCGATCCGTCTCTCCCATGTCGTTGATCTTATGACTTATGTCTTCTTTCTTTTATCTCGATCATGCGCGCGCGCACACACACATCCCACGTATACATGCATACCTCTCACACATGCACGTTCAAGGCCTCTATGTCTCCATACGTAGTTAATTACCCTCAATCCTAACTCCACATCGAATTGTTCTCCTCTTTTGTGCACATAACTTCCGCCTGGATGGGTAAAACACACACTCACACTTAACAATCTCCTTCTAGCTACCCCCCCCCCCGCCTCTCACTCTTCCCCTATATCCCCGAAAGCAATAAGACCATCCCTTAGTTTAATTCCCGCCTACATGCACCATCGATATATAGTAGTCTTCCTCGGTGTCTCTCGAACAAACACGTTCTCTTGAAGTCGACTCCTCTCACGCGCACACACCTTCTCTCCCCTCTCTACGGGCATTGTCGGTGTCAAAACCGGCGGATCTCGGGTAGGGGGTCCCGAACTGTGCGTCTAGGCTGGATGGTAACAGGAGGCAAGGGACACGAAGTTTTACCCAGGTTCGGGCCCTCTTGATGGAGGTAAAACCCTACGTCCTGCTTGATTAATATTGATGATATGGGTAGTACAAGAGTAGATCTACCACGAGATCGGAGAGGCTAAACCCTAGAAGCTAGCCTATGGTATGATTGTTGTTCTGTATGCTGTCCTACGGACTAAAACCCTCCGGTTTATATAGACACCGGAGAGGGTTAGGGTTACACAAAGTCGGTTACAATGGTAGGAGATCTACATATCCGTATCACCAAGCTTGCCTTCCACGCCAAGGAAAGTCCCTTCCGGACACGGGACGAAGTCTTCAATCTTGTATCTTCATAGTCCAGGAGTCCGGCTGAAGGTATAGTCCGGCCATCCGGACACCCCCTAGTCTAGGACTCCCTCAGTAGCCCCTGAACCAGGCTTCAATGATGACGAGTCCGGCGCGCAAATTGTCTTTGGCATTGCAAGGCGGGTTCCTCCTCCAAGTACTTCATAGAAGATTTTGAACACAAAGATAGTGTCCGGCTCTGCAAAATAAGTTTCCACATATTGCCGTAGAAAGAATAATATTTACACAAATATAATATGTTGACGTATTCCGTAGTGTGATATCGCACCACGGCCAAGCCTTTATTCGAATCGTTTTATTGTCCCACCTCAGCGTGTCATGCGAGGCGGTTTCCTTGGCACGTCTCATCGAAGCAGAGATCGTGTCCCCTTATTCCGGGATTCTCATCAATACGGGCGTGGGTAACCCAACCACGCCATTGATTACGGCGCTTGGAGATAAGCGAGTTTTACCAGGCTGGTGGGGACACGTAGTTGCGTCCACCCATATAAGGGGATAAGGATCCACCTTTTCACCTACACCGTCTTCCTCCTTTGCCTATCCATTTTCGCGCACTCGAGCTCCAGCGCCTAGGTCCGCACTCCCCACCTCAACCTTCTCCAGCCATGTACGGAGCAGGAGGCAAGTGGATGGTCTCCTCCGTCACGGAGGGACACATCAAAAAACTGAGGAAGGCCGGATACTTGTCTAACGACATCGCGTACCGGCTTCCCGAAGAGGGGCAGCTCCTCCCCACCCCAAGGCCCCATGAGAGGGTAGTGTTCCTTCCCCACTTCCTCCGCGGACTGGGCTTTCCTATCCACCCATTCGTCCGGGGACTCATGTTCTACTACGGCCTGGATTTCCATGATCTGGCCCCGAACTTCATGCTCAACATCTCGGCGTTTATTGTCGTGTGTGAGGCTTTCCTCTGCATCCGCCCCCATTTCGACCTATGGCTCAAGACTTTCAATGTCAAGCCGAAGGTGGTGCGCGGCAACCAGGCGGAGTGCGGAGGCGGCATGGTGGGCAAGATGCCCAATGTCTTATGGCTCGAGGGCTCATTTGTGGAGACCCAGAAGGGGTGGCAATCGGGGAGGTTTTACATCACCGAGCCGCGCGACCCTGAGTGGGTCGCAGCCCCCGAGTTTCGGTCCGGACCCCCAACACGGCTCATGTCCTGGAAAGAGACGGGCCTGTCGTGGGGCAGCAAAGGAGAGGTGACTAGAGTGCAAACGTGCATCCAAACCCTAGTGGACAAGCAGCTCAAGCTTGTCAACGTAGTCCAGGTTATGCTCATCCGCCGGATCCTCCCGTGTCAACAACGGGCCTTCAATCTGTGGGAGTTCAACCCGGCGCAGCACCGAACTCTGAGCAGGCTCTTTGACACAACGTACGGAGATGCCTGGAAGGTGCTTTTCAAGGGCGCCGAGGCTCCTGCATCCTCCACCGAGGATCGCGGATTCAGCGCGCAGCGTCACGCTAGCGCGGTAAGTCGTTTGTACCTTTTACAGGGTATTAGTTTTGCATAGTTTAACCCTATGCGGGATCTAAGCTCCCTTACCTTTGACAGGTTTGGCAGGCGAAGTCCGGACAGATCGACTGTCCGTCTCCTTTGCCCGAAGACCCAGCCGATGCCTGCTTGGCGAATCTACTGGTTCTGGCACCCCATGTGGTGCCGGAGAAGAAGGCCATGAAGAAGGCCACGGGGACTCGAAAAAGTGCCCGGCGCCAGGAGGTGTCGGGTTCATCATCCGACGGCTCCAAGGCGCATTCCTCCCGTGAAGACGAGGAGGAGGAAGAAGAGGCCTCTCCCCCTCCAGCGGGAGGAGAGAAGAAAAGGAAGGCCGCCCTCACTAGGGAGGCCGAAAGGTCCAAGAAGGGGAAAACCCTTCCTCCGGACTACTCCACCGACGCCGACGATGGCGGAGAGGAGTGGCCGCTCAGGGCCAAGCCCCTGGCGAGATCGTAAGTATCCGGATACCAGAGTAATTCATAGTATTCCTTTATTGCACAGCTTTCCCTTATGTCGAATATGATTATGCAGCCCACCCCAAGACCGGCTCGATGCATCGTCGAGCGGTTCACTGGACTCGTCGGATGTGAATTCGCTTCCGACGGCTTCCTCCCCCCGCCCTACGGACGACGCCGAAGTGTTGTCCCAATACGTTCCAAGCCAGGAGGAGGTGGTCCTGGAGGCGCCACAAGGCGACCTCCCAGACTCCAGGAGTAAAGGGGATAAAACCCGCCAGGGCTCCAAGTCCGGCTCTAGACCGGACATTGCTCCGGAACCTTCAAAGGTTCCAGAGTCCGGCGGGCGACCTCCTTCCAAGAGGAGCAAGCCCACCATGCCGGTGACCCCCGTCTAACCGGAGGCGTCGGACAATCTGTTGGAGGTGCTCAAAGGCGCCTCCATCGATGAGGAGCACCGCACCATTATGAGTGCGGTGGTCCAGAAGGTTCAGTCTGCCAAGAGTGGACTAATTGAAGCTTGTGCTAGCCTTTTAACAGGCTTTGAGGTAAGTAAATAATGTGTAAATAATATTACCGCATAGACAGTAGCCCCTGATGCTCTGTTTGGCGTTCGGGAAGAAAAGCCGAATAGAGGATCAAATAAAATTCGCAGGAGTCTAACAAAAAGGAGTCAATATGCGTATGCAGGCTTCTCTGCTGGCGTCCGCCGCACTGACTGCGGAAGTGGACACGCTAAAGCAGAACCTCGAGCAGTCCGAGCAAGAGCTCGGGCGTGCCAAGAAGCAGCTTGAGGACAAGGAAGGTACGAAATACCTTGTTTAAATATATATATAAGGTGCAATTGCAAAAAATGACAGGATTATCGTGGCTATTATAGGGGCCACGACTGAGGTGGCGACCCTTAAGCAAGCATTGGTCGAGGCCGAGAAGAGGGCGGCCACGGAGCGCACCGAGCGGGAGAAGTATGAGGCCCAGGTTGGCAAGGTGCGGAAAGAGCTCCAGGCTCTCATGAAAAAACATGAGAGTTTGGAGCTTGACTCAAAGACGCAAGTGTCCGAGCTCACGATGGCTATTGAAAATGCCAAGTCTGCCAAGGCCGAATCCTAGAAGACCCTCCAGGAGTTGGATGCGGTGAAAAAGATAGCGGCAGGTAAGGCATTCTTTATGCAAAGCAAACACATAAATGTGAGTTACTTGTTACTTACCCGAATCCAGAGCTCTCCAGGGGCATTCACAGATCTTCCCCGTAGCGTGCCTGATGCTGCCGCATTCTATCGAGCCGAGGAGGGCAGCTCGACAGAGAAGGTGTTCTGGTCTCAGTATGCTGAGGCCGGACACCCCGTGCCCCTGAGCGACCAGCTGAAGCAACTGGTTGAGCTCCATAAGGCGGCCGAACAGGCCATGAAAGGCCTCATAGTTTGGCTGTGGCCTAGAGAGGCTCTGCCTGGGAGCTATTTCGGGCTGGTGCGGCGGCTGGTGGGGGCCTGTCCAAGGCACGAAGTCATCAAGCGCTCCGTCTGCATTGAAGGTGCTCGTAGGGCCCATGCCCGTGCTAAGGTGCACTGGGGCAAGCTGGATGCTGAGAAGCTTGTGAAGGACGGGCCACCGCCGGGGAAAGAGCATCGCAAGCCTGAGAATTATTATAAGCATGTTCTGAAGGGTGCCTGCCTTATGGCGGATGAATGTTCCAGGGATGTAATTTTTGAGTAAAACTCGCTCGTTTTGTCCTGTGCGCTGAAAACTTGTTCATATGCGCTAAGCAATGCTGTTGGAATTTAAAATATTACCTTCTGTGCGGCTGTTTATCAATTCTGAGAGATGGTGAGTCGTCGGCTTCTGCCCCCGTGCCGCTAGTGCTGGGGTGTTCGGGGATAAACCTAAGCGCTCTTTTTCCCATGTTTGGGTCCTTCGAGGGAGGCGCTCAGCACAATGAACAAGGCAATCGGACTATAATGCGTGAACACTCTCACTTAGCCATAGAATTCTATAATTTTAAATTTCGGCAAAGCCCCTGGTATTCGGAATACCGAGTTCGGGGTGCTATCCATGCCTTGGCCGGACAAAGCTGACTCCTCGCTCTAAGCGGCATAAGTCTTTAGGGACTCGAAAAACCTCTCGAACAACGACCAGCTCTCGCTTCATCATGACAGTCAGTTTTAGCTTTCTCTACTGAGGTGCTCGACCCAGCTCAACTGGGGCACAATCGCAGTAGTTCTCCTAGTGCTACCTTAGCCGACACAGCGGAACATAAGGCACCAAAACATAGGAGCCGGGCAAACCCAACTATTGACCCAAGACATGATTCGGAGCCGATGCATATAATGCTATAAGTTCGGGGTGCCGCACTTGTTAAAGTGTTTGGACTTCTCACACCATATTGAGGGGTACTAAAGCCCCTGGCGTATTTTGGCCATACCAAAGTGTACGGGTGCAACATGTCGTTAAGGAACATATATTTGTAAAAAAAAGTAATGCAAAAATAGACAGAAGCTATGCATTGTTTTATTAAAAAGGGCTGCGATCAAAGCAGAACGATACAAATAATTTCGATAAGCAAAAGGTTGGACTATTTAACATGTCCGTTCCAGGGGCAGGTTGCGGATTGGTATGCAAAACAGGTATACTGCTCGTGATAGAGACCACCTGGGAGTTTCATAATGTGGCATGGCTTGTCTGCTTCACTGGTTCTTGCATCATTTGTGCGGCAATTGAACTGCCGAACAGGCCTTCCGAAGAATGGAGTCCTGAAAGTAAGAGAAAATTAAAAAATCGGCAGCCCCTGGTGTGGTTTAAGCCATGTTTTGGGCGTGCCGTGATGTTGCCCCTCCCCCTGTACCCATGGTATTTCTAGAGCGTAGTTATGTACGCGAAGCACTGGCGTCGCATTTTTGCGAGGGCTGGGGTTGGGGCCGTATTGCTACGCCTTCTCGGAACGTGTCAGGCGGTCTTGTTGTAGGTTACTCCGGGCGCGCTTGACGGTGTACGGACGTTTAATGGCCGGACTGGAGAACTGCCTGGAGAGGCTGCTTTGAACTTCCGCTGCAAGGGCCGCCGTGTGCTCCTCCGTTCGGAGGGAGCGTTCGGTGTTTCCATTGACCGTAATTACTCCTCGAGGGCCTGGCATCTTGAGCTTAAGGTATGCGTAGTGAGGTACCGCGTTGAACTTGGCGAATGCGGTTCCCCCGAGCAGTGCATGATAGCCACTGCGGAATGGGACTATGTCGAAGATTAAATCCTCGCTTCGGAAATTATCCGGAGATCCGAAGACCACTTCAAGTGTGATTGAGCCTGTACAGTTGGCCTCTACACCTGGTATTACGCCTTTAAAGGTCATTTTGGTGGGCTTAATCCTCGAGGGATCTATGCCCATTTTCCGCATTGTATCCTGGTAAAGCAGGTTCAGGCTGCTGCCGCCGTCCATAAGGACTCTAGTGAGATGAAATCTGTCAATAATTAGGTCTAGAACCAATGCGGCGAATCTGCCATGACGGGTGCTAGTGGGATGGTCCCTTCGATCAAAGGTGATCGGGCAGGAGGACCATGGGTTGAACTTTGGGGCGACTGGCTCTACCGCGTATACGTCCCTTAATGCACGCTTCCGCTCCCTCTTGGGATGTGGGTTGCGTATATCATGTTCACCGTCCGCAGTTGTGGGGGAAAACCCTTCTATCCACTGCTGTTCGGTGGCCAGGGCTCTTCATCGTAATCGCTATGCAGCCACTTGTTAGTATTTTCGGCATTTAACTTGCCTGCCTGCTTGAACACCCAACAATCCCTGTTGGTGTGATTGGCCGGCTTTTCGGGGGTGCCGTGTATCTGGCACAAACGGTCGAGTATTTGGTCCAAACTGGACGGGCCCCTAGGATTTCTTTTGAATGGCTTTTTCCGCTGACCAGATTTATAGCCTCTGAATCCGGCATTAACTGCCGTATCCTCAGCATTGTCGCCGTTAATGCGGCGCTTCTGCTTGTTGCGACGCAACCTGCCACTACTGTCCCTGGTATCCGAATTACCAGGGTTCTTGGTCATATTGTTGCTACGAGCAAGCCAGCTGTCTTCTCCCGTGCAAAAGCGGGTCATGAGTGTCGTGAGTGCTGTCATAGATTTCGGCTTTTCCTGTCCAAGGTGCCGGGCAAGCCACTCGTCATGGATATTGTGCTTGAAGGCTGCTAGGGCCTCTGCATCCGGATAGTCGACTATTTGATTTTTCTTTGTTAGGAACCATGTCCAGAATTGCCTGGCCGATTCCTCTGGCTGCTGAATTACGTGGCTTAGGTCATCGGCGTCTGGTGGTTGCACATAAGTGCCCTAGAAATTGTCGAGGAATGCGGCTTCCAGGTCCTCCCAACAACTGATTGATCCTGCTGGCAAGCTGTTAAGCCAATGCTGAGCTGGTCCTTTAAGCTTGAGTGGGAGGTATTTGATGGCGAGGAGATCGTCGCCGCAGGCCATGTGGATATGGAGATAATCCTCGATCCATACCGCAGGATCTGTTGTGCCATCATATGTTTCGATGTTTACGGGTTTGAAACCCTCGGGGATTTGATGATCCATTACTTCGTCTATGAAGCATAGTGGGTGTGCGGCGCCTCTGTACTGGGCTATATCACGACGTAGCTCCAATGAGCTTTTTCTACTGTGCTCGGCCCTACCGTATTTGTGTTCGGTGTGACGGTTACCGTCTCGAGTCGTGGGGCGCCCACGTGATCCGTAGATCGATCTTGTTTTCCTTGCCTTGTCCTCCAACATATCTCGCAGGTCAGGCGCATTTTCCCGTGCCTTGGTACGGGGTGCGGCTTGAGTGGAGGGCTGAGAGGCCTCTCTGTCGCGGCTACGAGGTGGTCGGTCGGTCGTATCAAGTGCTGGTGATGTAGGTTTAGGTGCTTCCTCCTCTAATCGGGGTAGCAACCTGCGCTTTGGGTAGCTCTTGGAGGGGCGTTCGAGTTTATGCTCTTCGGCCGCAAGGACTTCAGTCCATCTGTCGACTAGCAAATCTTGATTAGCTCTAAGTTGTTGTTGTTTTTTCTTGAGGCTTCTTGCCGTGGCCATAATCCTGTGTTGAAAACGCTCTTGCTCGACGGGATCCTCTGGCACGACGAATTCGTCATCGTCGAGGCTTGCCTCGTCTTCGGAGGGAGGCATATAATTATCGTCCTCGACCTCTCTGTCTGCCGCTCTCTCATGAGGGCTGGCTTCTCCATCCTCCTGTACTGAATCTTGCTGGAGGGGGTTTTCTTCGGCACTCTCCGGAGTATTATTATCTCCCGTGCTGGAATCACCGTATTTGCTTTGGCGGGATTTTGAGCGGCGCCGCTGATGCCGGCGCTTAGGCTGTTTCTTGGAGGGGTCATCCTCCGCTGTTCCATCGCCATCTCCTTCTTTTGGGGTGTCCACCATGTATATGTCATATGACGAGGTGGCTTTCCAGGGCCCAATAGGCACTGGTTCTTCATCGTCTCCTGCATCGGCGTCCATACCGTCGATGTCTTCGGAGTCGAAGTCGAGCATGTCGGTTAAATCGTCGACAGTGGCTACAAAGTGGGTGGTGGGTGGGCTTTGAATTTCTTCATCGTTCGTATCCCAACCTTGCTGATCGTAGTCCGGCCAGGGCTCTCCTGATAAAGAGAGAGACTTTAGTGTCTTCAAAATATCGCCGAAAGGCGAGTGCTGAAAGATGTCCGCGGCAGTAAACTCCATGATCGGCGCCCAATCGGATTCGATCGGCAGGGGCGCGGAAGGTTCGGAGTCCGGAGAGGAGTCCGGCTCCTTGGAGTCACGAGTCTCGCGGAGTGCGGGGCTGGTGTTCGGCTCGATCGCTGTTGGGATTGCAGCCCCCGAGGCGGCGTCCAACCGCCCATCCTCGATCGGCGCAGTTGGCTCCGAATTAAGGGTCGAAGCCGATGCGGGTGCAGCCTCCAGGGCACTGTTCGGCGGCAGAGCTAGATCATGCTTGTCGTGACAGTGCGGCGCGCTCGGCAGTGGCTCGAATCCGTCGAAGATCAAGTCCCCGCGGATGTCAGTCGTGTAGTTTAAACTTCCAAATCTGACCTGACGGCCAGGGGCATAGCTTTCGATCTGCTCCAGATGGCCAAGTGAATTGGCCCGCAGTGCGAAGCCGCCGAAGATGAAGATCTGTTCGGGGAGGAAGGTCTCACCCTGGACTGCATCGCTATTGATGATCGTAGGAGCCATCAAGCCTAATGGCGACGACACAGAGGAACTCTCAATGAAAGCACCAATGTCGGTGTCAAAACCGGCGGATCTCGGGTAGGGGGTGCCGAACTGTGCGTCTAGGCCAGATGGTAACAGGAGGCAAGGGACACGAAGTTTTACCCAGGTTCGGGCCCTCTTGATGGAGGTGACCCTACGTCCTGCTTGATTAATATTGATGATATGGGTAGTACAAGAGTAGATCTACCACGAGATCGGAGAGGCTAAACCCTAGAAGCTAGCCTATGGTATGATTGTTGTTCTGTATGTTGTCCTATGGACTAAAACCCTCCAGTTTATATAGACACCGAAGAGGGTTAGGGTTACACAAAGTCGGTTACAATGGTAGGAGATCTACATATCCGTATCGCCAAGCTTGCCTTCCACGCCAAGGAAAGTCCCTTCCGGACAAGGGACGAAGTCTTCAATCTTGTATCTTCATAGTCCAGGAGTCCGGCTAAAGGTATAGTCCGGCCATCCGGACACCCCCTAATCCAGGACTCCCTCAGGCATTTTCTCTCTCGCACCCCATCATTGGTGGCCTCTGCCATACACATCACCTCTCTATGATGAAAGCCATGCACACTTAAATTACATCCGCCACAGAGGACCCCGCGACACACACGCACGCACCCCCCCAACACACACACTAAGACTCCATCTCTCTCTCTCTCTCACACACACACACACACAAACACACACACACACGCAAGCACGCACGCCCCCCCCCCCACACACAGACTCCATCTCCCTCCCTCTCTCTCACACACACACAAACTAACACTCCATCTCTCTCTCCTCTCTCCTCTCTCTCACACACACACTAGGACTCCATCTCACACACACATGCTCTAGGCAGAGCATTTGTTCCTACCACCCTTCATCCAACCTTACCCGTATGATAAAAAATCACCTTTATTTACTTGCATAACATGGATAAATTCCACTTTACTTTAGTAGTCAGCAAACTTATCATCTGTACCCTTATAAAAAATGAGTTGGTGGTGATGGTGTGCCTGCCATCTTGTAATACAGACTGTATGATCTATATCTAAGGATAGAAAGCAAACTATGATAATTTTACAAAAGATACCGGCACCTCTCTCCACATCATTATCTCTCGCAACCTCATTGCTCAGCAATTAAAAAAGTAATAAGTCTCTGGAACAATCTAGCATGCATGGTGGCCGCTGCCGCCTGCCAGCGCCGTCCATCCCCATGCCTCCACCCATTCCGACCACCAGTCACCACCACGCTCCACTCCTCCTCGCCTTATCTCTCAGCTTTCATTTTTTCGATGACATTCTCGAGATACTAGTTTTCCGATAAAATTGTTGAGATATCACTAGTTTTTACACATGGGATTACTGCTGCATGGGTCAATCACAACAGGTGTTCTGTAAAAAAATGCATATTGATGTTCCGTGTAATGCACAAGAATGTTGCTTGTAATTATATAACGCAAATCACGAGCAGGAAGTGACATTTTTTGACACAACCACGTTAACATGGCCACGTAAATCACTAGCTAAAGTAAATACCATTATACTTATATCCCGATGCAAAAGGTTGAGTACATGTCCGAAGAGTAGAGTCGCACACACGCACTCTATCTCTCAGAATCTCTCTCACACACACACCAGTTACGTGACGCCCACTTAAGCAGACACATATGTTACAATTTGTGCACCCGCGGGTACACATGATGGTGCGCATTTATTTAAGCCGGAAGGCGAACCCAAACATTAGCTGCATTCATTCCCCTCCCACCGCCTCTTCTTTGGTCTCCGTCGCCCGGTAGCCATGGGCCGGTCGAAGGTAACAACATACGCCATACTCCCGCCGGAGCGGCGCTTTAATATGGAAATTTTAGTGGTCATGCATGCATCTTTTTGTGCTAGCACTCCTATATAAGGGTTGACCGGTCGCTTCCCGCGGACGTGCGCGGGCGGTGGAAGAGGAAGGAGAAGGGAAGCGAGCTATGGAGTAACGTTTTTACCACAATTTCTTAGGAAACTGAGTGCAATAATTGTGTAGTTTTGCAAACTACCAGTACTACACCTGAAACGGTTCAAAACCTATACTCCCTTGCCAGCGCGCGCTTCCCGCGTGGAACGGTCAGCGTCCCCCTGGAGCGTCAGTGCCGCATTAATGCCTGGCCAGAGTGGAGGCGACCTCTCACTGGCGCCGGCTTTGAAGTGGCGCAACGGCCGAGAGAGCGCCGCTTCCCGGTGCACGCGACTGCTCAGCGTCGAGACTGGCCATAGGCCCTTTTTGGATCCATGGGTTAGAGTTAGTTTGAGCTAGCTGGGGCTCAAATAGCCCTAAACTATCCAAGCATGAGGGTTTAAATTGGAGCAAGTTGCACCGAACCCACCAAAAAAAACTATCCCACCCAAGAGGTGCTAACTGGAGATAGTTCTCATTGGGACCACTGAAAATCACTTTTATCTCTCCATGAAGTGCATTTATTGTCAATCTAACCATGTCACCCAAACACCTCTTTGGCTACAGTTAGTTCAGGGTTAGTCATGAGTTAGTCTAACCTCTAGCTAAGTTAGAGTATCAAATAGGAGCAGTATAGGACATACAAGTTGCTCAAAGCATACAGGCAAATTCGTACGTGAAAGGATTTTTTTTCTTTTTGAAAACGGAACGTGAAAGGAATTTTTTTTAGAATGCTCTTGGCATGTCGCTAACATGTGATAGTTAACCGACCTCAATAGATGGCAGAAACGCCAGCCCGCCGCACTTTGATAGAGACGAGGAGGGAGAAGCGATACAGGCTGCTGGATTACTAGAGATAGGTGTCGCACGGAAGCCAAGAAATATGGTGATAGCATGGGTTAGCCATGTACTAGTATGATACTACACTAGGCTGTCGTGTTTCGTACTCTTCCAGTCCACTGTGGAGATGATTGGTTAATTTTATATCGCTGAATAATATTAAATATTATGAGTGCAGACGCTCCACCACGAGGTTCCTTGCTCCTTCTCGGTCGTCCGGAATCTATGTTCTTCCACTCTATTTTTTTACATGAGCTTTGTTCATCCTTTTGCCAACACGCGAGACATCTAGCATCAAGGTGCACGTGTTATGCAAGGATCGTTTCATCTATATGAAGAACACGTGGGACTGGAACTACGAGACGAACATGTACCCAGGAGTGGACGTACGAACCTGAGTAATGTAGCGCAGTAAGTGAAGTAGAAAGGCACAAATGGTATGAACATGCATGGCATATAGGGTGTGTTTGGTTGCGTTCTCGTCTCAGCATAGTTGTTCCCTCTTCATGCATGCTCAACTCAACACCCCTCTTCATGCATGCTTCTAGTGTATTTGTGCTACACTAGTGTGCACTCATGCACCCTCCATACACTCTACCAAACACCCAAAAGTAGGTTGAGAAGGGAACTCTTGGGCGGCATTTGTCTCTTACTACGTACTACCACTAAATATTGTACGTGCAATGCACGGTGATGTTATGGAGTACGTGCCTAAGTACTCTACTACTACTATATTAGTTGGAGGCACATATTAACTTTTATATTTGTTTACGTGTATGCCCCGAGACCTTCCAACTAGACGTGTATTTGTCTCCAGGTCGCACTTTGTATCGTTCATACCACTAAGTACTACTATGTGTGGGGTTTCCATGCTCCTCGATATCGGAAAGAATACTTCCGTTCGCCAACATGTGGGACGTCGACCATCCTGGTCCACTTGCCATGCACGCAGAACTCCAAGGGAGTTACCCAGGTTGTCACGCCGCAGTAACAATGACTAATGAGCCGTCAAATCATAGGCCCACTTCCCACTTTGAAGTTTCCTGGACGAAGGAACCATCATGACTTCGTTGAATTCTGCTTCTTGAAGAAAACTACTGTACCAGCAGTACTGCTGGCTACAGTAGTTACTCCAATAGAGGCCTCCTTTCGTTCATAGGATAGGAATATGAAAATCATAGGAAGTAAGATGATATGCATCTCAATTCCTATAGAGAAAGAGATGCCATTTGATGCTTAGGATAGGAATTTTTCCATTTAGTCTAGGCTAATGTACTGGTAATTTTCTCTAAAAACTACAGTAGTAACTAGTAGTACTGGTACATGCTCGTACTCAGACACACACACACACTAACTACTAGTACTACTACTTCTCACATGCGGGCCAGACGTCATCGTTCTCCTTCCCGGCTTTGTCGGCGACACCCCACCGTGCTTGGATCTCTGCCGACCTCTCCGCAGCAGCGCATGCGTCCTTTTCTTTCTTGCGGCGGCGGGCCTCTCTTTTCTTGAGTGCTTTCTTACTTTTCCGCTCCCTCTGTGCGGCTTTGGCCGCCTCTTGCTCTACCGCCCATTCGGCCTTGGCATCTTCAAATTCCTCCCACATAGTTGTGAGGTTGCGAGCCGCGATGAACTCGGCATGGCGGGATGCCATCGCTTCCCTACCATTTTGTGTGCGGTCATGGGCGGCGAGGAACTCGGCGCGGCGGGATGCCATCGCTGGCTTACCGTGTGCGGCGCGGTGGCATGAACGATGCTTGGTGAGAGCTCTGGGGTGGAGTGGCCGGACAACCGTATAGTGCATTGGTTTGTCAAGACCTCAAGGGCAGAAGACAAAGCAAATTTGGATTCCCCTTCAATCCTGGTCATTTATTACCGAGTAAAATGCATTGGCGGTCATCGAACTTGTCTTGATAGCTCACTTTGATCATTGTATACGAGATATGGTGATTATACGGTCACTAGCTCACCGTATAGCTCCGTATTTGTCTGGTTGACCAGTCAAACAATCCGCATGCGCCTCATCAGCTCGTGTTCTTTATATATAACGCGGTCCTACCTGTCAATGGAGAAAGAAATACTGTAAAAACCAAAATTATGCTAGAGTCCAGACCGCTTCCGGAGCCCGCTCTCACCACCCTGGCCCCTCAAGACGCCAGCTGCCCGCTGCATGC
Source organism: Triticum urartu (assembly GCF_003073215.2). Taxonomy (NCBI): domain Eukaryota; kingdom Viridiplantae; phylum Streptophyta; class Magnoliopsida; order Poales; family Poaceae; genus Triticum; species Triticum urartu. The sequence continues at coordinate 561,436,218 of NC_053024.1, forward strand.
ATGCATAGCAAGTACAGTAGTACTCCTTATGTGGAGGAGAGAGAGGCATTGACAAAGTCAAGGAGTGGGCTCTGCAAGAGCCCGTCTCTACACGTGCTCCTAGGTATAAAAAAATAATTCTAAAAAAGGCATAAAAACAATTGTGTCTTAAAAAAGAAAGGTAAAAACATTTGAGAGGAAATAGATAGAGAGAAAGTGAGAAAAAGCTGTAACCTAGGCATTACAAGAGGAAGGAGGGAGTGGTGCACATGCCAAGTTCATTGGGCTATCGTGTTTCACACTCCTCCGTCGTAACAGTGGAGACAATAGCTTTCATCAAAAATAAAAAATGAATACTCGTTGCTCGCCCTCTATATCGCAAAGAATACTTTCATTCGCTGACATGTGGGACGTCAACCATCCTGGTCCACCTGCCATGCACAAAATTATCCTGGTCTACCCCGGTCATATCGCAGGCCCAACCTTTCCCACTGTAAGTTGTTCGGACGAAGGAACCATCATGACTTCGTTGAATTCCGCTTCTTCATGAAAACTTACTGTACCTGCAATACTGCTACCACACGCGAGGACTGGATGGCACTGTACCACATCATATCACTGAAACCCACTAGGGCAAACTAGCCTGCCTAGGTCATCTATTTTGGAATGGAGGGAGTACATCTCTGCACTGCTATGATTTTGTGTTGCACATCATATCACTGAAACCCACTAGGACAAACTATCCCGCCTAGGTCATCGATCGCTAAGCCTACAATTTTAGGAGCTAGGGCTATTGGTCGATCGACGAGGGATAAGTATAAGCGTACCACATGCTCATCAACCCCAACGTTTCTCTTCGGTGAGTGTTTTGCAAGTACTATAGCTCGCATAGTAGCTAGCCTACTAACACCAAGAATCATCAAACAAGCCCTGCTAATATGATAAACAGTTCAAACTTACATCTAATCATGCCATATATTACATCAAAAGCTGGTGAGGATACATCTGTTCCCATAACTCGGAGAGGGTTTGCATGATTCATCGCATGATTCACTATCAAACAAAAGTAGCAAGATCCGCCCACACAAGACAGTGCACTAGCCCTAAGATGGTATGATAACACCCATCGTTCTGGTAATTAAACACAGGGCAATGCAAACTACCCTTAAGGATTAGCCCGACCAACTATTTCTTGTCATCGATCTCTCGGGCAATGACCACAACACGGACAGTGGCATGGGAATCGATTTCTGGGGCAATGTCCGCAGGACTGACCGCGACATCGGAATAGATCTCTGGGGCGATGTCCACAGGATGGACAGCGGCATCGGAATCGATCTCCGGGGCGATGCCAACAGGATGGGCCACAACATCAGAATCATCAAGGACGTCCACCGGCACCTGCACAACCCTAACATATTAGCAAGCACATTGCAAATAATCAAAAACCACAACTATGGTAATAAGCCATTATTTTTTACCTTGTGCAGCTCACTGGGGGATCTCATCCCTCCGGGGGCCATCTCCTCTTCCTCGATGGGGGCCATCACCTTGCCATGGGAATACTGCTTCCCAACGGCGACTATCTCCTCAAACTCAGTCTTGAGCCTCACATAGGTGGCAATCAGAGTTCCTGGGGTAGGCATGGTGGGGCCCTTGCCGTTCTTCCAACTTCCTTTGAGGAGTTCGTCTGCCAACGTCCTCAACTCTTTGGCCAATGCTTGTTTCTTGGAGTTCTTCATCTCCATGGGTTGGCCCGCCAACAAGGTCAACTCGTTGGTCGGTGCTCGCTTCCTGGAGATCGCTGTCTCCAGTGGGTTGTCTGCCGACAACTCTTTGCCTAGTGCTCCAGGATCCATCAATGAACTGACAAACAAAAAGCAATCGAAAGGAAACCACAATCGCAATGAAAACAGGAAAAGAATAGGATGTGAGAATCGGTCGGTGCTTTGCAAAAAGAAGATTCTTGGAATGAAAATATAGCAGCATAACTGATTCGCCCACCTTTCCTTCGTCGGTACAGAAGAAAAATGGCAGAAGTGAGTAGCCTGGAGTGAGGTTTTCTTCAAGAAAGGGAAGAAAGGGCTTGAACGAGCGTTCCAATGAAATTATGGTTGCTTCGTCCAGTCCAGCTTGGAGGCCACTTTACCACTGTTGGTAAAGGTGTGGGTTTTGCGATATGATGGGTCATGACGGCCACACTGGGGTTACAGGTGAGTCTCGACTGTAGCACCTCGCTGTGATTTGGTGGATGGCACGCGGGCTCGGATGCTTTGAAATGTCCCGCATGTAGATAGAGTGGCTAGTCATATAGGAGTGCTCAATATTGTGCACCGCGACCAAGGCGGAGAGGAAAACGAGAGAACTACATAATTAATGCATGAGTTTAATTATGGTAGTTTTGTAAAGTACGAGATACATTCCTCCAATCGCAAAATGCCTTGGTTCATGAGATTTGAGATTTGAGCCCTATAAACTGGAAGGGAGGGAGTACTACACACGGTGTAGTCTAGTCACTTGTTGAAATCTCTAGAAAGGGAAATACTCCTTTCCGATTTATAGGGCTATACTATTCCCTCTGTCTAGGTGTTTAAGTCATCTTAGGCTAGCCATAGTGGGAGTAACTTAGGCTGCTTGTAATGGGGAGTATCATATACTAGTATCATGCATATGATAGTAGTCTATGATACCACGTCCCTAATGCATAGTATCATATGTTGGTATCATAGATGACTACATTTATTGCCATGCATGACACAAAGTAGCACATCATTTAATATGATACGGTATCATAATATGATACTCAAGCCTCTCTTTCTTCATTTAATTCTATGCCACTTCATCAAAATTGCTTAGTTGGCATGCATGATACTACCTATGGTACTCCCATTACAGGTAGCCTTAGCTAGTAACATAGCGCACTCCAAGAATTTTTTGCTTATGTGGCAAGTAATTAATGAGAGGTGGTAACATAATATGTTACTGTAACATAGCGCTTTTCAAGATAAGATGAGTCTACAAGCTAATAAATGAAGCCATCTAAAATACTACTATTATGTTACTTTGCATTATGAAGGTAGTAATTTAGGCTAGTGTCATATGCATGACACTAGTCTAAGTTACTCCCCACTATGATCAGCCTTACGAAAACCAAATAGTCCCAAAACACTTAGGTGCGGTGCATTAACTTCTAACTTGTTTCTTGTTTCTTGACATATCAACCAATAAGAGATGAGAGGTGTGCATGCTTTTAATGACTTGCAATGGCTAGTTCATTGCATGCAATGCTATTAATTAGCAAATAAACATTGGTGACCCCAGGAGGAAACGGTGCTAAGCGCGTGGACCTATGCAGAATGAGTATCAACCAATGGATAATGGAGTTTAATTGTTAAATAATAGCAATTTTGTCTCATGCAAGAGCCTAGCTAGTACTCCAAGGAACCTCACCACGCGAGCGTTCGCAACTGCCATGTTCGGGTTGCGCTTGGCTCTTTGCCTCTTCGAGAAGACGAACAATAATGATTACTTCTACTTCTACAGTATCGAATGCACTGCTGCATGTCCGTCCCCCTCGTGCGGGAGGGATAGAGAAAGCTTCAACTTACTGCTCCTGCCTTTGCGTCCATGACAGGTGGGCCCAACAGGTGGTTGGCCCTCCTGTCATGCAGCCAAAGGCAGGTGCAGTTAAGGCACCGGAGCTCAGTCCGCGAGGGAGAGGGCGTTGTAGTAATTAAATTTCTCGGTCTTGTACGAGTTGACGAGGATAGGGGTTGCTTGCTTGCTAGGGTTGCTCACTACGTATATATAGGCCGGAGCCTCCGCGCTTGCTTGCTAGGGTTGCTCTATTCACACACTCTCATCCTCTCTAGATTTAAACAAGATAGGGGTAGTAACACTATCTTTCTCCCTTCAAAAAACACTGGCTTTCTATCCTCACCGCTGGTTACAAATCCGGATGTATCCCCCTCTGCCGGTGAAGGGGAGGAGGGGTAGTGTTTAGGCCGTCGTCGACAGCGAGGGAGGAGACCCACTGCCGGCCGCACCATTATCTCTGGCCGAGCGCCGGCGCGGGAGGTCCTCCGATCCCTTCGTCGTTGCCTGTGGGCGGATCCAGCCTCCTGCCACCCACCTATCCACATCCCGACGACCTTCAGGTATATCTTCGTTCGAAACCGCCTTAGCTCTACTTCCCTAGCTCGCTACGTCGCTGCATGTGCATCATTTTCTACCTCTCAACCCCTCTCGATCGGATGGTCCAACGTCACATATTTTTTTTATTCTACTGTTAGAGGTAAAGCTACTTCATGGAGTCGAATCTTGTACTCCCTCCGTCCGAAAATACTTGTCATTGAAATGGATGTATCTAGATGTATTTTAGTTCTAGACACATCCATTTTGATGACAAGTAATTCCGGACGGAGGGAGTACTTGGTTCAAACAAGAAACAAAGTGGGGCGGGGGAATTTAGTATGTACATCGGACTTGGTACAAACAGGAAGGAAAGGGGGTGAAAGTAGTACAGAATGGTCATCCAACCGGTCTCTTGGTCGAAAAGGGAAATATAGGGGTAACATTGTACACAGTGGTGTGACCAGGACTAGATTTTCTATCCACACATAGGAGTAGGTGGCTAGAGTGAACAAAAATGGGACCAACCCAGATATGTTTCTTGGATGTTTGTTTCTCGGGGAAAAAATCTATGAATCACCACTTTATGCCCCTGTTTACGTACATGGTGCTGGACTGCTGGTGCACCCACTGTTATGAGCCATGACAAGTTTAGCCAAATGTTTTTGCCTGTAATTGTTTGAGACTCTGACTGTTTCCCCTGTGCCTTTTTGTGCAAACAGGGATATCCAATTCACCTGGTTGCTGCTGTGACCTTTTGGTGCACTGCACAAAACTCTTCTTTAAAGAAGTGACTTTTGTGCTGTTTAACTGGAATGTCAGAATGGAACAGTTGGTTCATTTTGGTGGAACTGCACAAAGGGAGATCTGTGTTCCATTCCTCATCATCCATATTGGCGCCATAACCTTCCTTTAGGTAAGAATGATATTTAATGCATGTGTTCATCTCTATTTTCCGACTGCCATGAGAAAATAATGCTGTTTTTTACTAGTACACTTGTACTCCCTCACTGACAAAACCAATTCTGAATTAGAAGGCCAATCATGTACTTGGTTTCACCAACTGGTGAGGAGAAAGAGAAACAGAGCATGAAGAGGAAGAAGAAGAAGAATAAACAGTGCCAAGGCGATCTTGCTGAAGCCAGAGGCCTCAGTCGAGGCCATTCAAGGGCTCCGGCAACGACTACCTTACATGTGAGACGATCCTCCAGGGAGCCCTTCCACTTTTTCTATCTCACTTAATTAATTAGGAGTACTTAAGTACCACTAATTTATTACTGCCTAATTTTCCTGTTGGAGTTCAACAAATCTTTAGTAGGACCCTATGCTGAATCATGTACGTGTGTATGTTTGTCTATGGAGGTGAATCATGTGGTGGAGCAGGGAGGGAATATTATTAGTGTCATGACATAATAGTGCTATTGTTTTGCATGTCAATTTATTGCCATTGGTTCAATGAGGCAATGTTTTGCGTATTGTCCATCATGAATTTCATGCTACTTGTTGAGTAATATGCTAATGTCTTCCTATCCTTTCTCACTAAGCTAATGAAGGTTTCACCTTGTTCCTACTTGTGCAAACAGGGATCATGTTGTGCCAATCATACATTAAATGGAACTACACAAGACAATACAATGAACTTTATCCCAGCCAGTGCTTTAACTCTGCTGGAAGTTCTTGATAATCTTTCGATATAATCTCAGCACTGGTAAACAAGAGTGATTTCAACCATACATTTGAAGTGCACAAAAATATATACTATTGTGTGATTCCAGTGAGTGCTTCATCATCTCTTATGGGACTACATGAATAAGCTTTTTTTCTCAGGTTGGTACGGGCCTAAGGCCTTCATCCATATTAGTTTGCTGTCATCTCTATTTGTATCATGCTACTATCATGAGAAACTCCTTTATCTTTGCACGTTAAAGTTTTGCAACCTATGATAAATGGCAATGCTTTGAGTGTTGATTTGAGCTAATTGGCACTGATTAAATAAACTAATACCTCTCTTTAAGCAAGACTACTATGTTGCTAACTTTACCCATTAAGATAATGAGGGTGCTTCTATTTGTTAGTGTATGTTTCATAAACTAGTCCCACTATTACAGAAATCTCACTCTCTCAATATATGTGCCAACAGGGATGCTCGATTTTGGTGGAACTGCACAAAAACTTTGGGTGCTTCATTGCCTCGACAGCTTCTGTCCTTTCCTGTCAGTTGCTAAACTCCGCATGCTTTCTTCCTTTGCTGTCAATTGCTTGGCTTATCTCGGCTTCCAGTCAAAGGAAATAGTAATTGATATGCTACCTCACACAGGTTGGTACTAGTCTTTATCCTGATTATTGTGCCTGTTATATGTATTGGTAATTTGGTATTGTGCTACTGTTTGCCGATTTCATAAAGGAGTAATTTGGAGCCTGAACTCACAGGCAAATCATTACATCGGGTGATTTCAATAGAACTGCACAAAATGATCAGATGGACAGGTACTTATGCCGCTGCTATGTACTCCAAAGTTCACTCAGACAAGCATCGATGTTGACAAGAAGTGCCTATATTCATTCGAGTATCAACCGGCATCAACCAATTGTCAAACTCCAAGTTTTAGGAGAGTGAACGCCAAAAACATTGCTTGGTGCATAGCCCAGAAAAACACAGTCCAGTCTTTGGTCCCAACTTGTGCCTTTTGGTTATCGGCACATATGTAGCGAACTATATGGCATGGAGTCTAAATATTCCAGACAAGTTGATTGACGCGTATATTCATCTGGCACTTAATCAGTCTGCACGCCAAGGATGCTCCATTTCAGTTGAACTGCACAAAAAATTTGGGTGGTTCATTTTCTCAACCGCCTCCTTTCTCGTCTTCAATGTAGAATTTTGACAAGATACAGGACCAAGATGACCCAGTAAACTGGTTGGATGAAAGTAGTGGCCAAGTTGCTCAAACCTCCCTGGGCACGAGGCCACTATTTGAGGATAAACCTACAAGCAAAGTTCAGATTGTCTATGCTGCGTCTTATGTACTCGAAAGTTTACTCGTACAAGAATTAATTTTAGCAAGAAGTACCTCCGATTGAACACCATTTACCAGTCTCTACCCTAGGTAATTAAAGTTCGTCCATGGATCTTATTGGCTGTGATCTCAATCATTTGGATGCATAAACATACTGAACATGCGTATATCTGAATCTTTTTGTAAATTATGTATGAATATTGTCGTGTGATCTATCAATCATTTGGATGCATAGATATGCTGAGCTTGTGTATATATGAATCTTTTGAGTTGTTGATTGTGAATGTTGGCTATGGATATGAACGTGTCCTCTGAACCTAAGTTTGATATGAATGTTTACCTTTTCTGTTGTATTTGTGTGTGAACTTGTTAGTATGCCTACTGTGGGGTATAAAACGCAGGTCTCTTATAAAAGTAATGCCGCGTCCAATTTATGTTTTCCCTTCTAACCACCGCGGCTGTGCTACCGCGCACCCGAACCAGTGAAGTTTCCCACTCCTCTCCATCTGCGACTCCACTGCAGCTTAATAAATAGTAACGTCTTCGGTTTTAGCCCGATTTTCCATAGATTAACCAGGCAATTCTCTTCTTCTTAACTAATCGACGAGGCAATTCTTTTGCCTCCGTTTCGGAAAAAAATTAGTAACGTCTAACTGAGCTAGTTATTTAGATGCGTACACTTGGTGTAGTAGGATCTTTATTTAGTTTGATGCATACACTTGTTCTTTTTGGTAGCCCTTTTGTAATGATGGCTGATGTTTGGTTTGGAAGAGAGAGTTGCGTCTTCACTCTTTTGGCCTGCTTACTGCTTCTGTTGCACCCCCAGCCCTGGTTGCTGCTGCTGCTGTTTTCAATGTACAATCAGTAGTATATTTCGTCTGTTGGTTGAATAAATGTGTTGTTAGAATGACAAACACAATGTTTTGGAAGTCGTTGCACGGTTCGATCCTTTAGTGCCCCATACCGTACGTAGCGCATACTATTTATCGTACGGAACATTGTTTTTTGAAACTCGGAACACGTTTTCCACTTGTTGATAACATGCAGCACACTAATGAAGGCCCAATATAGAAGCCCATAATTAACTAGAAGGGAGGCTCTCACATGAATCCGGCCCAGGTACATGCTCATGGTCCCCTAAACATAAATAAGTAAATAAATAAATAAATAAAGCTAAATGCTCATGCACGAGTTCTTTGGGAAAATAGGTAGCCCGGTATTTCTTTTTGAAGAATACCCAAGCTAGGCCTATTTGTTTTTTCCGAATTACCAGGCTGCAAATCTTTCAAGATGAGGAGGGATGCATTCCGGACTGGCTTAAGAGTATGGTCAATGTCTGTTCAAAGTAAAATCAAAAGGGGTTGAAAATTCCAAAAAAAATTATAGCAAATGGGATATAAGTTTCTTTTTTTGTTTTTGTTCTTCACTGATATCTTATACGTATTTCATTGGATTTAACATGACATAGTACTAATTTATTTTTAAATTTATTTTAGTATGGCTATTAATTTTTGGACTAAGAATATTTCATTCCCCAGCAAAAATTTGCGAATTTTCAAAATTTCCCACATATTTAGTTAATTTTTTTGACCCTGGTACTGACCAGAAAATGGCCAGCAATTCTAAAAATGAAAAACGGGCTGCACTAAATTCCATATGAATTAGAAAATGAGTAAAAATTATAAAAAATAATAGCAAATGGGCTGTACACGCCATAGATTTCGAGGCTGACTTGTTTACGCAAGGCTTTGTCAGTGAACACACGATTCTAGCAGCAGTTAGTGTTGGATGTACATCCAACGGCCGACGTGCTTCTTCAATCTCTGATCTTCCTGCTCCAGCCGCCTAAACTAGCGCCGGCGGGATTGCCTTCTCCCTCCTCTTGTGGCCCGCGGTGATGCCGCGCAGGCTTCCCCGGCCCACCCTACTCCCTCCGTTGGCCTGGCCGCACGCAATCAACTGCCTCCTTATTACGCGAAAAAATGATTCCTCCCACTGACATCTGGGGCGCACTGGTTGGGAGGCTGACCTATGGGCCTACTGAGTTGACACGTACGCAGGGCTTGTCAACTTAGTCAACAAACGATTCTAGCAGCAGTAACCGTTGGATTTGAATCGAACGGTCCTACTACTTCTTTAATCGCTGCTCTTCTTGCACCAGCCGCCTAAACCAGCGCCGGGGAGACCGCCTGCTCCTGCCTCCAGTTCCCGGCTGTGCTGCCGAGGAGGCCTCATCGCCCCCTACTACTCCCACCGCTAGCCAGGCCCTGTAGCGACGGCAGCCTCACACCGCAGCTGAACCAGTGAACCCTCGTACTCCTCTCTGCGTGGGCATCCACTGCCGCATCTTCCCCGGCTCCGCGTCGTCCCCTTCCTAGGCCTCGCCGTCGTCCACCGCCTTGGTGCTCTCGGCGCGGCGTGGTCAATGTGGTCAACGATATTCCATCGGAAGAGTACTGTACGTGGAGAGGCTGACAGCCGGGTCCACGGCCATAGCCCAGTTTTTTTTGTGATTTGCCAAGTAAGTTGCTTTGTCAGGCCTGTTGGGCTGCAAATCTTTCAAGACGAGGAGAGCTTACATTCGGTTGGCCGAGAAAATGGCCCATCAGTAATGAGAAATGGGTTATACATTTTTAAAACACATCAAACCGGCAATTAGTTTCAAATATCTTTTCTTCATTTCGAGATTTGAATTTACATTAATTTTTATGCGTGGAGAATTTATTGGATTTTATATTGATATACATTTATTTTTAAAATCAGTTTGAATGTGAGTCGAAATTTCGGGATTAAAAACAGTTCAGACCGCACCGAAATATGCAAAATTTCCTATAATTTTTTAACCGTGGCCATAATATGGGCTGTAATGCTAACAAAATTAATATGGGCTCCAAAAAAACCTTAATAATTAGCAAATGGGCTGTAAATTATTAGAAATAATGGCAGATGGGCTGTATGATGTTTTCCACATATTTGAGGCTTTCCTAAAAAAAGGTTGACGCAAAAGCAGTTAATGTTGGATGGCCATCCAACGGCCGTCATGCTTCTTCAATCTCAGCTCTTCCTGCTCCAGCCGTTCAAACAGGCGCCGGCGGGACTGCCTGCTCCCTCCTTCCGCGGCCGGCTCTGCTGCCGCACAGTCCTCACTGCCTCACCGTACTCCCATCGCTGGCCTAGCCATCCCTCTACTCACCCACACCTATTGTTATTCTCTGGCGACGGCAGACGAACCAGTAAACCCTCGTATAGTCGTACTCCCCTCCGCGCGGGAAACAACTGTCCAGTCTTCCCTGCCTCCATGTTGTTCCCTTCCTAGGCCTCGCCGTCGTCCACCGCCCTGGTGCTCTCGGCGCGGCCTGGTCAACGTGGTCAACGACCGACATGCATCTGAAGTGGATTGTACGTGGAGAGGCCGACAGCTGGGTCCATGGCCGCACGCAAGGAAATGCCTCCTTATTACGCGCAAAATAATGATTCCTCCCCTGACATCAGGGACCTACCGAAAGGGCCTCTGTATTTCACGAAAAAAACATTACCGCCGCTGACAGCTCGGACCCACCAGTTATATCTTCACACGCAAGGAAGTGCCTCCTTATTACGCTCAAAAAAATGAATACCCCCCTGCTAGTTGGGACCCACCTTGGTGGGAGGCTGACTTGTGAGCCTACTAAGTTGACGGGGACGGAGGGCTTTGTTAACTTAGTCAATATGCACGATTCTACCTCCAGTGACCGTATTATGTCCATCCAACGGCCGTAGTGCTTCTTCAACCTCTGGTCTTCTTGCTCCAGCCGCCCAAACCAGCGCCGGTCGTGCCTCGTGCTCCTGCCTCCCGTGGCCGGCTGCGATGCGGCGGAGGCCTCACCACCCCCTACTACTCCCATCGCTGGCCAGGCCATCCCTATACTCACCCACACCTCCTATTATTCTACGGCGATGGCAGCCTCACACCGCAGCGAACCAGTGAACCCTCGTACTCCTCTACGCGTGGGCATCCACTCCCGCGTCTTCCCCAGCTCCGCGTCGTCCCCTTCCTAGGCCTCGCCATCGTCCACCGCCCTGGTGCTCTCGGCGCGGCGTGGTCAACGTGGTCAAGGAACGGCTTCCATTGGACATGGACTGTATGTGGAGAGGCTGACAGCTGGGTCCACGGCCGCAGCAAGGAAGTGCCTCCTTATTAAGTGCAAAATAATTATTCCTCCACCTGACAGCGGGACCCACCGGACGGGCCACCGTATTTCACGAAAAAAACGTTTCCCCCTGATTGCTGGGACCCACCAGCTACATCTTCGCACGCAAGGAAGTGCGTCTGGGCAAAAAAACGATTCGCCCCCTGACTGCTGGGACTGACCAGCTACATCTTTGCAGGCAAGGAAGTGTCTGACAGTCAGGACCCACCTGGTCGAAGCATACGTAGCGTTGTCATTCTGGTCGCGAACGTGTACGTACATACTGGTCGATGTAGAGGCGCGCACGTGTCGTAGTAGAGGCGCGCACGTGTCATAGTAGAGGCGCGCATGCATGTACACGTACGTACAGCGGCCAGGGTGCAAGAAAGAAAATACGACCACGTATGTGTACATACGGGCGGGGTCTCGAACACCTACTCGCGCATATGTACGGCGAGGACTCGTGTACATGGCTGGGTCGGAACGGAGAAACAGCGTCGTCGTCATGTTCATGGGGAGGCAACGGAATGCGTCATGTTCATGGGGAGGCAACGGAATGCGTTGTGTTCATCGGGAGGGCTTGGATGGAACAGGCGATGGAAACGAGGCATGGCGTACCACAGAACGGAGGAAACGGCCTTGTGTTTGACCGGTCATGTTCGAAACGAGATCCTGTTGATCGGGAGGGGTGTGGTGTACCGCAAAACGGAGGAAACGGACCTCCTACGGTCGAAACGGAGGTCCTGTTGATCGGGAGGGGTGTGGCGTACCGCAAAACGGAGGAAATGGACTTGTGTTGGAGTGCTACGGTCGAAACAGGGGTCTTGTTCATCGGGAGGGGTGTGGCGTACCGCAAAACGGGACTCCACGGGATACTTTTCATCTCCACCATCGACCCCCTCCAGCCTCCACGAGCTACTGTTCATCCACCGTCGACCTCCTCCAGCCTCCACCTGCGACTGTTCATCCATGCGCTCCTGTTCATCCAGCCTCCACCGCGCGCTACTCCACCGGCTACTGTTCAACCACCCCTCCACCGTATACTGTTTATCCAGCCCTCCACACCATGGGGTCCTGTTCAACCGCCCCTCCACGGGCACCCCTCCACCGTCTACTATTCATCCAGCCCTCCACACCACGGGGTCCTGTTCAACCACCCCTCCACCGTCTACTGTTCATCCAGCCCTCCACACCATGGGGTCCTGTTCATCCACCCCTCCACGGGCACCCGTCCACCGTCTACTGTTCATCCAGCCTTCCACCACACCACAGGGTCCTGTTCATCCAGAGGCAACGCCACAGCTCACTGTTCATCCAACCCCCCCCCCCCCCCCCCCCCCCCCGCAACGCTCACTGTTCATCCCATCGATCGGCTTTAGTTAGCAGCAGTAGCAAAGGAATCGCTCGATCGGCTTCAGTTAGCAGCAGTAGCAAAGGAATCGCTCGATCGGGTTCAGTTAACAACCATCGATCGATCGCTCGGGTTCCTTAACGCATAGCCTGCAGTGTAATCGCTCGGGTTCAGTTAGAGCCCAACGCCTCGCTCGGGTTCAGTTAGAGCCAATGCCTCGCACACACGCACGTACGTGTACGAGAGAAACGCGCATCGCTCGGCCCCCGACCTCCCACCGTAACCGGGAACTCCCCGAAATTTTCCTCCCCCTCGCTTCTACCACGGTTTTTTCTGTCATGGACAACCCAAAGAATGTCATGCAACTACGTCTCCGACCCGCCCAGGATGAAAAGCCCATTTTTTTGTCATGATTTTTTGTCATATAAGTAGGAGCCCACCGCATCTATGATGATACCGGGTTTTATCACAATTATCATCATAGAAGTGTCATATGTATGACAGAAAAAAAAAAATTGTTCGGCCCAAAATGTCACGGATGTGTCTTTTTTTTGTAGTGTAGTGAGAGATATCAAAATGCACTTTCTGTCTCTCCAGGGCTTCTTGTTTAGCAGTGTGCCGGGCTAACACAGTAGGAGTTCCCGGTTCAACATAACGGCTACCAGTGACCAGAACATCATGATCAGAAGATGATGGCAGGTTAGCTGAACTGGATGGTCTGGCAGTAGAGGGGTTAACAACAGTATCATCAACCGACGGCTCAGGAGGATCCAATTGAGCATTGGTAGCCGGGTCTTCTGGTGCTTCAGTTCGAGGGGGAGAAGTTGGCATGGTCGGTTCAGGTGCAAGGACTGACGGGTCTTCTGCCGGTTTAGTCACCTTGGCCTTCTTGGATTTGGCTTGACCACTAAGAAAGAGGTTATGAGACAGTTAGTACAAAGATGCAGTTGGAAAGACACGGAGGAAAGATGAATTTTTCCTTACCCAGGGGCAATCTTGAAGGCTGGAAAATGAGTCTGAGATGAGTCGCCAGAAGAGCGAGAAACCTCCTGCAAAGGTAAAATAAGGTTCGTAATGCAAGAGAATAGACTCATTAATAAAAGCAGAGGATAAAGATAAAAGAGACCTCATTCTGACGTTTTTGAGGAGTTTGTTGTACAATGGAAGGCGGTTCATCGTCGTTCCGGGCCTGACGGCGGCTCTCATGTTGCTGTTTTTTCAAAATAAAATGAGGGTCCAAATAAGCTAAAGGGTGCGAAAACCTTACTTTCCGGGTTACCAGTCGAACTTTCTGTCTTGGAAAATGGGTTGAGTCGGAGGAAATAGTTACCTCTTCTTCTACGGCCTGACTGGCTCTCCTGTCGTCCTGGCAATAGTCAGTGTTAATAAGGTTATTAAAAAACTGGCCAAGGGAGTCAAGGGCTACCTCCGACTCAGAATCATCGTCAAGTTTCAACAGGTCCTCAGCAGTGCTCTTTTTCTTCTTGGACCTCCGGGTCGTCTTCTTGGCAGCTATGGTGGCAGCTCTGGCCCTCTTGGCGGCTTCATGATCATACTTGGCTTTCCAGAAGTCAGATTTGGCCTGTAAACAAGTAAAACAAGATGGAAGGTCAGGCAAGCATTTAAAACTGCTGAGGAAAATACAAAGAGAAAGAGGTCAGGAGTTTTTTACCTCTGGTGCCGGGTTAAGTTTGCAGAAGGGGTTTAACCCAACTTTACTGCAGTCTTCATATTTGTCGTTCACCAAAAGGGTCGACATTGAAGCAATATCTTCTTCGGTTAGTTGAACGGAACTGTGACAAAGAGAGTCATCCGGGCCTCCACCATATTCATCCATCAATTTGGATCGGCGGCTTAGAGGGATGACCCGCCACGCGACCCAGCAACAAGTCAAATCAACTCCGGTTAAGCCGTTCCCCAGTAAGGCGTTAATCCTTTTAATTGATGAATAAGCCTTTTGTGTTCGGCGGCAGTAAGCTTGTCAGGGAGCATAAACTTGGAATCTAGACGATCCACGCGATAACCCGGCAGTGGTTTCTCATTGGCTGGTGAAGTGTCTTGACAGTAGAACCAGGTCTGATTCCAGTCTTTGGGATGACTCGGCAAGACTATTAGGGGGAAGACGGCGCCCTGTCGGCGCTGAATTGACATGCCTCCAAGTTCCAAGCTAGGGCCATTAGTACACTCATTCTGGCGGTTCAGATAAAAATACTCTCTAAAGAGTTCCACAGTCGGTTCTTCTTGAAGGTACACCTCACAGAGAACTTGGAAATTGCAGATATTGGATATGGAATTGGGCCCGAGATCTTGAGGGTGGAGTTTAAAAAAATGGAGAACATCTCTGAAGAACTTTGAGTCGGGTGGTGAAAAGCCTCGATTCATGTGGTCAAAAAAGACAATGATTTCACCATCTTTGGGATTGGGCCGTTCCTCGTCCGGGTCAGGTGCATGGTAAGACATAACATTCTTCCCTAGCAAAAATCCTATGGTGAAGAATTCCTTCAAATTGTCCTCAGTTACTGTGGAAGGGACCCAGTTGCAGACGGTCGGTGCTTTTGACGGCATGATGATCAAAAGACGAACCGAAAAGAAAGTAACATGCCAGCTCAAATTCAATGGTGAAATTAAGAGTTAAATGATGATGGCGCAAATAAGTAATGGCGGCTTAAGTAAGGGCTAATGTCATATAAGGGAAAAGTAAGCTGGTGTCATAAGCCGCCATGACTAAAGACATTTGAATGAAACCAGAGACAGAATTGGCTAAGTGTTGAAGCAAACAAGTTTCCTAATTTCTTGATATTATTCTGGATCAAAGGGTCGTTCAAAATGGAAAATATTCTAGACCTAAAAATATAGCATATATGAGTTCATGAGCTCTAAGGAGGCCTTTGAACCATAGAAAGGGATCTGTTGGTATTGAGAATGGGCACAAAACAACTACCGCACGAACACATGTTCTCTTTGGATCAAGAAGAAGTCATAGTGGAAGAAATACAAGGAAACCGTGATGAACTACGAAGAACACACAGAAACCTAGAAACCCTAAGGCGGATCTGAGGAGCAGGAAGGTGAGCACTTACAACCACGGATCTTCTGCGGAGGTCGCCTCCGTTCTCTGGACCGATTCAGGTTGATGCAGCGGCCAAGGTCGACGGAGACAGAGATGAAGCGCGACGGTGGCGGAGCTCGAGCAGCAGGAGGGTTGCGAGAGGAAGAAGACGAAGAAGAGAGAAGAATGAGAAAGACCGGGGTGTGCCTATTTATAAGGGGATAAGAAAACAGGCAGGCAAGGAAATCAAGGAAGACCCAAATAATGACTAACCAACTAAATGGACGCCTCGATTCTCGGAAGACATTAAAAGATAAAGATCCGTTGAGGATGACGTCATAACAGTTTTGTGTGTTTTCAGAAGATGACGTCATGGTGGATTACAGAATTTTTACAGAGATAGGAAGATGGGTTTCATCTAAGTATTAAAGATTGACAAGGAACAAAGTTCAAAGTCAACCTGGGGCCTAATGTTGGGAATATAGCTACCAGGTAAGACCCGCCCAGGAGGGGCTGGGTCAACCCCGACGACGGGTTACAAAAGAAGACAAATAGTATTTAAGGCTACAGTTTGTTAAGACTTGTAGAAGGCTTAAGCCCAGAGGCGGCTTAAGGCCCAATATTGTAAACTGCCGTATGTAAACAAAGACTTGTAAAGAAAGGCATACAAAGAAGTCACTAAGCCGGACACGTTTTATGAACCGGCTGGGACTCTATAGGCCGCCACGCGTCAACCCGTGTATATAAGGGGATGACCCGGTGGCGGCTTAGGGCAAGAAACAAGACATCGATAACCAGGCCGGTGGATTAGCCTCTTGGTGATCGAAACCCCAGCAATTCCAACCCAACTAGACGTAGGCTTTTACCTTCATCGTAAGGGGCCGAACTAGTATAAAACCTCTCGTCTCCTTTGTCCCGATTAACCCCTTTAAGCTTCCTAGTTGCGATGGGCCTATGACTAAGTCCTTTTGCTAGGACATCTGCCGTGACAATTCCACGACAAAACCCATACGCTCTTGTTCATCGAGTTGTTTCTTCAACTCCTTCAACTCTTCTGGTCCAAGCTTGTAGGGACGTTTGCAAACAGGTTCCGTGCCAGGCTCCAGATCGATAACGAATTCAACTGGCCAGTGGGGAGGCATTCCCGGAAGCTCTTCTGGAAAGACGTCTTGATATTCACAAACGACTGGAATCTGAGAGATGGCATTCAACTCGCCCTTCTCATTGAGAGAAAACAGCCGAATGGTTTCGTCACGAGCGGCATAGATGATCGCATCCTCAGAAGAGTGTGTCAATTGAATTTGCCTGGCAGCACAATCAAGTTGAGCCTTGTGCTTAGAAAGCTAGTCCATGCCAAGAATTAGATCAATATCAGAGTCACCAAGAACAATTGGAGAGGATAGAAATTTATAGTCTCCAAACTGGACAGAGACATCAGGAGCAACCAAACTAGAAGTCATAAGCTTTCCCGGAGAAACAACTTGCATGACTTTGGACAAAACCTCGATGTCAACATTGTGCTCCGATGCAAATGGGAATTACATGAAAGAATGCGATGCACCAGTATCAAACAGAACTTTTGTAGGAATAGAGTTAACTGGAAGGTTACCCATGATCACTTCTGAAGAATCCTCTGCCTGAGCTGCATTCATCATGTTGACCTTAGCATGCTTGGGATTATGCTTGACCACTGCATTGCTGGCAGATCTCATAGGAGGAGGAGGCGAAAGGCGCTTTGGTTGAAGCACTTGTTTGCATAGTGCCCTTTCTGCTAACAGTTGTTGCAAGTAACCTCTAAGAGCGGACGGTTATAAGGAGCACTTGACCTTGGAGTATGAGACTGGGCTTTGCTCTTATAGCCTGGGTTGGGTGGGTGGGAAGATCCATTGCCACCTTTACTCTTCTGCTGATAAGGCTGATGAAACGGAGGAGGAGGCATCTAGAACTTCTGTTGCTTAGCTGCCACTTGAGTTGAAGAAGAAGATTAAACTGCATCCCTGACTCTCTTCTTAGAAGCATCACACTTAATCTGAGCGGCTTCATGCTTTAGTGCCATGTTGTAGAATTCATCATACTTAGTCGGCTCAAGAAGCACGAGAGCTAATTGTAGATCTTTTCTGAGGCCACCTCTGAATTGATAAATCATGCTCTTTTCATCAGGGACGTCTTGTTTAGCGAAGCGAGTGAGTTTCTAAAACTGGATATTGTATTGATACACAGACATGCTGCCTTGCTTGAGATTGCGTAACTCCTCACGCTTGCTCTCAGCAACGCTTTGTGGAATGCGATGAGCTTTGAAGTCTTGGTGGAAATCATCCCAGGTAATCACGCGACCTCCTCTAGAATCTCTGTATTGTTGATACCACTCAGCAGCTTAGTCTTTGAGTTGAAACGAAGCAAACTTGACAAAGTCCTCAAGTCTAACATTGCTACACTCAAAATGTTTGCAGATATCCACGAGCCAGTCGTCGGCATCTGTGGCCTCGACACAGTTGCTGAAGGACTTCGGCTGGTTTGCGAGGAACTGATTGACGGTAGCAAACTGAGGCTGATTGTTGCCTTGGCCTTGATTTCCTTGGTTGCCTTGCCCTTGGTTGCGCTCTTGCAAGAGTTGCAAAAGCATCTAAGTGTTGGCGTTGGTGGCTTCCATGACAGCTTGCCATGCCCCCGGAGGTGGAGGTGGTGGCGGAGGGTTCGACAGATCCCCATCATTGTGGTCCGGATTCTGACGCGTTGGAGGAGCCATCCTAAAGAGGTTGACATCCGTTAGCATCTTGAAAGACATATATTCAAGCTGAATCAATGGATCGAAATTGCAACATATAGTCTTAACATTCGAACAAGGATGAATGAATGAATTCCAAAGTAAGTCAGCACACTTCCATTAACGTTGAGAAGCCACTTAGACAAAGGTAGATGAATAAAACAAACAAGGTACGGCTATGAACAAATAATTGGTAAGGATTACCCAATCACAAACCAAATATCTGCGAGAAGAAATACTAGAGCTACATGAATTTCCCACCTATAAAACTCCCGAAACTTTCTGGTTATGCAATCAGGTGTTGGGGATACAGGGGAAGCATAATATCTCACCCAAAACTAGCAAATCCTACATCCAGCTGTATCCATCCTTCAACACATAACCAAGAAACCTTCGGAAATCATTTACCTCAACCTTCGAAAATCATCCGTTATACAAGTTATGGCAATACTCCCGAACTCCCGCCCCAGTATTGGGTGGCGTCAAGGTTATCTCACCAACAACTGCATAAAAGAGATTTTCGTTGTCGGCGAACTCAGGTATTCCAGAACTGCAACAATAAAATTGTGACGCCAACACCTCGTAGCTCAACTCCCCGGGACACTGCGACAACCCCTAAATGTCAGGAGGCACCAAGAACAATGTTCTCATCACAAGACTATCAAAACGATTCCAAGATACCCGCGTGATCCTAAAAAAAATTCATAAAATTTGAGGAGAGAAGAGTCAAAACTCTACATCAGGAGGCCTCACCAGAGCGGCGAAGGGACTGAGGATTAAAAAGAATCCTACTCTCCAATATATATAATCCTAAGACTCAAAACATTTTGTTCTAGACTCAACAACATCAGCGATTCGATCAAGCAGGGGGTTCCTAAGTCGGGGAAGGCTCTGATTACCAACTTGTAACACCCACAATGCGGCTATATCTCCCACGTCTCGGAGAACGACTTAGAGGCATAGCCGCATGGTAGGTCTGTCACAAGAGGGGTAATCTTTACACATCCCATGTACTGAATAAGAAAGGGATAAAGAGTCGACACTTCACACAATACATAAATAATCCATACATCATCCAAGGTACAATCAAAGGTCCAACTAGGGAACCAAAATAAAGAAAGACAACCCCAAATGCTAGATCCCCGATCGTCCCAACTGGGCTCCTCTACTGATCATCTAGAAAAGAAACATAGTAACGTCCCGAATCCTCGTCGAACTCCCACTTGAGTTTGGTAGCCTCCCCTGCACTGGCATCATCGGCACCTGCATCTGTTCGAAAGTATCTGTGAGTCACGGGGACTCAGCAATCTCACACCCGC
Source organism: Triticum urartu (assembly GCF_003073215.2). Lineage (NCBI taxonomy): Eukaryota > Viridiplantae > Streptophyta > Magnoliopsida > Poales > Poaceae > Triticum > Triticum urartu. The sequence goes on from NC_053024.1 coordinate 561,455,997, forward strand.
GAGATCAAGACTATTTAAGCTTAAGGGTAGGAAAGGGGTAGTGAGGTGGAGCTGCAGCAAAGCACTAAGCATATATGGTGGCTAACTTACGCAAAAGAGAGCGAGAAGAGAAGCAAAGCACGGTCAAGAAGCTATAAGTGATCAAGAAGTGATCCTGAAGCTACTTACGTTCAAACATAACACGAGACCGTATTCTCTTCCCGGACTCCGCCGAAAAGAGACCATCACGGCTACACACACGGTTGATTCATTTTAATTAAGTTAAGTGTCAATTTCTCTACAGTCTGACATTAACAAATTCCCATCTGCCCATAACCACGGGCACGGCTTTCGAAAGTTCAAACCCTGTAGGGGTGTCCCAACTTATCCCATCACAAGCTCTCATGGTCAATGAAGGATATTCCTTCTCCTGGGAAGACCCGATCAGTCTCGGAATAACGGTTACAAGACATTTCGACAATGGTAAAACAAGACCAGCAAAGCCGCCCGATGTGCCGACAAATCCCGATAGGAGTCGCACGTATCTCGTTCCCGGGGCACACCGGATGAGACATCCTATGAGTAAAACCAACCCTCAAGTTGCCCCGAGGTAGCCCCGCAGTCTACTCGGTTCAGACCAACACTCAGAGGAGCACTGGCCCGGGGGGTTTAAAATAAAGATGACCCTTGAGTCTGCAGAACCCAAGGGAAGGTATATGGTGGTAGGTAGGCAAATGGTAAAACCAAGGTTGGGTCTTGCTGGAGGAGTTTTATTCAAAGAGAACTGTCAAGGGGTTCCCATAACACCCAACCGCGTAAGGAACGCAAAATCAAGGAACATAACACCGGTATGACGGAAACTAGGGCAGCAAGAGTGGAAAAAATACCAGACATAAGGCCGAGCCTTCCACCCTTTACCAAGTATATAGATGCATTAAAGTAAAGTGGGTATAATAATGATATCCCAACAATATCCATGTTCCAACACGGAACAAACTTCATCTTCACCTGCAACTAGCAACGCTATAAGAGGGGCTGAGCAAAGTGGTAACATAGCCAAACAACGGTTTGCTAGGAAAGGTGGGTTAGAGGATTGACATGGAAATATGGGAGGCATGATAAATCAAGTGGTAGGTATCGCAGCATAGCAATAGAGTGAAACAACTAGCAAGCAAAGATAAACGTGATTTCGAGGGTATGGTCATCTTGCGTGCAAAGTTCTCAGAGTTGACGAAATCTTGATCCTCGTTAGCGTACTCAACAGGTTCCTCGATCAGGTACTCGTCTCCCGGCTCTACCCAAAGCAAGAACACAGGCAAAGGACCAACAATCAATCACGGTGCAATGCACACGCAACATGATGCAAAACATGGCATGCCATGCGGGATGTGATATGCAATGCATATGCGTGCTTCGGAAGGGAAAGAATGAACAAGGCATCAACTTGGCAGACAAAGTATGCCTCTGGAAAGATGAGATGATTTCGGTTGAAATTGATATAAAGATCACCGGAATCGGATGCACGGTTTGGAAATGGCAGGCTAAACAAGAATGGCACAATTCTGCGATTAACAGCACGATGCCATCTAGAATGCAACAAGAAACTAAGCTACGTCACTCCAACGTAACAAAAAGGAATATGTCAGTGATGTACTCAAGATGCTTGACAAAACATGAACACTAAGATACGACTAAATCACACAAGATCAGGTTCAAACAAGCATGGCAAAAGTGCAAAAGATAACAACTTCACAGACTTGGTGAAAATACTAACATGTCAGGAATAACATCAGGAAGCCATGTTTAGAGCAAGCAAACAAGATGCTACAGGAACATAACATAGATCAAAAGTCCCTTACTGATCATGAGCCAAAAAGGCACAGAAGATATGATGGCACCCATGTAAACATAGCAAGTTTTATTAACAGTTTCAAACTTAGCAGAAAACTGAGCATGGCATAAACAGCATTATGAAGGCATCTTTGCGAGCTCAATCACTCATCATAAATCCTTGCATGATAAGATAAGCATACTAACAGCAAGAATACATGTTCATGAAGCTAACCATGGCAAGAGCAAGTTCATAGCATGCATGGATCACTAACAACAACCATGGCAAAATTTATTAACATGTAAACAATCTGCCAGGAACATTTTTTAGCAAAAGTAAAGCAAGATTAAGACATGCCATGGCACTCCATAATGGAAAACATGGCAATGGATGTATAGAGCGTAACCATATGTCCAAAACACCCTTACTAAAGATACTCAGAACAAGCATGGATCTCACTGTAGCATCAAATTTACATGGCATAAAAATAACGGCAGAACAAGACTTAGCAAAATCCTAAGTCCATGAAATCAGCAATATCATGGAGCCAAGTTTGCATGCTTGTGCTAGTCACCACATTGATCAAAAAAATACATGGCAAGCACCCCTGTAAAGATGGCATGGCATAGTTCAAAACACATGTAGGGCTCATGCCCATATGAAGCACACATCAAATGTGACAAAAATGCCAAAACATCAAAATCTGATAAGTAACAGGAGTAAACATTTTATAGCACTCTTGCATCAATGATTAGGGCATCAAGGTGGACTCAAACAAGCATGTCACAATGGAATGAAATGAAGAGCGTCTCCCAAAGAACATTTTGATGTCTCATGCGCATGAAACGGAGCTACGGTCATGGAGTTATGGCATGAAGAATAGGGGCATAAAATTTATCACAGAAAAGACTTGTTCGAAAATTACACCTCCAGATCTCATATCTAGGGCTCGTGCACGCTTCTTGATGTTGACCGGAGATGCCGCGGAGAAGGAGAGGGTGCTCGTCGAAGAAGGACGGGGCGGCGCCGGAGCTCCACCGGAGGAGGCGCCGGAGGAGGAGAAGACGGGCGGCGGCGGTGACAGAGCAGGGCGGTGCACGGGCGGCGGCGGCCGGCAGCGGAGCCGCGGGAGGGGAGCGACGCCGGCGAGCGGCGGGCGGCGGAGGCGCGATGCGCGGGCGCCGAGGGGAGCGGGGGCGGCGTCGCCAAACCAGGCCCGCGGGGGCCGACGATGGGCTCGGCGGGCTTCGGCGGCGGCGGGCTTCGGCGGCGGCGGGCGCGAGGAGCCACGTGTCAGGCGTGGGTTGGGCGAGGCGGATGCGGCGGACATGTCCGCGCTGGCGGACGTGTCCGGTGGCAGCGGGAGGAGGATTTTAGGGCTTCGGGACCTGAATGTGAGGGGGTGCACATATTTATAGCTAGGAGGAGGTAGGAGTGTCCAAATGGAGTGTAGATTTCGCCCACACGACCGTGATCTGACGACGGAGGACATGAGATTGGTTTGGATGGGTTATTGGGCCGTTCTGTAGGGGTGTTGGGCTGCAACACACACGAGGCCTTTACGGTTCCCCGGTTAACCGTTGGAGCATCAAACGGACTCCAAATGTCACGAAATTTGACAGGCGGTCTACCGGTGGTGTACCAAGGCCGCTTGGCAAATCTCGATCTATTCCGAGAATGTTTAACACCCGCTCACGAAAAGAGACAAAAGGGGTATGCTAGTGCACTTAGGAGTGTCAGATTGCAAAACGGACAACGGGGAAAATGCTCGGATGCATGAGACGAACACGTATGCAAATGAGATGCACATGATGACATGATATGAAATGCATGACATGAACAAAATGCAAAACGAAGACAAAACCCCACCACGAAGGGAATCTCATAACTTAGAACTGAAAAAGGCAAGAGTCGAAGTTACAAGTATGGCAAGTTACATCCGGGGTGTTACACCCCAAAACAATAGCGGTAAATCAGTGAGAGACATAATAGATCGCACCATATCTAGTAAAGAGCGGGTACGACGTTCGGACACACCATTACATTGTGGTGTTCCAGGTGGAGTGAGTTGCAAAACTATTCCGCATTGTTTCAAATGAAGTCCAAACTCATAACTCAAATATTCACCTCCACGATCAGATCGTAGAAACTTGATTTTCTTGTTATGATGATTTTCCACTTCACTCTAAAATTCTTTGAACTTTTCAAATGTTTCAGACTTATGTTTCATTAAGTAGATATACTCATATTTGCTCAAATCATCTGTGAAGGTGAGAAAATAGCGATATCGGCCGCGAGCTTCAATGTTCATTGGACCCCATACATCAGTATGTATGATTTCCTATAACTCTGTTGCTCGCTCCATTGTTCCGGAAAAGGGAGTTTTAGTCATCTTGCCCATGAGGCATGGTTCGCAAGTACCAAGTGATTCCAGAAGTCCATCAGAATGGAGTTTCTTCATGTGCTTTACACCAATATGACATAAACGGCAGTGCCACAAATAAGTTGCACTATCATTATCAACTCTACATCTTTTGCATTCAATACTATGAGCATGTGTATCACTGCTATCAAGATTTAGTAAAAATAGACCACTCATCAAGGGTGCATGACCATAAAAGATATTACTCATATAAATAGAACAACCATTATTCTCTGATTTAGATGAATAATCGTCTTGCATCAAACAAGATCCATATATAATGTTCATGCTCAACGCTGGCACCAAATAACAATTATTTAGGTCTAAAACTAATCCCGAAGGTAGATGTAGAGGTAGCATGCCGACGACGATCACATTGACTTTGGAACCATTTCCCACGCGCATCATCACCTCCTCCTTAGGCAATCTTCGCTTAATCCGTAGCCCCTGTTTCGAGTTGCAAATGTTAGCAACTGAACCAGTATCAAATACCCAGGCACTACTTTGAGCATTAGTAAGGTACACATAAGTAACATGTATATCAAATATACCTTTCACTTTTCCATCCTTCTTCTCCGCTAAATACTTGGGGCAGTTCCGCTTCCAGTGACCAGTTCCTTTGCAGTAGAAGCACTCAGTCTCGGCCTTAGGTCCAGACTTGGGTTTCTTCACTTGAGCAGCAACTGGCTTGCTGTTCTTCTTGGATTTCCCCTTCTTCCCTTTACCCTTTTTCTTGAAACTGGTGGTCTTGTTGACCATCAACACTTGATGCTCCTTCTTGATTTCTACCTCCGCAGCCTTTAGCATTGCGAAGAGCTCAGGAATCGTCTTATCCATCCCTTGCATATTATAGTTCATCACGAAGCTCTTGTAGCTTGGTGGCAGTGATTGAAGAACTCTGTCAATAACACTATCATCAGGAAGATTAACTCCCAGTTGAGTCAAGTGGTTGTGGTACCCAGACATTCTGAGTATATGTTCACTGACAGAACTGTTCTTCTCCATCTTGCAGCTGTAGAACTTATTAGAGACTTCATATATCTCAATCCGAGCATTTGCTTGAAATATTAACTTCAACTCCTGGAACATCTCATATGCTCCATGACGTTCAAAACATCGTTGAAGTCCCGGTTCTAAGCCGTAAAGCATGGCACACTAAACTATTGAGTAGTCATCAGCTTTGCTCTGCCAGGTGTTCGCAACATCTAGCGTTGCTCCTGCAGCGGGTTTGTCACCTAGCGGTGCTTCTAGGACATAATTCTTTTGTGCAGCAATGAGGATAATCCTCAAGTTACGGACCCAGTCCGTGTAGTTGCTACCATCATCTTTCAACTTAGCTTTCTCTAGGAACGCATTAAAATTCAACGGAACAACAGCACGGGCCATCTATCTACAACAGCATAGACATGCAAAATATTATCATGTACTAAGTTCATGATAAATTAAAGTTGAATTAATCAAATTACTTAAGAACTCCCACTTAGATAGACATCTCTCTAATTATCTAAGTGATCATGTGATCCATATCAACTAAACCATGTCCGATCATCACGTGAGATGGAGTAGTTTTCAATGGTGAACATCACTATGTTGATCATATCTACTATATGATTCACGCTCAACCTTTCGGTCTCAGTGTTCCGAGGCCATATCTGCATATGCTAGGCTCGTCAAGTTTAACCCGAGTTTTCCGCGTGTGCAAAACTAGCTTGCACCCGTCGTATGTGAACGTAAAGCTTATCACACCCGATCATCACGTGGTGTCTCAGCACGACGAACTGTAGCAATAGTGCATACTCAGGAAGAACACTTATACCTTGAAATTTAGTGAGAGATCATCTTATAATGCTACTATCGGTGTCAAAACCGACAGATCTCGGATAGGGGGTCCCGAACTGTGCGTCTAGGATCGATGGTAACAGGAGGCAGGGAACACGATGTTTTACCCAGGTTCGGGCCCTCTTGATGGAGGTAAAACCCTACGTCCTGCTCGATTTATTCTTGATGATATGGGTATTACAAGAGTTGATCTACCACGAGATCGTAGAGGCTAAACCCTAGAAGCTAGCCTATGGTATGATTGTTGTATATGATCTATCGACTAGCCTGGCCTCGGTTTATATAATGCACCAGAGGCCTAGGATAACAAGAGTCCTAGCCGAATACGCCGGTGGGGAGGAGTCCTTGTCTTGATCACCAAGTCTTGTAGAATCTTCCATGTATGCGGCAGCTGTACGAACTGGCCGATGAGTATACGGCCATGGGGGTCCTCGGCCCAATCTAACAGATCGGGAGATGACGTGGTGAGTACCCCTAGTCCAGGACACCGTCAGTAGCCCCCTGAACCGGTCTTCAAGTTCGAGACGCTCCTTGATTCTTCCGAACTGTTCTTCATCTTTGGTTGTCGGTCTTGGAAACTGGTTCAACAAATCTTCCCATCTTTGATCTTGAGGATCGCCGAAATGCATTCGACTAGTTTACACGTCGGGTATCCGAGGAGCCCCTTTAAGTTCCCGGCCTTTATCAATGCCTTGTTATTTTTATGCCACACCTCGGGTTTGAAGTTGTTCCCAGGAGGCAATGTCCTCTTGCGTCTGAGCTCTAACGCCGGACTGCATTCGAGGTATCTTTTGCAGCCGAACACCAATGCCGGACCGCTTCCGAGCTCTAACACCGGAATTTATCCGAGCTCCAACGCCGGACTATGTCTCCGGGCTCCAACGCCGGACTGTATCCAAGCTCCAACGCCGGACTATGTCCAAGCTCCAACGCCGGACTATCATAAATCACCTTGGTTCAAAAAAGTTAAAGGAGTTTAGTCGAGCTTAATGTCGGAAATGCCCTCTATGGAGCCAGCCACTAGCGCCCGAGCTTTATGCCGGACTGCTTTTGAGGTGGTGCACCACCCCGACTATGGGCCGATTTTTTGTCAATATTTTTTATTGGTGCAATTTATTCTCTGCCGAGATATATAGCTAGTAGCCCTCAAGGTGTGTATCGGTCTAAAACCCGAGATGCACCTGAAGGATGACGTAAGACCGTTGATCCCAATAACCGCTGAGACTCAGGTTGATTTGCAAAATCGGCCTGAGGATCAAGTCCTAGCTCGGCAGAATACTTCGGGACACTAAAAGCGGCGTGCTCAGTCCTCGAGACTCAGGTTGGGTGCGACCGACCAACCTGAGGATCAAAATCTCCTCAGAAACTATTTTGCACTTAAATTTTCTGCACTGGATTGCCAATGCAGTAGCCCCCGAGACACTGGTCGGGTGGCAACACCAGATCAGGGGTTCGATACGCCCCTTTAATATTAGTAAATGATAAGCCCGAAGCCTAGTAGCCCCCGAGCCTTAATGCTGGCACGGGTGGCCGAATTAAGGATCGATATCTAGAGTAAAATCACAAATTATGTGTAATGATTCTATGTATCCAAGTACTTTACATCATTAATGCCCGGATCCGCATTGTACAAAGCTTTGTTGACCGACCATCAGCTTCCACCTCCTCGGCCAGTAGCCGAGGAGTGTCTGTCCTACTTTATAAAGCCTTTATGAGGGCAAAGATTTACAACAAACAAGGCAATCTGGCCATACGGTTTTATAAACAAAGGTACGCAGAGAGATATGTTATATTACTGTTTGACATAATAAATGTTTTCCAAAGAAAATAGTCCCGCTATCGGTTCCTTTCTTTGGGTTGTCATGTTGAGCATGATCATGAAACCTCAGCTCTAATGTAAGAGCAAAATATTGAGGATTTAGTTTGGGAGGCCAGTTACTAGCCCCCGGTAGTGTTCGGCGACAGTAGAGGTCAAGCCCTAAACACTTCGGCCAATGTTATGAATGGCCAGTCATTTAACACCGTCGTCGGATTGCTGACCAGTTTACGCTTATTGTGATAGTCAGTTTTCGGCTTTCTCCACTGAGGTGCTTAACCATGTGAGCTGGAAGCACAATCGCAGTGGTTCTCCCTTTGCACAACTAGCCGAACAAAGCGGAACGTAGGAGGCAAGCGCAGGAGCTAGGCAACCCAACTATTGACCAAAGACACAATTCGAAACCAATGCATATATAGTGAGATCCGAGAATGTTTTTGCCGAATCTATAAAGGTGTCTGGCATTGCACTGTGAGACTTGTGCTGGAAACACAAAAATAGTTTAAAAGTGCCATAAGCTTGGAAAACCAAAAAAACGTCAGTAAAAACTTAACGTCCGAACAAGATCAAGTGTTCGGTGCCAATCCAAAACTTGGGGGAAAAATTGTGCTTCTGTCGTGCATTAATATTACACATCCGGTCTCAAGACTTCAAGCGGGTCAGCCTACGGCTGCAGCCTCCTATCCCAAAGGCGAAGTGCTTCTCGTTAGACCAGTTTAGCGAACTAAACTCGAGCGGTCACTAGAGAGAAAATGGGTTATCTGGCTATTGACCACACACTCACGTCGAAAAAGGAGCGATAGAAAAAGACTTTGCAACGACCAAGAAGAAAACACATTTACTATAAAATAGCTCATATAAATTTTAAGAGCCCCCAAGTGACTTGGGTAAAAGAATTTTATGTACAACGATTGTATGTACCGAAGTACTTATATCATATCTTTGTTCAACCGAACTTTAAACGCGTCTTAACCGACCGTAGGCTTCTCCCTCTTCGGTCAAGGACCGAAAAGTGTTATGTACTCCACCTGTCGAGAATATCGACAGTGTTTCCGATAACCAGGCAACCGGGCCATAAGGCTGTAACAGACAAAGCGCTCTTAGGGAACTTATGCTATATTACAGACGAAGTGTAAGAAGCATCTTCGAAGAAAATAGTACCCCCACCGATACCTTTCTTCGGTGCTCATTATTGCTATGAGACTTGTGCAATAGATTTTTTGTACTCATGAGTTCCGTTGTGTGCCGACCATGATTGAAAACAATAAGAGCGCTAGCTTTCGGCTTCACCCAGTCTGAGGTCAGAGCTCAGAGGACCCAGTCGTGACAATCGCAGAGGTGCTCCCTTTACTCCCTAGCCGAACAATCGGGAACGTAGGGGTAAGCACAGGGGCCAGGCAACCCAGCTTGCAAATCGCTTAAGTTAATATGGTGCATATTGTGGCGTAATACATGAATAAGGAACGAAGCCGTACAAGTATAATCATATGCAAGAGGAAAAGCTTCATAAACGAAGCCCCCAAATAAACAGAGTATTTGAATATGTGTGTCACAAACAAAGTATGGACAAGGAAATTTTTTACAAGCAACTTTTTTCCAAAAAAATATAATGCTTGGTCGAACCGAACACAAGTTAAAAATTAAAACTTTGAGCATGAAAGCGACTTAGCTGGTTAATGTGTTCGGCATTGATGACGCGGTCCGAGCTTGACGCGGGACAAGGTTCCATCCCCAAGCCGGTCCCGAGGTGGCGGAGCGGAGAGCTCGACACGCCGAAGTGGTGACATAGCACGGTCAATGCAGACCGGCAGAGTGACGACGAAGTCCCCGGATCATTTTTCTGTGCACAAAAAATAGTGCAAACCGGAGATAATAGTAATAATAATAATTAAAAAATCGTTGCATAATAAATAATTTATACAAAGTGAGTAATAAAAGAAATATGGCCTAGCGCCAAAGTCAATGTCGATGCAGGGCGTCGGCGTGATGCGGTAAAGGCGTGGAAAAGCTTGAATTCACAGGTCGGTCCGAGTTCCGGATGCGGCGTTTGCCGGACTATGTATGGAAACTGACTGAACCACCACACGACCGTCGTTAATGCGGCCATCATTTGATAGACATGTGTATAGATATTGCACAAAATAGAGTAATAATTCTTTGGGAAAAATAAACCCAAACAAGCAAAAAATACTAGGATTAATAGCACCTGGTTAATTTGTTGTAGCTATCCAAAGAAAGGTGATTCCCAAAATTGGGACTCGATCCGCACACCCATTGCCTGATGGGAGATAAAGCGACGGTATGGCGATGCTGGCAAAGGTTGGCTCGCCGAGGCAAAGCCCTCGGTCCAGCTAACGTGACGGAGTTGGTCGGCTAGTGGCGTCGAAGTCTCCGGAGTAGGTTGATGAAGAGATGGCGAAGCCCTCGGTCCAGCCGAGATGTCGAAGCCTCGATGTCAGCTGATGAGTCGAAGTAGGTCGGCAGCCTTGGAGCAATATCGGCGGACTGGTTTGACACCAGCATGATGATGAAGGCGACCTCAGGGGAGGCTTAAAAATTTACGGGCACGTGTTTAAAAACAACGCACAATACCCTAGAGGAGAATTCCTCTAAAAAGGTTGTCCAATGACACGTTCATGAAGAAACATGAATTCGGGTCGGATCCGTATTCGCGCAGAAAACGGATCCGGAAATTGATCCACTCATCGGAAGGTTACCGGAGTTTGAACCATCGGATCGAGCTGAAATTTGGAGGGGTGGTAGATATGGGAATTCCGCAGTAGATGAACGGTTGGATCTTCCAAAGGAACTCCGAGCTAGGATCTGGAGACCACGCCCTAAACTCGTCCAGATTCCTGTCCAGATTTGACAGGGCTCCGGTATATTGTAGATTGTCGGAGATTCCTCCATCGGAACTCGACGAAATTTTGCATGGCTGTTGTAGACTCAATTCCGCACAATTCCACCAAAGGGATCATCAAAGCGATCCTCTGAGAGCTGGTGGCAGCAGATACAAGTTTGTTGTTCAGAAAAACAGCACGGTCGCCCGAGGGCAATGTTGACGTTGAGCCCCTGAGCTCCATGGATGATTCCTCCAT